>NW_026639781.1:0-510680 GCF_028554395.1 Pezoporus wallicus | reverse complement strand
GGCGGCCCGGCCCGGCTCGGCTCGGCGTTGGGCAGCGGCGGCTGCCGGGGCCAGAACGGGAGCCCCGAGCAGTGTCCGGCGAGTCACTCACGCCCAGCCCGCTGCCGGTTTCCTGGGGACTGGGAGGCTCTCGGGGTGGTGCCCTTGGGACCTAATAAGCGGGGATGATGATGCACGCCCGGCCACGGCCACAGCGGCTCTGACAAGTCACCCCGCGGAGAGGCTTCGGGACGGCTCTGCTGTTCGTGCCTTTGTCCAAGGGGGATGTCAGGCTGTGCCGTGAAAGCTGTTGTCTCCCTTGGCCTGGCGACATGTCCTGGGGGGGACATGCGGTGGCACCGGCTTCCTTTGGGTTCCTACCCATGGGGCACTGCCCGCCTTTTAAAGAGAAATAAAGCTGAAGCACATCGAGCCTGCCTTTGCTAACAGCAAAGTTAGACCCGGAGCAGGAGTGTTTAGTTTAGCTTACAGCTGATTGTATGACCTAAAGCACTAGGTGTGAATGCCACAGCGTTGTGCTCAGAGATATAGCCCTGACCACACGAAGTTGTTAGGAAACACAAGCTAAACACTGCACTGAGGAAGGTAATGAAGTAAAGCTTTGTGGTGTTGTGCTCGGTGTGGAATGGCTGATGTACGATCGGTGTCAGTGTGCTGTGCAGGTCATATGCTAGTAGTCACCTAGAATCTGCTCAATATTGATGTGATTTGGGCAGTGCTGAGGCTGGCCTTTTAATCTGCTGTTTTCGGGGGGGTGGTTTAGTCTGGAGCAGAGAAGGCTCAGTGGGGACCTTATTGCTCTCTTCCAAACCACTTGATTCTATGATTCTGTGATTTAGGGACCATTTCAGATTCGCTTTTCCTTGTGGAGCTCCGCTGTCAGTGTGCCTAAAGGTCATTATTGGAGTGTCAGCAGTTGCAGAACACACAGGAACACTGAAGTGGATTCACTTGACTGTCGGGAGAGGTCTGTTTCCTCTCCTAGTGACAGCGAAGGTCTCACTTTCCACTTGGAACACGAGTGTGTTGCCTTTAAGTAGCGTTGCTCTGAGGCTTGGAGTCGTGTGCCTGATGCTCGCTGTGATTCAGAACCGGCAGGAGTTAACATGAGCACAAGTCTCTTATTTCGTGCCTTGATATAAGATGTGGCAAATCACAGAGGGGGAAGAAACCTCCAGCTTGTTGTGTTTGGAGCCATGCTCTTCCGTGCTGAACAAATCATCTATCTTTAGATTTCTAATCTAAAATATGTTATCTGGTGGAGTTATTTTTGGAAGGTGGTTGTTGGCTCTTGCAGCGAGACTGTTGGTTGACACCATCTGCAGAGTGGCTGGATTTCCTCTCAAATAAACGTGGTGTGATGACAGCAAAATCCTAGGATCATGAAGGGACCTCTGGAGATCATCCAGTCCTGCCTCCTGCCAAGGCAGGGCCACCCAGAGTAGGGCACATAGGAACGCATCCAGGCAGGTTTGGGATGGCTCCAGAGAGGGAGACTCCACAGCCCCCCTGGGCAGCCTGTGCCAGGGCTCTGCCACCCTCAGTGGAAAGATGTTCTTGCTCATGTTGAGGTGAAACTTGCTGTGGTTTAGTTTGTGGCCATTGGTCCTCATCCTGTCACTGGGCACCACTGGAAAGAGTCTGGTGCTGACACCTGCCTTAAAAGCATTAACATAGTTCTTTCCGTAATAAACTAGTAAACTCATTTGTTTGAACAAGTCTTATAGTTCATTTTGAAGTTTAAGCATCACTGAGTTCCTGGAGTTCCCTTAGCAGGTATGTTCAGGAATTGATAGACTTTGGCCTCTGGTTTGACATAACTGATAGAAACGGTGGCTTAGAAAGATGCAGCTGAAGTGAATGTGGTTTACAAAGCCTGTGGGGGTGCAGTGAGGCTGGTTTGCAGGGAAGGGTTTTCCACAAGGGAGAACTCCTGCACCTGCTGCTGTGTCTTCAGGAGGAAGAGGTTGTTCTTGTGCCTGCTGCCTTACATAAAGGCTCTATTTTGGGCCTGTTGGGGATTTGGAAGCAGAACTGAGGCAGGAGGTGGTTGTTGCTGACGGGTTATATTTGATATTGACACAGAGGCTTCTCGTTTAGCGTGAGTAATGAGCTTCCCTGGGAAGCAGAAGTTAGTTAAGCAATAAATAGCAATACAGTAGCCTAAAGTTGTTGTTAAATCTCACTATAGATGCAGTATAACACTAGCACATCACAGATTAAGCTGTTATCTCTCACTTATGTTTATTTGCAAGGACTTGATGGTTCGTTGACAGGTGCCTTCCGCTTTTCACCACCATAACAGATCCAAGCCTCTTCTTGCCCAATCCAGATGGAATTCCCAACCTTGTTCTGTTTTTTTACACCTTGTGGGTGTTGTGCCTTGAACTGCTTGACCTGTACGGTAGAGCAGTTGTTGAGGAGCTGCCAGCTGCTCCTGTACGGTGTTGTTCCCAATTTGTTCTATTAATGTATGTTGTATACATCTGGCTGCTGCTGATTTATAGTTGGCATAAAGAGGTAGGTGAGCAAAATCGGTGTCTGAATATAAGAACACAAACATTTTTGCACATTCAGTCTCTGGGCTCGTTGCCCATCCATGTGCTTTGGGCAGGAGGTGGAGAGGTGAAGCCTGGTGAGCAAGATGTTGGAACTCGGTCATGTTATGCTGCTGATCTTCATGCAAAGCCTCTCTTAACGGCTGCTTTTCTATTTCAGCTGTTTAGGTAGGCTGTGTAGGGTCCAGAGAAGGGCAACGGAGCTGGTGAAGGGCCTGGAGCACAAGTGTGATGGGGAACGGCTGAGGGACCTGGGAGGGGGTTAATGGTGGCCTTGGCAGTGTTGGAACAGATGGACTTGATGGTCTTAAAAGTCTTTTCCAACCTGGTTGATTCTAACCAGGAAATCAAAGCTACAAAGCTGATGAGTATTTCTCCTCGCTCATTTTTTCTGGAGAAATGATAAATTCTGAAGTTTCTTCTGTTTCAGCCACATCTTCCATTGTGACTGGAAACGATGACTTGGGATAGAAAAAAGGGAAGGCAACTGGGAATGGTGTGCCGTTTTCTCCCTCCCACCCCACCAAAGCTGGCACCATCATGTGCTGCTGGACCAAGGATTTGTTCTACTGTGATCTGCAGCAGTGCTGCTCACTGACTAACTTTAGACATCCTGGGTTTAGCTGGGTATTTAGCTGATGCCCTCTGCTCCCCACCTCCCCTCCAGAAATCATCACTGTCACCAGAGGTGAAGAGGCCTCTGTTTAAAGAGGTAAAGTTGACTTGGGCAGTGAAGTTGAGTCGTATAATCTGTTCTTCCACCTTGCCCATGGAATGAAAAGGGGAAATAAAGCGGTTTAAGTATGTAATAGGCAGATACCCACATTCATAGTTGTCTCACAGGAAGCATTAAGGGGAGAACCAGCTATGCAAGCAGAGCTTAGTTTCTGTTCTTGGCGTGGTTGTCCTCAGGTTTCTGTGCAGATGGGCTGTGGTGTGACACTGCAGCAGCTTTTGATGTGCCATGTCTTGCCTGTGTATCAATGTTCCCCGTGGCCAGCACGCCTCATGGAGGAACCTCAGAGACGTGATTTTCAGCGTGTTGATGTGTGTTTTGCTTGGCGGCGTTCACTTTTGGTTTGAGTTGGTGTTGACTTTTCGGTCACTGAGCTGTGTGTTGGTCTGTGTGTGGGGCAGGGTGCTGTGGGTCTCTGAAATGCCAAGTCTCTGCCCACGAGGCTGATTGCGGGGGGTGCATTTTTCTCTTCTGTGCGTTACCTTCGCAAGTCGTTACTCCCCGGTCTGTCACAGAGGCTGCCTTGTTTGTTTGTTAGTATGCAGTTGCCTGTTTTGATCCTTCTGTTTTGTGGAATTGCACCAACTCCAGTTGACTCCGTGCCTTAACAGAAAGGGAATGCCAGTGCTCTGCTCCTGGCAAATCCTGCTGAGCATTACAGAACAAACAGGCCAAACTTTATGGGCAGCTGGGTTTAGAATAACTTAAAGATGAATGGTCAACTGGGAGAGCCATAGTTAAAGGGGCTGAGCTGTTGATGGTGCATCATAGAATCCCAGACTGGTTTGGGTTGGAAGGGAACTTAAAGCTTGTCCAGTTCTAACCACTGCCATGGGCAGGGACCCCTTCCACTAGAGCAGCTTGCTCCAAGCCCCTGTGTCCAACCTGGCCTTGAACACTGCCAGGGATGGGGCAGCCACAGCTTCTCTGGGCACCCTGTGCCAGCGCCTCAGCACCCTCACAGGGAAGAGCTTCTGCCTAAGAGCTCATCTCAGTCTCCCTGTAAATCCACAAAGGAGGAACATTTGTAGTTTTGGAATGACGTCCTTACATTTCCTGTGTGGATAGCGATGCTGATGCCATCATCCGTGTGCTGCTGGAGGACTCAGCCCTGAGAACATGAGAGATGGGACCCAGAACTTTGATTTGGAGAGCATGTGTGATTTTGACAATCTTGTCAGCATATCCTGAGCGTGGTGTGGTGCTGCTGTCATACTGTGTGCAATTGACACATCTCCTTTTCTCCTGTTGCAGTGAATCTGAAATCCTGCACCACGACAAACAATATGAGCCTTTTTACTCCTCCTTTGTTGCACTTTCTACGCATTACATCACTACTGTGTGCGGTCTAAGTAAGTGTTCCCTCTCCTTTGCTTCTCTTGCTCTTGTGTTATGACTGGGGTGTAGAAAAAGTAAACTGGAACTGCTGTCCTTTGTCTCCAGCCCTCTTTAAAGACAGAGGGGATGAGGCCAGCGCTGCTGGCTTCTGTACTGGCACAGTGTCAACTCAGATGGAAAGGGAAACTTGTCAATAGGAGGATTTGGCCACCAAATACTGGACAGTGCTGAGTTTTTGTTGCTTGTTCATTGGCCTGATTTCATTTAGGGAAAATAACTTTGAATCAAATGAAGTGTATAAATCAATTTTCAGGATTTTTAGATTATTCTTTAGCAATTATTTTAGTATGTTGGAATTAATGATCAAAACTCTGTGACTCAAAATTATTTCCTATTATTTTGGCTGACAGAATTTGGCAATTTCAGCAAAAAGAGTGGTTTAGGTCAACTTATTTTATGTTCTTCAGTGCTTCTGCCAGTATTAAGTGATGTTGCTGGGGAAGCCATTTCATCTATATTACCTTGTCTGGCTTATCTCTGCTTCACTGACATTTCTTGGGTTACCTTTTAATGAGATTGTATTTATAATTGCATCTGTGTGTTCGGCACAGTAGCTTGTGAGTGCATCCATGTTGCACCTCACTCTGTTTTACTGATAGCACTAAGAACACATTTCTCTGAATGAGTTTAAAACTTGTCCTGAGTACAAATATCTCCTTTTTTCAGTACCTAGAAACCAATTGCAGTCGGTGGCAGCTGCTTGTAAAGTCCTCATTGAATTCTCACTACTTCGCCTTGAGAACCCAGATGAAGCATGTGCTGTGTCACAGGTGAGAGCTGATTTTGCCTGCTAGAGTGTTAAAATGGGTTTTGGCCTCTTAATTCCAAAGTATAATGTTGCATAAGGCAAAGTTAATGAAGGTGTGCTGCTTCAGCAGAGTGCTGAGTCTTACCTCTGCATCCTTCACTCAATTTCAAGCTGAAATAAAGGGAACCTGAAGCCTTGGTTAATTCTTGCATTTTTCTGTGGTCTGGTTTAGTTTTGTGTAATAACCTGGAACAAAACAGTGGAATTCTTAAAGATGGATTCTTTCCCCAGTTGTATTTCAGTCATTCTGGGAAAGCTGAAATCTATTTCAAAGAGGAAAGGCATGCGAGAAGCCTTCACATAATTTCACTTGTGATAGGGACATAATGTCACTTCCTTCAAGCCTTAGTTTGTCACAGGAAAGTGCCTTTCCAGATGCTTTTCCCTAACATGCACGTGGGACAATGTTAATGACCTGAATTACCTGCAATTAGGGGTAATAGCACTACTACCATGTCTTTGGTATGAGATCAGAGTGGGTTTGGAACGTTGCAGTAGCTGCACTAGCTGAGGGTACAGTACTCTTAATGCGGTTGCTTAGAATAAATGCTGTTGAGGAATAATTGGAATCAAGAGAGTTTAAGTTGTACTTGATGCCTTTTTCTTTGTAGAAACACCTCATTCTGTTGATAAAGGGGCTGTGTACGGGCTGCAGCCGCCTGGATCGAACTGAAATCATTACCTTCACAGCAATGATGAAGTCAGCCAAGCTGCCTCAGACTGTTAAAACCCTCTCTGATGGTAAGGGTTTATATCACTTGAAGCACTTGAGTTAGGCATAGAAAATACTGCAGGTTTGAGGTATGAAATGGTGCTTTGCTGTTTGCCCTGCAGTAGAGGACCAGAAGGAGCTGGCCTCCCCGGTGAGCCCAGAACTGAGACAGAAAGAAGTGCAGATGAACTTCCTCAATCAGTTGACATCAGTTTTCAACCCTAGAGTCTCGTCGTCACCATCTATCACACCAGAAACACAGGTAAACAGCCAACCCTAGAATAGGGTTGAACCTTAGCATTAGTAACATTGGTGCAGGAAAGGGCAGAGAGCAATCAGTGGTAGATTTTAGTACACATGTGTAAAGAAAACCTTTCTTAAGTATGTAAATCCTACTTGCATGTTGACAAGTGGCGAACAACACAATAGTAGTTTTGTTGCTTCATTGACCCTAATGTTCAGTGATATTTGTAGCTCTTTTGAGTTCTGCTGCTGCTGCACCTTGCTCCTGTGTAGATACTTGCTGCAATACCATGTATTTTTAATGCTCCCATAATGGTTTTAGGTGGAAGGAGAGAATGAGGATCAAGCTTCCACAGATCAGACCTCTGCAGCAAAGACAAAAAGCATATTCATTGCTCAGAACGTGGCCAGCCTGCAAGAACTTGGTGAGAGTCAGCTTTTTAGGATCTGGGAAGGGATGAAAGAGGAAATGTCTCTCCAGTGTTACATCCTACTGCTCTGAATGGGAAAGATCTGAAGGTTTTACTCATTTGCGTGCTGAAGGAGGTTGTGGCTGTGATGTAGTTTTCTTCATTGCAGAGGAGATGAGCTCGGTATATTTATATGCAGTCACTGGGTTTTGCAGGGTAAATAAGGTGGACCATATAAAATAGCTTATGGGATGGATTATTGAGGAATTGTGAATTAGGACCTGGTGTGTCACATAACGTACACAGAGCTTTGTGACACCCGTTACGAGTGTGGCTGAAAACTTCACCTGGTTTATGTGTTGTAAATTAGGCTTTATCCTGTTACCTCATCTGTGATGGTATTTTCTCACCACAAAGAATAATTAAGTCAATTACTGGTGACCATTAGATCTGTTCTTAGAAGCATTTTCACAGATCAGTAAAAATAACACTTCTGGGGTTTTTTTTTTGGTAGGTGGCTCTGAAAAACTGCTGAGAGTGTGCCTGAACCTCCCCTACTTCTTGCGCTACATCAATCGGTTTCAGGATGCAGTGTCAGCCAACTCATTCTTCATTATGCCAGCCACAGTGGCAGATGCCACTGCTGTTCGGAATGGGTAAGTGTCTGTCCCTGCTCTCCTCTGGTGGATGCTGGGTACACTGTGAGAGAAAATAACTGTGCTGGCCATGCAGCATCATAAGTGCTGCTCCTGTGAGGTCTCAAATGTCCAGCAGGACCAGGGCAGTGATTGTCCCCCTGCACTAGGCACTGGTGAGGCTGCACTTCAAATCCTGTGTTCAGTTCTTTTCCCCTCGCTAGAAGAGAGGCATTGAGGTGGTGGAGCAGGGCCAGAGAAGGGCAACGGAGCTGGTGCAGGGCCTGCAGCACAGGTGTGATGGGGAAGGGCTGAGGGACCTGGGGGGTTCAGTGTGGAGAAGAGAAGGCTCAGGGGGGACCTGGTCGCTGCCTACAAGTGCCTGACAGGAGGATGGAGCCAGGAGGGGCTGGGCTCTGCTCCCAAGGAACAAGGGATGGGACAAGAGGAAACGGCCTCAAGCTGCACCAGGGCAGGTTTAGATGGAGCTGAGGAACAATTCCTGCCCCAGAGGGTGCTCAGGCATTGGAACAGGCTGCCCAGGGCAGGGCTGCAGTCACCATCCCTGCAAGTGTTCGCACCCAGTGGAGACGAGGTCCTCAGTGCCATGGGTTAGTGGTGGCCTTGGCAGTGCTGGGGTGAGGGTTGGACTGGATGAGCTTAAAGGGCTTTTCCAACCCAGTTAACTCTTATGATTTAATGTGTACATTGCATTGCTGAACCTTAGCATGTGTCGTTACTGTAGATTTCATTCGCTGGTAATAGATGTGACCATGGCACTGGATACTCTGTCTCTGCCTGTACTGGAGCCCCTGACACCCACACGTCTCCAAGATGTGACTGTTCTTGCTCTCAGCTGTCTCTATGCAGGTGAATGGATTTCCTGTATTTTCTCTGGAGCTTTAAGTCACTCTTGCTTTTGTTCTGCATTGTTCCCTGCACATTGGAGGCTCAGCCTACAAGAACCTTTATTTCTCCTGAATTTGAAAGCTGTGCAGCATACTGTGCACTGTGGTGACTGGGTTCAGATGAAAATTGTTATAGTAGCTCTGAAATTCTGGTGTATTATGCAAATGTTCTTGTCAGTATCTGTGACAAACACCGACTCAACGTTCTCTTAATAGCCTGTGATTTCTGCTCTTTTAATGTTCAGAGCATAATGTATTTTTGCAGTGCTTATGGCTTTAGCTTACTTGGTTATATCTCCCAAATCAACCATGTTTCCCAGGAGTGGTTTCATACACCATCATCCTGAGTGCTTGGTTGAAATGAGTAACATTTTAAAGAGATATGGGAGTAGAGTAGGAAGATTGCCTTAAAAATGGCATTGAATTCCATGGTAAAACATCTTTAATTGTTCTCGTGTGTTTCTGTAGGGTAAAACTTTACTCCTCTGAGGGTAGTTCAGAAGGATCTTCAATCTGTCAGCTGTAATATGGAGTATTCCCTGCTCCATCAGGTCTATGGGCATGTTTGAGACTGCTTGGTTTAATATGCAAAGTAGGAACATTGACTCCTAAGTCTGGCTCTTAGTAAGAATGTGACCTCTTGTTTTGAATCAGGTGTGAGTGTGGCCACTTGTATGGCCATCCTGCACGTGGGTAGCACTCAGCAGGTACGAACGGGGTCAACAAGTTCCAAAGAAGAAGATTATGAAAATGATGCTGCTACTATTGTACAGAAATGTGTAAGTAGATGAAAGAGTATGATTATTGTTTCATTCTTAGCAAGCGAAGTGCAGAGTTTGTATTCCTTTGGACTGCAATACATAGCTGTTATTTCTAGGCATTAGACTTGCTGATAAAAGAAGTAGTGAGGTGGTGGCTAATTGTAGAGGGAAAATACAATTGTATTTGGAGCTTAACTTAAAATATTACCATTGCTTTGGATTTATTTGCAGCTTGAAATCTATGAAATGATTGGACAAGCCATCAGCAACTCACGCCGTGCAGGGGGTGAGGTAAGATTTCTGTCTTGGGAAGCTCTTTCAGTGGTTTTGTGCATGTATATTTTGGCATTTGGATTGACACTATTTTGTCTTTTTTGATGCCTTTTTCCTCCCCTTCCCCCTTCATTTTTGGCACGATAGCATTATCAGAACTTCCAGCTGCTTGGGGCTTGGTGTTTGCTAAACAGCCTCTTCCTCATCTTGAACCTCAGCCCCACGGCCTTGGCTGATAAGGGAAAGGAGAAAGATCCATTGGCTGCTCTTCGTGTCAGAGACATTATTGCTCGCACTAAGGAGGGCGTTGGGTCTCCCAAGCTAGGACCTGGGAAAGGGTATGTAAATACCTCTCTGAAGTCGTCACTGTCCATGTGCCTAGCCATGCCCAGCAAGCAGGTACCATGGAGTCTTGTTGGTTTCTAAAGTTGTATCCCCAGTTGTAATTCAAGGGAATCAATTCTTGATTCTTGGGAAAAAGCCACTGTCTTCTTCAGTTTAGCAAAGTAGTCAGTACACTCAATATATTCCTCTCCCTCCCTTTGAAATTAGAATCATAGAATCCCAGACTGGTTTTGGTTGGAAGGGACCTTCAAGCTTGTCCAGTTCCAAAACCCTGCCATGGGCAGGGACACCTTCCACTACAGCAGTTTGCTCCAAGCCCCGTCCAACCTGGCCTTGAACGCTGCCAGGGATGGAGCAGCCACAGCTTCTCTGGGCATCCTTTTCTAATACCTTCATAGGAAGAATTTTTTCCTAATGTAATCTAAATCTATTCTCTTTCATTTGAAACCATTCCCCCTTGACCTATCACTACATGTCTTTGTAAAAAGGATTTCTTGTAGGCCCTTAAGGTATTGAAAGGCCTCAATAAGGTTTGTTTCCTTTATGTTTCTGTAGGCATCAAGGGTTTGGTGTTCTGTCTGTGGTGCTGGCAAATCATGCTATCAAATTGCTGTCATCACTCTTTCAAGATCTGCAAGTGGAGGCATTGCACAAGGTACGTAGGTAACATATACATTCTTGTGGAACATTTTGCCTTCTCCACTGAAACACACTTTAAATTCTCTTCTCACTGCCATCCTCCAGGGCTGGGAGAGCGATGGGCCACCAGCAGTGCTGGATATCATGGCTCAAAGCACGTCGATCCAGAGGATTCAGCGGCTGATAGATTCTGTACCACTCACTAACTTGCTGCTGACTTTGCTGTCTACTTCCTACAGAAAGGTAGGAACTGGCTGGAGAGCTTCTGTGGCTGGGGCACTCCTACTAGGTGCCATCCACATGGAAAAAACTCACTTTACAAGCTGTGGCTGTGCTAAGAACTTAGAATTCTTCTTTCAGAAGCTGTCAACTGGAGCCTCTCTCTTTTTTCAGAGATGTAAAGTTGACAGACTTGTTCTAGTCAATTTTTTTTCTGTAAGCTCAGTGGTATTTGTAAGTTTAGGAGGGGGTGAAAAGGCTGCATTCAAAACAGATGCTTTATGTTAGAGCTGTTACTTGAAGTGTTGCTTACAAGCTTGGCATAGATTATTTGTTTTCCACCATCCCATGATATTTTTAATACAACTTCAGGGGAAGAAGCCTTGAAAACCTGTTCATAACTTAGTTGAGACAAATTTGCTAGAAGAAAATGAAGATGTGTTAGGAATTTACTGTTGTTTTCAAATTCTTATGATTCATCCTAAAATTAATTGCTCTGTTATTCTCCCAAGGCTTGTGTCTTGCAGCGTCAGAGGAAGGGCTCCATGAGCAGTGATGCAAGTGCCTCCACTGATTCTAATACTTACTACGAGGATGATTTTAGCAGCACTGAGGAGGACAGCAGCCAAGGTAATAGCAGCAAGCAACTCAAGGCAGGATTTTAAACCGTCTTTCAGATTGAGTGGAAACCTGGCTGTTGCCTTCTTGGGCTGGAATGACATTTAGTGCTGAGAATGTGAACCAATTTGTAAGAGCTGTTTGGCAGAGGCAACGCTGACTGTGCTTTTTGGTGTAAACGAAAGGCTGAGTGCCTGGGATTTGGCAGTATTTGCTTGAGTGGAAATAACTTCTTGTAAGCTCTTGTTGGACTCATGTAAAAGTGCTTAGCCTTGTGATTTGGGAAGGAAAAATGAAGGTAGCAGATGCCTTAAACTGAAACTCTTTTCTAAGCTGAGTAGTTTTCATAAGGTATGTAACATTGCTTATAACATTATGCTTTTGTTTTTCCTGCCTCCTGTGTTAGATGAGGACAGCGAACCAATCCTTGGGCAATGGTTTGAGGAGACAATCTCTCCAAGCAAAGAGAAGGTGGCCCCACCACCCCCTCCTCCACCACCCCCTTTGGAGAGCTCCCCTAGAGTGAAAAGCCCAAACAAACAGAGTGCTGGAGAGAATGGGAACATCCTGGCCAGCCGCAAAGATCCAGAGTTGGTACGAGATGGTCTTGAGGCTTAGTGAAATAACTGCTGTGCTGTAGTGTTGTTGCCTTGTCAGTGGCTGGGTATGTTGACAGGGAAGATAAATGTGAGGTATTTTAAGTGCATTGCTGATGGAGAATCAATGACTGTCTTGCCTTTGAAGAAAGATATTTCCTCTCCTCTTCTGTAAGGTGGAATAGTATTCGTTACTGCAAGGGAAGCAAAGCCTTGAAGATAGTATCTATTTGGGTTACAGAGACAGAGGGAAAATGAGGGCAGAAATATAAGCAAAATGACTTGCTGATAGAATGCTTTTAGTCCAACTCCATGAGGGAAAGACAAAAATAGATACTGCAGTGGAGGAGAGCCTTACAACCTTGTCAAAATCTGTCATTAGTCCTGATACAGATACAGGACATTGATTGCAGTGAGCTGGCTGTCAGTGAGTAAACCTGTACTCTGGGGTGGAGTTAGGGGACTTGATCTGTTTTGCTGGTGGTTTAGTTTTGGTTTAAGGTTGCTTCTATGGTGTGTTTCTCCTTTCTTTCCAGTTTTTGAGCCTAGCTTCAAACATTCTGAACTTCATCACTTCTTCTATGCTGAACTCCAGGAACAACTTCATTCGCAACTACCTGAGTGTGTCTCTTTCGGAGCAACACATGGCTACACTGGCCAGCATCATCAAAGAGGTGGATAAGGATGGGCTAAAGGGTGAGTGAGCAGAGCTTCTGTGTTAGAGAGCACAGACTGTAGGAGCTAGAGGTGTGTGTTTTCTTAGTTTCATGTGGAAATTTGAAATGTAAGAGCACCAACAGTAAATGGCTTGCTCCCTGTCTTACAGGCACATCCGATGAGGAGTTTGCTGCTGCCCTGTATCACTTCAACCATTCCTTGGTGACCTCTGATCTTCAGTCCCCTGCTTTGCAGGTAAGTGTGATTGCATATATATAAATAAAAGGAAGAAGTGTTGGTGTCTGTTACTCTCTCTACACAGATTTTCCACACCTGGATTAGTGTGCTGATGATTCCATTTAGCCCTAGAGTATATTCTTTTGCAAACAGAACTTGGAATATTTTGGCTCCTTTGAGTTGAATGACCTTTGCAGTCATCCAGTCCAAAACATCCTGCAGAGTGTAAACTTAACATCCAGAGTTCACATTAATCCGCTGAACTTTGAAGCTGATGAAAGCTGAAAAGGCAATGAGTTTGTATATTTTGCTTCGGAGAGTTGCCTCTATCCATGCATTTATCAAGAGGGATTCCTGCAGATTTGCTTTGCTGTCAGGACTGATGCCAAAAGGCTTTGGAATTCTCTCAGGAGAGAATCAAATTAATCCTTTTGCTTTCATGTGTTGACTTCGTAGCCTCTAGGTTTATTTGCTAGGTCATGGGCTGACCTGACTTAATACTTTAAGTAGAAGTATAAATCTGCTTGCAATCAGTGAATTCAATCCCTATACTTTTTGTTGACTACTGTACATTTTCTACCATATTTAAAATTCTTTGTTGGTTTGTGGTTTTTGTTTTAAAGCAGTTGCACTTCTCAGAAATCTGCCTTTTTACTATATTTGACTGGTCACAGCAATGCTGCTTCTTTTCAAAGAGGTCGTCTTCTGAATTCTTAGATACTGAACATAGTAGAAGAAACAGTCTTGCAATGATACTGCAGGAAATGAGTAGAGCTCATTAATGCTATTTTTTATGCATTGGTGTTAAAGTTGCAAGGTTATTGTGGTTTAGGGGGCACAGTGACAGCATTGAGTGTCCCTTGGTAGCTGTGCCATGTGTTGGAGATACGAAAGGGATTGCTGTGTGAACCCCTGTGAGTTCCAAGGGCCCTGCTGTTTGTTCACATCGTGCTTTTAAAGCATCAGACAGGACTTGCCTCTACTCAACAAGTCTGTTTTGTTCCAGAATACACTTCTCCAGCAGCTGGGAGTTGCTCCTTTTTCGGAGGGCCCGTGGCCTCTTTACATCCACCCTCAGAGTTTGTCGGTGCTCTCGCGACTGCTCCTTATTTGGCAGCATAAAGCCACTGCCCAGGGAGATCCTGATGTTCCAGAATGCCTTAAAGTCTGGGAAAGGTGAGATAATTTTATGTTGAGCTGAAAGTCACCTCTTCAATCTCTTATTTTCTATCAAGGGAAAATTCTCTGGGACCAGCATAACCAGTGTGTGTGTTCTCTGAGTGGGGATGGTATGTGATGCTGGGAGGAGCAGAGGGTCTGTCTGTGTATTGCTGAAGTCCTTCACTTAGAGCGTAGGAAGTGAAACCTAGGATCAGGATTTAAGTGGGTAGAGCCTGAACCCTGGTTTTAAAAAGGGAATGTCTCATTTCAGCAGGTTTCTGGTAAGTTCTGTTATGATGGTGCCAGGGTCTTTCCTTTCTGCCATAGTGTGTAAGTCTCTGCTAGGGTTTAGCTGACTTAAAGTGAGCAGTCTTTCCTGTGGGAACGGGTTTGCATTTCTCTTTCTTCTTTTGAATGGGTGTTCATGTTTTCCATCAAATTTAGGTTTTGATGTTTGCAGCGTCTCATTCCAATGCTTCATGTAATGATAATCAGTGAAATTGCCAGTGTTAGAATAAGCAGAAAAGGGAACTGATGAAAATGTTTCTCTAACCTACAGTTAAGAAGGATCTAAGCCAAGAGAAAAGTGAACTTCATAAACTTCCTCTCCTGTTGTCAGGTTTGTGGGCACACTGAAGCAGAATGCCTTGCAGGGGACTCTTCCCAGTGACACAGAAGATCTGAATGTTGAACATCTCCAGTTGCTGCTGCTTATTTTTCACAATTTCTCTGAGAGGGGCCGCAGATCCATTGTGATGCTCTGTATCCAAACAATTGTGGAGCTGACAGCGAACATGGATACCCAGCAATCTTCTGTCCCACTTCTCGTGGCACGTCTCCTCTTGGTGTTTGACTACCTGCTCCATCAGTATTCTAAGGCCCCTGTGTACCTCTTTGAACAGGTAGGATTTGATGTCATGTCCTGGCTATTTAATTGGTCACCCAGCAGAAATGTGTAACAGGCAGTTACCTGGTGTGTTCTGGTCTCTTCATGGCCTTTAGGGACTAAATTGGGTTCAATGTTGTTACCAGCCTTTGGAATTATAATGTGTGATTAAACTACAGTTGCAGCAGGTTCTGTTTGAGTGTGAATTCGTGGTGTAACTCCTGTCCTAATGAATCCTGGTAAGGGTAGGATCAATGCCCCATCTTATCTTTCAAAATCTTGAGTATTTGGGTATTGTGGAAAACCTTGTACACCATGTCCTTGCTTTAACTTTTCACTGTTGAGGTTTTGGTCACTGTTGTCATTAATGGCATGCTGGTGTTTTGTGTATGGCTTTTCCACTTGGTAGAAGCTTGACCATTGATTTTAGCTGTTCAGTCCAGAATAAAAATCATCAGAGAGGACAAGAGGTGGTGGGTTTTAACTTAAACAGGGGAAGTTCAGGTTAGATATAAGGCAGAAGCTCTTTCCTGAGAGGGTGGTGAGGCACTGGAACAGGTTGCCAAAGGAGTGGTAAATGCTTCGTCCCTGTCAGTGCTCAAGGCCAGGTTGGACACAGGGCCTTGGAGCAAGCTGCTCTAATGCAAGGTGTTCCTGCTCGTGGCAGGGGATTGGAACCGGATGATCTTAAGGTCCTTTCCAACCCAAACCATTCTAGGAGATGGGGTCTAGAGCTTCCCTTGGAAGCTGGGAATGATTATGTCTTACCAACAGGGATGTGGTGTTGGTGATTGTATTTCGCCCCCATCCCTAATGACAAAGATGCCATGGGTGTTTTTTTGTCTGTGTTTTTGAACTTAGGTACAATACAATTTGCTGACTCCACCCATTGGGTGGGTGAGTGGATCCCAGGACAGCAGCAGGCGAACATCAGTCCCACTCTATCACGGGTTTAAAGAAGTGGAAGAAAACTGGACCAAACACTGTTCATCAGGTAAGAAAGAAAACATAAGGAATTTTTGATAGCCAGATTTGCTTTTACAAATAAAGGAGTGCCCTGGTGCAGCTTTTCCTACTTCTAATGGGTATATCTATGTAATGCATGTAAAAATGCAAGAAAAGTTGTATTAAATAAAATTATTGTCATCTAGGACTATGCTACAAGTAACTGAAAATAAATATGGATTTATTGTACCAGGATTGTAGGAGTAGGAAGACCTTGGTTGCATGTACCATAGGTTACAGCACATATAGCATGCTATGAAGCCAGCTTAGTAGAATCTGGTAGTAGCCTTAATGTGAAAGATGGTGGAGATAGAGGAGAGAGTATAACACAATACTGCCTGATTAAAACCATCACTTTGAACATTATTTTCTGTCCTCATGCTCCAGATGCAGCTCCACAGCCCAGGTTCTACTGCATCCTATCTCTAGAAGCTTCTGAAGACGATCTGAACCGTCTGGATAGCATGGTATGGGAATCTCTGTTTTAAAGACCTTTCTGTGAGCCTTTATGGGCCGTGAAGATTTGATGAGTGCCAGAAGAAAAGAGAAAGAAAGGAAAGAAGGAAGGAGCTGATGAATCAGAGACACCAGAAGTTTTTTCACTAAGTGGAGAAAGGAGTAGTGGCTGGATAGGATAATATGGGTTTTCTTTATGCACCTAATTTCAGGGAAATCAATGTGCAAAATCTATGAAGACATGTTGGACTGCTTGTAGTAGTGTTTGTGATTCAAATGTGTATGCTATAATAGAGCCCTATCATCTCCATGCTGATTTTTCAGTGCTGCTGAAGCATCTGCAGCAAAGACACATGGCATTAGAATTATTTTCCCATAATTCAGTTCCATGTTTTTCCTGGGTTTTGTTTCCTCAGTAAATTTGTTGCCATCGAGGTTATGGCCTTGCTTCATACATGCTCCCTTATAACCAGTTCATTGGTATTCTGACTGGGGAGAGAGATTCCTAACGGAGCTAGCTTCCTGAAGTTTTCTTTTCATAGCTTTGGTTTGTGGGTGTTTTGATCACTTGAGAGCCTGGCTGTGTATAAACACAGAGCTGTGCAATTTGCAAAGCAAGGATGCTGACGCATCATCTCTTGCAGGTTTGTGAGGTTCTTTTCTCTCGGACTACAAAGTATGATGAGCTTTACACAGCCCTGACTTCCTTACTTGCTGCTGGGTCACAGTTTGATACACTCAGGAGGAAAGAGAACAAAAACGTCACTGCACTGGTAAGACTATTGCTGTAACATTGTTTGTTTTCAAACTATCGAGCAAAGTGTTTAGCCAAAGTGTTTTGGACAGTGGTTGGAGTAATGAGGAACTTAAAAATCCCCTAGCTAAAGGTAGTATGCAGGTAGGATAAAGGTAGTATGTATGGTGGTGGTACATCTTACACAACTCAAAACATGTTTTAGACTTTCTCTGTGTCCTGGTAATGCCAGGAGGTCTGGCTAGAATATGATGAAGCAGAGAAAAAAAGATTATATAATCTTTCATTTTTCTTTTCTCCTCTTTGTTGCATAATTTCGTAGAATGGTTTGGGTTGGAAAGCTCGTCTGTTTCCAACCCCCTGCCATGGGCAGGGATGCCTCACACTAGACCGTGTCACCCAAGGCTCTGTCCAACCTGACCTTGAACACTGCCAGGGATGGAGCATTTACCACTTCTCTGGGCAACCCGTTCCAGTGCCTCAGCACCCTCATAGTAAAGAGCTTCTTCCCTATATCTAACCTGAACTTCTCCTGTTTAAGTTTAAACCCATTCCCCCTTATCCTGTACGACACAAACTCAACTCTGGTATGTGTTCATCTCATGTGGCACATCTACAGGAGTCTGGAGTCTTTGAGGGCATCATTTCAATAGCTGTAATGGTAGAAACTGCAATCTTTCTTCCCTAATTTGTCCAACTGTTGCTTCTGTTTAGGAAGCCTGTGCACTTCAGTACTACTTCTTGATACTGTGGAGGATATTAGGGATTTTGCCTCCATCCAAAACCTACATGAATCAGTTAGCCACGAACACACCAGAGATGAGTGAATGTGATATTTTACACACGCTGCGCTGGTCTTCCCGACTGCGAATCACGTCTTACGTCACATGGATCAAGGTACAGCTCATCTTTATAGGGGTGTTTTGGGATGTTGTTGACAGTAGGAATGTCAGTGTCTTGTTTTTTCCGTGCTGACTGCGTGTGGGATTCGTTACATGGGTGCGATGGTGAGAAATGGGGACTTGTGGCCATGGTCTCTAAGGCTTTCTAGCCTGGTTATTGTCGGAGTGGTTAATTATAGAGCACTTCTGAAGTGTGATGGGTCTATTTTTGGCATCTGTAGGATCACCTTACCAAGCAGGGCATGAAAGCTGACCATGCTGCTTCTCTGATTGAAATGGCCTCCAGCAAGTGCAGCTCAGTGAAGTATGATGTGGAGATAGCAGAGGAATACTTTGCTCGACAGGTAAAGGTGGTGTGAATGCAATTGTGTGTACGGAGCCTCTGGTTTTGTGGGATGAGTTGCACTTACTGTTCCATCCCTTTGTATTTTAAGATCTCTTCTTTCTGTGGTGTTGACTGCACGACTATTCTCCAACTGCACGAAGTTCCCAGTTTACAGTCCATTTACACCCTTGATGCTGCAATTTCCAAGATTCAGGTTTCTCTAGATGAGCACTTTTCCAAGCTAGCTGCAGAGACTGATCCACACAAGTCTTCAGAGATAACCAAGAACCTCCTCCCTGCTACGCTGCAGCTTATTGACACTTATGCTACGTTTACCAGGTACGCTCTTAGGATCACTAATAGTGATCTTGTGTGCATGGGGCTTTCTTTGCATTTGGTTTGTTGTTTTCTTAGAGTTAGATGCCTTTTTATTTTATAGTCCCATATAATTACTCTTAACTTAGGTCCTCTAGAGTGTTCATTGTTTTAAAAGAAGAATTAAAAGTAGCTCCTCAAGCCAAGTTATTGTTTCTAAGCATACCCTTCTTGTCTGATCTTTTAAGGCTTGCTTGCAAAGCCAAAGATGAAACCTTCTCTTACCACTCTCTAGTATAGTGCCACTTAAGGTTATTTCAATATTGAGACTGTCAGACCATCAAGAAAGAGAGGGGGCTTAATTCTTACATTAAAAGTCTGAAGTCTTCCAAGCTCTCATTAGAACCTAGGTAGAAGAAAGCAAAAGTAAATGAGCTTTTTCTTTTGAGTGGGCACTTGACCTGGTGAGTAGCTTAAAGAAGATAAAAGCCCAGAACTCCCTTAATGGTGAACTAAGAGCACAAAGGGTGGGGCAGAACTCAGGAGTTTGCTTTATCTGTCACTGTATTGACACATTTAGTTCTGAAATGCAGAGCTGATCCTGAAATGAATCCTTTCCATCCTGAATGCAGATCTTACCTGCTACGGAGCCTCTCTGAAGAGGGCTCCACTGAGAACAAGCCCTCTGAGGAGAAGCTACGAGGTTATGCTGCTGTCCTGGCCATTGGATCCAGCCGTTGCAAGTCCAATACTCTAGGTGAGAGTACTGGGTGGTTCAGATTTCCTCCTCTGTGTAGGTAAAGCTTTGTACAGTGCTGCAGACATTCAGCTTCAAAGCTGTATGCTGGCTAACATGTTCTCAACCATGTTCAGAAGAGTGCATTATCCTGTCAGCAGCAAACTGGGAAGCTTTTTCCTTTAATATCCCAACAACTGAAAAAGTTGGGCAAACCTTGGAAGAGTAACTATCCTGTGGGCTTATCTGGATTATTGGAACGCTTTTGTAACCATGTTGGTGCTCTGGTGGGAAGGGGAATTATGAAATACTGATATGTTGAAGACTGCTGCAAATGAGTATTTTTGCTATGTTTGCTGTTATTTTAATGAAGTAGAAGAAGCTGGGAAGCTCTTGCAAGCTTAGGGATAATTTTGACTTGTCAAAAGCATAAAACAGTAGAATTACACCTCAGTTTAGCTCCAGCTGTGTCTTAAATAATGATCTAGTTTAAACAGTGTTGCAGAAGCATTCCAGTTGTCAACAGGACCCATGAAATGACTCGGTGATTACGATTCTGTATTAACTGCAGGTCCAACACTTGTTCAGAACCTGCCATCAGCTGTGCAGACTTTATGTGAATCATGGAACAACATTCATACAAATGAGTTTCCAAACATTGGCTCGTGGGTGAGTCCAGCTTTGTGGATGGATCTGGTTTGATCCTAACTCAGTAAATCCCTGGGAATGGTGGGCAGGGTGTCCTTCTGTTATCAGATGTTCTGATGTTTGTGTGTGTCTCCATCCTTAGCGCAACGCCTTTGCAAATGACACAATCCCAGCAGAAAGCTACATCAGTGCAGTTCAGGCTGCTCACCTCGGTACTCTCTGCAGCCAAAGTCTACCTCTTGCAGCTTCCCTAAAGCACACCCTTCTCTCCCTGGTCAGGCTCACTGGGGATCTCATTGTGTAAGTGGTGCTTTTTAGATGACATTCTTGCTGTATCTGTCTGTCTGCTCCTGGGAATGTTTGTGTTCATCAGGCCCTTCAGGTGCAATGCTTAATGAACTGGTGTTGTGTTTGGGACTAAGTCTTTAATGGAGTTACTCTTCGTTTACTAGAAGTATCATTTATTTAAAATTCAATGGATGAAAGACAGCCTTTCTGTCTTGATTTGCTATCTCTAGGAGTCAAACTCCCTGAGAGAAACCTTTAATACAGATTTCCAAATAGGAACTTGAAGAAACTGGGGTATAAACTGAGACAATTTGGGTCTAACAAATTCATTTGTGTTTGGTTATCGTTCACTTGTGTGATGTTTTCAAAGCACAAAGAAAATACGAAATGAAAGGATTTATTTCCAAGGACTTACTGTTAAGATACTCTGAAACAGAAAAATAGTTGTTGGTGCTGCAGATGAGTCCAAAGCCATAGGAAGTGTTGAGTGAATGCCTAGGAAAACATTGTACCTGTTCACATGCAGAAGAAATGTGTAGTTTTCCAAGTGAGGACTGTGTGTTTATCCCACCTTTCTAAAAAGGGTTTTATCTCTGACTTCCCTCTAGACTTGTGCCTTACTTGTGTAACTTCTCATGTATGCAATAAGGACGTTCTGTGATACATCATGCAGAGAATTAACTTGGTTGCTCTTTCTTTTCAAGCTGGTCAGATGATTTGAACCCACCACAGGTGATTCATTCCCTCTTGCCCCTCCTTTTGGAGACCAGCACAGAGAGTGTGGCAGAAATAAGCAGCAACTCCCTAGAAAGGATCTTGGGCCCTGCAGAATCTGATGAATTCCTGGCACGAGTTTATGAGAAATTGATCACAGGATGCTATAACATATTGGCCCATCACTCTGATCCAAACAGGTAATGGGCTGGGTGGCTGTGGTTCTCTTCCAACAAAACTATATACAAAGAATTACTACAGTCTGTTTAAATATCAGTGTCTGTTCTTGAACAGCACAATACAAAGGCAAAAAATCAGCTTATTTTTATCTCTTGAAGACTTCTGTATTTGCAGACTAAAAGTAGGAGATGTTTTATTTCATTACCAGTTTTCAGCACTGCCATTCAGGCGGTGGGGATTTGAATCATCTCTTGTAAATCTGGATGGAGCATGTTTCTATCTGGATAGTTTTGCATTTAAGCAAATAGAAAATTATGGAAATACAAGCAGGAAATCAAAGCTGAAGAGACTGACCTAACTTGCTTTATATTCCTTTGTTTCTGTTCTTGCTGTTTGTAAGGATGGCTAATCCCTGCTTTATCACAGCAAACTAGGCAGATTTTGGCTTCCCACCCCTTACTCACTGTCTGTATAGAAGGAATAAGCTTGGTGCACAGATGTTGATTCTACCCATCTGAAACATAAAACCATTAGGCATGATGATGTTGCATCTTTTCAACACTGATCCTCTCCGAGTATTCAGAGGGAGAGGTACTGAGCCTTCTGGTAGAGGATGTAAATGTAATTGGATTTTACTTGCAGAGTGCTTTGTGGAGTGGGGATGAACGCAGGAGAATAAGGGAGGAGTAACACTAGAAGGGACTTAAAGTGTAAAAAGAACAGCCATTTATAGGAATTTGTCATGTGAGCTATCTGAAAGGTCTAGGTCATTCTAGGTTTCTGACTGCAACTGTGCATCATGTGCCACCTTTTTCCTGAGCACTAGGTGGATTTACTGTTCATGGATGGTTGGAAGGAGAGCTGCTTTCAGTGAGCAGAAAATGTATTGGACTTGTATTAGCAAAATGATCACTTCTTGACTCTCGTAGTTGTTGAAATTGCTCTTCAATATTCTGATTTCATTTGTACCTTTTGGTTCTCAGTGGCCTGGATGAGTCCATCCTGGAGGAATGTTTGCAGCATCTGGAGAAGCAGCTGGAGAGCAGCCAGGCCCGAAAAGCCATGGAGGAATTCTTTTCAGAAAGGTGAAGTATTCCTGAAATTTGTAGCCCGGGAACTTGATTATTCTTCCTTTTCCTCTCAGCTTGTCACTGTCAGCACCTAAGGGATGTTAATGCTATTGCACAGGAGCCATGTAGAGATAGGATACCCTGCACACAGTGCAGGAGAGTGTGAAAAGACTTTCTGTGTGGGAGGGGACCTAAGTCTTTGTCACTGCAAATAAAATATTCAGTGAGTCCTCACAGTGAGTGGGCACCAGTGGGGAAACTTGTCAAAGGCGTTAGAAGGAGGGGTTGAGAGGTGCTGGTCTGATCAAGCTGCAAATTC
Organism: Pezoporus wallicus; assembly: GCF_028554395.1. Classification (NCBI taxonomy): domain Eukaryota; kingdom Metazoa; phylum Chordata; class Aves; order Psittaciformes; family Psittacidae; genus Pezoporus; species Pezoporus wallicus. Next base: position 488,168 of record NW_026639781.1, on the reverse strand, counting down.
CCAAGTTCTCTCAGTGCTTCCGCAGGCAACAGGGTGATAATTTCAAGGGTGGAGGTGGGGTGTTGGCCTGACTTCAAAGTATGAAGACAAATTGTGGTGGAAACACATAGCACAACACAGTGTTCTGACAGATGTGAGGGTGGATTGGAGGAAAGGTTTTCTCTGTTAGAAAGCCAACCGTTGTCTGCTTGTTCTCTCTACGTGTTCAACAGTTCAAAACAGAAGCAGTGTGGCTGTACTTTAGTAACATGGAAGGGAAAAGCAGGCAAGAATATCCTGAATTTTGGTCTGGAAACCAGTACAGGCCCTTCTGTGACTTGACATGTGGAGAATACTGGTATGCAGTTCAGGAGCTCATGAGATTCACAAGGTTGAGTCTGAGTTAAGGGTTCATTGTCTGAAAGCACTTCCTGTGGCTTGACTGCTGAGCACTGTTAATCCAAACCATTGCCAGTCTTAAACAGGAGGGCTGATACAAGGGCAAATGTAAAACCAGGAACAGGTTGTATTTTACAAAGCTGACTAAATTTTTCCTATCCATCCAGTGGAGAACTGGTCCAGATCATGATGGCCACAGCCAATGAAAACCTCTCAGCCAAGTTTTGTAACAGGGTGCTGAAGTTCTTCACCAAACTCTTCCAGCTCAGTAAGTGATTGTTAAATCTCTTCTGTCCTGCCTTTGTCCACTTTATACTGTTCTTGCAATAGACTGTGATGTGAAGGTGCTTGAAAGAAAAGCTGTAGGAGGAAGTGGAGTGACGGCCTCACACTTTAAATGGAAAGCCATCTTCAAACGCATTCATTGTGACATCTATCACTCACCAGTCATTTTCTCTCCTAGCTGAGAAGAGTCCCAACCCCAGCCTGTTGAGACTTTGTGGCTCTTTGGCTCAGCTGGCTTGTGTGGAGCCTGTACGTCTCCAGGCCTGGTTAACCAGGATGACCATGTCCCCACCCAAAGATTCAGACCAGCTGGATGTTGTGCAGGAGAACAGGCAGCTGCTGCAACTCCTGACCACTTACATTGTTAGGGAAAACAGGTAGAGTACAACCTTTGTCATTTCTTTGGTGGGCTCGTCATTTCTTTTGTTCTTTAGATGTGCAGTGACTTGTGATTTGCTGATGGCTTCTTGTCCTCAGCTTTCAAATGAAGTGATGGGGAAGGCATTGGAGGTGTGGGGCTTATTTCAGTGGGTGATGTACCTGTCTTTGTTCTTCTTGATCAGCCAAGTTGGAGAAGGTGTGTGCACTGTTCTACTGAGTACTCTAATACCAATGGCAACAGAAATGTTGGCCAGTGGTGATGGCACAGGCTTCCCTGAACTGATGGTCGTAATGGCAACTTTGGCTAGTGCAGGACAAGGTGCAGGACACCTCCAGCTTCACGGTGCTGCTGTTGACTGGCTGGGCAGATGGTAAGAGCCAACTGTGAGCTGCTGGTTGTTCATTTGCAGCACTGAATTTGGGGACAGAAGTTCATGCTTACTGATAACACACTCATTTTTAGTTTATTTGGAATTATTTTATTATTGGAATATAAAGTGTCTGAGAGAGACTGATCTCTGTGTGTGTGTGTGTGTCCCAAGAACAGCCATATGTTTTGTCTTTTCCCCTCTTGAATGGTTTAATTCTTGTATGCCTTTCCTGTTGTTAATTTAAAGCAAACTTAATGCTTGAAGCTACTGGTCAGAGTTTGTACTTCCAAAAGGCTGTAATGATCTTACCCACTGTTTCGTATTACAGCAAAAAATACCTGTCTCAGAAGAATGTGGTAGAAAAGATGAATGCAAACGTCATGCAGGGAAAGGTAAGACTGTTGCTTGACTTGCAGGAATTAATCTCAGGCAGGAGCTGTATCAGCTGTCCTGGTTTGGCTTCACAGAATCATGGTTAGAAAGGACCTTAAGATCATCCAGTTCCAGGCCCCTGCCATGGGCAGGGATGCATCACACTAGAGCAGGTTGCTCCAAGCCTCATCCAGCCTGGCCTTGAACACTGCCAGGGATGGAGCATTTACCACTTCTCTGGGCACCCTGTGCCAGTGCCTCAGCACCCTCACAGGGAAGAATTTCTTTATATCTAACCTGAGCTTCCTCTGGAGTGGGAAGTTTTAAAGCAGTTTGGGCAGGGGGGACACTTGTATGCTCTTATGGGATCTAAGTATTACTTCTCATTTTCATTCATCTTGACCTCACAGCATGTGACTATCCTGGAGTGTACCTGCCATATTGTCTCTTACCTGGCTGATGTCACTAATGCACTGAGCCAGAGCAGTGGCCAAGGACCAAGCCACCTTTCTGTGGATGGAGAGGAGCGGGCGATTGAGGTGGATTCAGACTGGGTGGAAGAGTTGGCAGTGGAGGAGGAGGACTCTCAAGCTGAAGATTCGGTAGGCAATAGGCACAGTCAGTGCTGCAAATGACTTGAAGATTTATTTTGCAGCTTCCAAATCAGTATTCCTCAGGTTATAAATCAGGATTTTGTTGTTATTTATTCCTACTGTCAGACTGAGTGAAGAACCTCAGCTGTCAGATCTGGGAGAGAATGCCTGTCACTTATTCATAGATCTGCTGACTTTGTAATATCAACAAAAGTTAAATTACTGTGATTTTTAGGCAACAAAAAGGAAGAAATGGAGTAAGATGGGTTTGTTCCTGTTGGTTTCTTTGTCAGTTACTAGCTTTTATATCAACAAGCAGCTTAGATCAGGCTTTTAAGTGCATTTGGGTGGGAAACCCAAGCTGTTATTAATGCATTCTTTAAAATTTGTTACCCAGAATATTTTTGCTACTGTTTTCTGATTCACTCTTTCATGTGCTACAAAATGTCACCATCTCCTCTCTCCATGTGGTTTGATACCAGCTGCCTTCTTTTAGCTAGGTGATGCTAAAACTTCCTAGTCTCAAAATGCCCATTTAGTGACTGAGGATCATGGTCTGTACTATGTACCTGTATTGTAGCTGCAGGTATAGCACCTTCCTGAAGCAGCTTTCTTCTTGACAGGATGAAGATTCCCTTTGTAATAAACTCTGCACCTTCACCATCACACAGAAAGAATTCATGAATCAACATTGGTAAGCAGCTCAAACTTGTGTTCACAATTCCAGCCTGCTGTTAGTGGCCATTGAGAAGGAAACAAATGCAGTCTGGGGGCCTTCATCAGGCTTTGGAATCTTACAACCCATCTGGCTTATTTTGTGCAGGTACCACTGTCACACTTGCAAGATGGTTGATGGGGTCGGTGTTTGCACAGTTTGTGCTAAAGTTTGCCACAAGGATCATGAGATTTCTTATGCCAAATATGGATCATTCTTCTGTGACTGTGGAGCCAAGGAAGATGGCAGTTGCTTGGTAAAGTGTCTGCATGTCAACATAGAAGCTGGTTTTAATGCAGGTTTAGTCTTTTGCAGAGGTTTCTGTTCCGCAGTAAGTTATGTCATGATACAGGCATGTAAGAGTGCTAAGGCTTGACAGCCTTGGCTTTATAATGAACCATATTAAGTTACAGTTTGCCTAGTGATGTATTTTGCACTAAATAAGTGCATTGCCAAATCCCTGTCCTGGTGACTGTTGGGATTCCACTTACCTTTACCCAACCTGCAAGTTAGCTTAAGCTATGCAGCAGTCAGCACCTTTTCCCTTATTTTCATGAGCAGCAAAGTAACTTTGTCTTAAATATGAATATTTTAATATTCGAGTGGAGGGTGGCATGCAGGATGCTATTCTGTTACTTCTTTAACATTACAGCAAAGAGAATTGCACTCTTATTTCTTTAAAATTACATTCATTTTGCTGCTATTGCAGTCTGTATTCATTTAGTCAGTGGTAAAATCGAGTCCGGTTTGGGCTTTAAGCATTACTCTGTCATTCCCAGGCTTTGGTGAAGAGAACTCCCAGCAGTGGTATGAGCTCTACCATGAAAGAATCTGCCTTCCAGAGTGAGCCCAGGGTGCCCGAGAGTGTCATTCGACATGCCAGCACCTCCCCTGCAGAGAAAGCCAAGGTCACCATCAGTGAGGGGAAGGGCCCTGATGAAGAAAAACCCAAGAAGAGCAGCCTGTGTAGAAACGTTGAGGGCTGTCGAGAGGAATTGCAGTCCCAGGTATAGTTACCAGCTAGCTGTTAAGAGAAGATTGTTTGTGATGAGGATCTTGGGCAGACTGTTGATTATCAGCCAAGTTACTCAGTTTTTCTGCTCTTCTTTATGATAAGTGGGATCATAAAAGTGGTGTCAGGCTGTAAGAAGTGGTTGATGTGTAGTTCTTATGAATACTACAAGCAGGAGCATCTTGTGCCTTATTTGTGTTCTCCGTTTCTTGTAGGCCAACTTCTCCTTTGCACCTTTGGTGCTGGAGATGCTGAATTTCCTGATGGATGCCATTCAGATAAACTTCCAGCAAGCTTCAGCCATGGGGAGCAGCAGTCGTGCACAGCAAGCTCTCAATGAGCTGCATACTTTGGACAAGTCAGTAGAAATGACAGATCAGTTGATGGTATGATACTAAAGGAGTGACTAGATCATGGATAGGTGGGATCACTTCTAAACAGAAAGAATTCAGTCATAGGTTGTTGTATGCTTTTACCCATGACCCAGGTCCCAACTCTGGGCTCTCAAGAAGGTGCTTTTGAGAACGTCCGCATGAACTACAGTGGGGACCAGGGCCAGACGATCCGGCAGCTCATCAGTGCCCATGTGCTGAGGAGGGTGGCCATGTGTGTGCTCTCATCCCCACATGGACGTCGGCAGCACCTGGCTGTGAGCCACGAGAAAGGCAAGGTGGGTTCTCTAATACTGCAGAGAATGTTGTTCAGTGCTCTGAGGCCGCTTCCTTTTCCTTGAAAATCCAACAAACAGAAGATGTGTGTTCTGAGATCTGGATCTTCTGTAAAGTACTATGTAGTTTATTCCTCAGAGAAGAGAGTTCTTGCAGAGGAAACCTGGTCTGGATACCTGACAGGAGGTTGTAGTGACGTGGAGTTGGTCTCTTCTCCCAAGAAACAAGGGATGGGACAAGAGGGAAACGGCCTCAAGCTGCACCAGGGCAGGTTTAGATGGAGCTGAGGAACAATTCCTTCCCCAAGGGGTGCTCAGGCATTGGAACAGGCTGCCCAGGGCGGTGCTGGAGTCACCATCCCTGCAAGTGTTCACACACAGTGGAGACGAGGCCTCAGTGCCATGGGTTAGTGGTGGCCATGGCAGTGCTGGGGTAAAGGTTGGACTGGATGAGCTTAAAGGTCTTTTTCAACCTGGATGATTCTATAAAACAGTGAGAACTGTGTGAATACAGTTACAGAGCTGAAGTTGAAATGCCTTTTTACCTTGAGTTGTAAAGTTGAGTAACTAAGTTCATGTTGTTCTGCAGATCACAGTCCTTCAGCTCTCAGCATTGCTGAAACAAGCTGACTCCAGCAAAAGAAAACTGACTCTCACTCGTTTGGCATCTGCACCCGTTCCATTCACTGTGCTGAGCCTAACTGGAAACCCCTGCAAGGAGGACTACCTAGCTGTGTGTGGGCTGAAAGTGAGTGCTGTCAAACCCTTTTCTAGGCAGTTGGGAGCAGCAGCTCAAAACTAGATGAGGAGCTGGTGCACAGCTGGCTCAAAAGGTCATGAATCATTTTCCTACTAGATAGATGGAGTAAAAGAAGCAGGACCTATATGAATAAGAGAATAAACGAGGCAGTGCCTCAAAATAGTACTACTTATTGTAATATAGGCCAGTTTTACTTAGGATGGGAGTCAGGGTTTCATCATGTGAAATTTAGTGTGTTAGAACTAGTCTGTAACTAGTGTTTTGTAGCAAGGACCTCTCTTTTGTATTCTCCCAACTTTAGGTTCAGCTTTCACAGTGCAGAATCCACAAATTCATTACTTAGCTAAGAAGTGGATGGATTCTGTGTGTTTGAGTCTGGGTTCTGGTTTTATTTTCTTTACAAACTTTCATGTCATTCATTTCAAATGCAGGAATTTTAGTCCTAACTCCATGAATCATGATTGGCACCAAGAGCAGTGCTGGCTTTAAAGTCTCATTCTTGGCTTCAGGTGTTCATAAACATTTTGTTCTAGTAAGTAACCAGATCTTTTCATTACTCCAGGACTGCCACGTGTTAACATTCAGCAGCTCTGGATCAGTCTCTGATCACTTGGTACTTCACCCTCAACTAGCCACTGGCAATTTCATCATTAAAGCTGTGTGGCTGCCAGGATCTCAAACAGAGCTTGCTATTGTGACTGCAGACTTTGTGAAGGTATGTTTGGTTATAAGCTGTTGATGAGAGGTCTTTCAGATACTAGAATCTGGATCTTTGTGGAGTTGGATGTGGAAGAATCGGGTAATATTCTTTGTTAGAAATAAACTGGAATTACAGATTTGTGGTGGTTGGCAAATGTTGTCATAAGAAAAAGCAAACCCAAGAACCCAAAGAGCAAGAAAACCCCTGTAACATCTAATAGGTGTTCCCTTGTCTCAGCTCTTGTCCATTTGCACTGTTTTGTATCATCAGAGTGAGTTTCTTTCATTCTTTCCACAGATTTATGATCTCTCTGTAGATGCCTTGAGTCCAACTTTCTATTTCCTTTTACCAAGTTCCAAAATCAGGGATGTCACTTTCCTTTTCAACGAGGAGGGGAAGAACATCATCGTGATCATGTCCTCTGCTGGGTACATCTATACCCAGCTCATGGAAGAGGCAAGCAGTGCCCAGCACGGACCATTCTATGTCACCAATGTGCTTGAAGTCAATCACGAGGACCTCAAGGTATGTGTGACTTCCCTGTCTTGCAGCCTGCGCTGCAGTGGCTTTCTCTCTTTCATTTGGGTTTTAATTTGAAGGCAGAAGTTTTCTTTTTTCCTTATTTTTTTCCTTCTTCCTTTTAAGCCCCCTGATCTAGACCAATGAGCTCACCATTCCTCTAAAGAGAGAAATATCCTTGCAGGGAAAGTGGATGGGGGTGGAAATGAAACCCCCTGATCCTTTCATCTAGGAAATGAAGCATGTTTTCCATGGCTGGCTCTGAAGTCATGCCCAGCAAGATTTCTCAGCAGGGAGATGGCTTCAGAGCAGTACTGTTCTCGGAGCAAGGCACTCCAAAGGTGCAGTAACCACAGTGGATGAAGTTAGTGACCATTGCTGGGGCTGCAGAGGTGGAATGAGTCTTTGTTTCTGATTAATAACAGCTCTGTTCATGTTCCACTCAGTGTTTTTACCTTAGGCTGCTCCAAACCAGGGGGATGGATGAGAAGCCCTCAGGAAAGCTCTTTTATAAGCTGGGAGCATGAGGAGCGCTCCATGTGAGATTGTCAGACATGTGATGCACATTGATGTGCTAGCTGAGGGTGCTGCCTTCAAGCCTATGGGTATGAAAGCCTTTGAAGTAACTGATGGATAAGTTCACCAGGGAGTTCCGATCAGAAAAGCAGCATTTAGGGCTTCCTTCTCTCACTGGTGGGGAAAGGAATGGGGGAGAGGCTTTTTGGAATGAGAATTGCAAAGCCTGACAGCGTGCTTTGGAGGATGGGTGTTTATCTGGTGGTGTTTCTCTCTCATTCCACAGGACAGCAATGGCCAGGTAGCAGGAGGTGGTGTCTCAGTGTATTATTCCCACGTGCTGCAGATGTTGTTCTTCAGTTACTGTCAAGGCAAATCCTTTGCTGCCACCATCAGCAGGGCCAATCTGGAAGTGCAGAGGCTATTCCCAATCAACATAAAGAGGTGAGGCTCATGTGAGAGACTCCCCTGAACTTTGATTTGTTTATTTATTATTAATAGACATCAATTATTATTAATGCCCCAGCTCTTGAGTGGCCAAAGCTTGGCTGAAGATCCCCTTTTTGCCTGATGATTTCTTGCTACTTTTCAGGGTGCTTCTGCCCTAATTGCAGAATGATTTGAAACCAAAGCTGGCTCTTCTGGCATTGGGCCCATATGCATTTTTCCTTCCCACTGGGATTTCACAGCAGAAAGGTGGCTTCGGAGCAGTCTTGCTGCACAGTGCAGAGCTGCTACTGGTGCAGCAGCTGGAACTGATGGGATTACCCTCCCTTGTGGAGCCTGCAGAGTAGGAAGCCTTTGTTTCCTTTCGGCACCAGTACTGCAGTGGACCTTATGCATTGTGCATATTAAGGTTTATTTTCAGACTCCCTTGAGGGAATCCAGTCTCTTACGCTATGAATATGGCAATAAAAAAAGCTGTTCTGACAAGCAGAGCTGGGCATGTAGGCCACAGACTCTTCACTACCCTGACATAAAGTCACTGGTGTGAGCAGGCTCTGTAAAACGGTCAGAGTTCCCTCCTGGGGGTGTTGAACCATGGAACTGTGCATACGGGCAGATAAAAAGATAGGTGAAAGCTGTTTTAAGATGACTTCCTTGGTTTGGGGCATAAGATGTTATTAAGGGTCTTGCCTTGAGTTTCCAGGGTAGGGATCAGGGCTGTGAATCAGGATGCTTGTGCCTTCTGTCCACTCAAATGATGGTCTCACCTGTAAACTAGGCACTAATGCCCCTGGCTGTTCACTAGTGCAGTGCTTTGAATTCCTTAGCCAAGGACTAAGCTTTAGCATATTGGAATGCTGATGAATTTTGTGTAGTTTTGCTTGTGCTCCTTCTCAAATGAATGTTACTCTGCCCTTCATCTCTTGCAGTTCAAATGGTGGGAGTAAGACTTCACCAGCACTGTGTCAGTGGTCTGAGGTGATGAACCATCCTGGCTTGGTGTGCTGTGTTCAGCAAACCACCGGTGTCCCGCTGGTGGTGATGGTGAAGCCAGACACCTTTCTCATCCAGGAGATTAAAACCTTGCCAGCCAAAGCAAAGGTTAGTCATGGTTCCCTGTATTTTCAGCTGTTAAAATGTGATTTCTTGATGTTCCATCAACAAGACCTCTAGTCTTTGCAGCTTTTCTAATGCAAGGAGTTTGTTTCTTCAAGTAGTTGCCAGGTCTTTTACTTGACTTGCATTGCTTGGCTTTGCAGATCCAGGACATGGTGGCGATCCGTCACACAGCCTGCAATGAGCAGCAGAGGACCACTATGATCCTCCTGTGTGAAGATGGCAGCTTGAGGATCTACATGGCCAACGTAGAGAATACCTCCTACTGGCTCCAGCCCTCTCTCCAGCCCAGCAGCGTCATCAGCATCATGAAGCCAGTTCGCAAGCGCAAGGCAGCTGCTATTAGTAAGGGACTGCTTATAGCTTACCTTGTGCAAAGTAGTGGTGGCAAATGTGGACGTAAAGATTGGTCAGCATCGTAGAGATACTTAAAGTGTTCACTTCTGCCAATTACTGGTTAAACTCAGGCTTAAGTACTGGCTAAGTGTGGGTAAAATGTTTCCATAGATGTATAATGGCTCCATAGATGTATATGGCTAAGAAAGACAGGCTGAGAAAGTTGGAGCTGTTCAGCCTGGAGAAGAGAAGCTGTGTGGAGACCTCAGAGCAGCTTCCAGTGTCTGAAGGGGGCTACAGGGATGCTGGAGAGGGACTCTTCATCAGGGACTGTAGGGATAGGACAAGGGGTGATGGGTTCAAACCGAAACAGGGCAAGTTCAGGTCAGATACAGGGAAGAAGTTCTTTACTGTGAGGGTGATGAGGCACTGGTACAGGGTGCCCAGAGAAGTGGTAAATCTCCATCCCTGTCAGTATTAAAGGTCAGGTTGGACAGAGCCTTGGATGACATGGTTTAGTGTGAGGAGTCGCTGCCCGTGGCAGAGGGGTTGAAACTGGATGATCTTAAGGTCCTTTCCAACCCAAACCATTCTATGATTCTTCTGTGATTCTATATAAAAATACACAGCTGTCTGTCTCACACAGGTATTTCTGAAAGAGGCAGGTTCATTCTGCAGTTTTTTTATTGTAGCTGTGCCTAGTTTGAATGTATTTTATCACAAACATCTCTCCTTCCCTTTTAGCAACTCGCACATCCAGCCAAGTGAACTTCCCTATTGACTTCTTTGAACACAACCAGCAACTCACAGATGTGGAGTTTGGAGGCAACGACCTGCTGCAGGTTTACAATGCTCAGCAGATAAAGCACCGCCTCAATTCCACTGGCATGTATGTGGCCAACACAAAGGTAAGCAGGGAAATTTGGGGGTTCTGTTGGGCTTGTAGGTGACATTATAGTCCAGGTGGACCCATGCCTGTTCTTAGGAGTCTGCCCAGCATACTGTTAGGTAAACAGCAGGGGCACCTGAATACAACCTTAGATTCTTAGCTTGGGAGTGAATTTCTGACTTCACCTTTCTGAGCTGTGATTTGTCCTCTACAGCCTGGGGGTTTCACCATCGAGGTGACAAACAACAACAGCACAATGGTGATGACAGGCATGAGGGTCCAGATTGGCACACAGGCAATAGAGAGAGCCCCCTCGTACCTGGAGATCTTTGGCCGCACCATGCAGCTCAACATGACCAGGGCTCGTTGGTTTGACTTCCCTTTCACTCGAGAGGAGGCCCTGCAGGCTGACAAAAAACTCACCATCTTCAGTAAGTCTTTGTCACTTGTTTGCTTTCACTACCTGTTGGTTTTGCTTGGGGGGGTTGAGGCTTCACCTCATAGTAGGGATCCACAATCTGTTTGACTTAAGAAACAGTTTAAGGGGTGGATCCTGGACATTTAATAACTTATGGCCTGGTTTCGTGCTGCAGTGGGTGAACATGCAACAGCTCAGCTCAGTAAGTCTGTGTTGAGGTAATAGAGAAGGGAAGTGAAGGAGATGAAACTGTCAGAGTGGTGGTATATTAATGACATACATAATCCCTATCCTGACCTTATGAACTACTCTTGTTTCTGTTTAAAAGAAACTGGTTTGCTGTTTTTTAAGCAGTTTCTCTCACCACTGCAGTTGGGGCTTCTGTGGATCCTGCTGGAGTCACGATGATGGATTCCATCAAAATCTATGGCAAAACCAAAGAGCAGTTTGGATGGCCTGATGAGCCCCCCGAGGATTTCCCTTCTGCTTCAGTGAGCAACGTTTGCCCCCCAAACCTGAACCAAGGGAATGGCACTGGAGACACAGAGTCAGCTACCCCTGCTGCTGCAAGTGGGACTGTCCTGGAGAGGTATTTCTGCTGTCTTCCTTTGGTTTATAGTTGCTGTAGAGGGGGCTTAGGTACACTTGTGTGCCTTTCTTAATAAGGGAGTTAGTGAGTTGTTGCCATACAAAACAACAACTGAAAAGTCAATGATTATCCTCCAAGGAGGGCTTTGTGCTTACTCTTTACCTGCTGGAGTAGCTGGCTAGATCTGTGTGCATGCTTTATGTTGCTAAGGCCATTTGTTTCAGCAGTCTTGAAGAGCTAAATGAAATTTCTGGCTCCTTGGTACGTTTCCTCATTTCAAGCTGGCCCTGTTTCATTCTCTAGAGCTCAAAAAGGCTGGGCCTCTCTGGAGTTCAGGTCACTTGTGAGGGGGGCTTTGTGTGTCTTCACTTTAGGCAAGTGGTTCCCACCATCTTCCCTTGTAGCCCCCATGTTTTGGGCTTCACCACTGTGGTGGAGAAAGTGTTGGGTTTCTTCCCTGCCCTATCCCTACTGAGACTCAAACCACAGGGGTGAGCTGGGCGTCTATTTAGCAGAAGGAAGAGACTTTGAGCTCATACAGCCTGTATCATAAGGGTTGTAGGAAGCCTGGCAAGGATAGGAGGGAAACAGATCAAAGAGGAACTAGCAAAAGCCTTACTGAAATTCCCAGGTAAAGGTTCAGGGCTTGAAGTAGCAGTTGTGTCCAGTTGAAGGGCCTGTTTGGCCATCCTGTAGCATTTTGTCTAATAGTGGATGGGTTTTTTTGTCCCTGTGCTTATTTTCTCTTTTCTTCCCTCCTCTGCTGTGACATCTCCACAAGATGTCCCTCTCAGCACAGACATGGGTTTCCAGAGCAGTGGGATTATAGTGTCAAAACTCAGAACCAAAAGAAAATACTCCTTATTTCTACTTAACGTATTACAGAATGCAGCATGCTTACCTTATAAATGGCCTCTTGAGTAGGATCAACTAATGGCAGGCAAGAGGCAGCTTTCCCAGCAGGAGTTTGGTGTCTGCACTCAAATTGAACCTTCAGTGGTGCTTTAAGCAATGTGCTTGGCTTCTCTGTGCTAGGTGGCCTGGTTCTCCTTGATTTCTTTTGCTACGAGGCAAGTGTCTGCTGCCCAGATAGAGCGAACTGTGCTTAGATTTCCTGTGTATAGCACTCTCCCAGCTTCCTGACTTCCCCATTTAATTTGCCTTTTGCTTAGAATGTCTTTGAGGGAGTTGTTCTGTGAGCTTTACACATTTCTTTTTGTTTGTTTTTTTTCCTTTTTCTTTGCTCCCCCAAAGTTCTGAATCTGAGTCCCTAACCACCCTGGACCGGTTAGTATGCCATCCTTTTCTCTGCACGAGTGAGTGTGTGTCAGAGAGGCAGAACACATGATGTGGCTTTTGTTGACTGGTTCTTTTATTACTCTTTGTTTTCCAAGCGCCATTTGCTTCTTTACATCCTGGTCATTGCATGGCAGATGGTTTAGCAAAGTGTAAAGATGAGGTGGTTTGCAGATTTTTCCTGTATACAGCATAACTGTGGCTTGTTTGACAGACTCCTCCTTTTGCTTTGCTCCCTCCTTGAGTCTTTTGATCCCACTGATATTCCCCTACCAGCCTTATGGAGAGTGGCTCTGGGTAGGGCACTGTCTTATTTATCACCACCAGACCAGAGGATTGTTTCTTCTACCTCATATCCAAGCCTACACTGTTATTCTCCCCTTAATCCTATCTCTTCCCTCCTTTTTCCTGTGTTCTCGCACTGCTCCTTCTGGTGTGTCAGATGGCATTTCAGGTAGTTCTGCCCCAAGGCATCAGGGGCTGCAAGGGAGGTTCAGCACTTTGCCCTGAGGTATAAGTAAGGTTTTCCCTTGGGGCAAGTATTTTACAAGCCTGCCTTACCACTCTCTTTCAAAAGTTTGGACCTCAGCATCTCCCCGTTGGGTCATACCCAGTGCTCCAGGTTAATTTTCCTCTGGCATATTTTGTGCTGAAACTCCCAAATTGGAAAGAGCAACCTGTGTGGAAATAGCAAGCGAGTAGAATCATGCTCCCTTAGCAAAGTCAGTTACGCTTCTTCCCATGTGTCACACCACCCCTTGATCTGCAGTCATATGTACGTCTGTGGGCCATGGTGAATTGGTACTGTCAAGACAATCCAAGTTATCCCTGCTGCAGGCTGCGTAAGGAAACGTTTTATCCTCTTTGGGAGAGAAAAGCCCCTGTCTTTCAGCTGTGGATTATTAAAGCAGTCCTAAGTTTGTCTGTGAGCGTGAGCCAGGTTTAACTCTGGTCTGTAACACAATGAAATGATATGCATGGTGCCTGTGGCAGGTTTTATCATGCTTTGATTTTGTACTTGGCATTCGTTAGCTGTCTCTGAGCTACTCATGACTGTAGCCCGCATAAAGCGAAGTGCTAAGGAGAGGGAAGGGTTGCTGTACTCAAGCCTGCTTTCCTTTCTCCCTTCAGGCTAGTAGTGAGTTCTTTAGAAGCGCTGGAAAGCTGCTTTGCTGTAGGACCAGTCAACGAGAAGGCAAGTAACTTTCTGAATACATTCTTGAGCTTTCCGAGCTGGGGGAGGAGGGGCAAGATCAGCAGCACCTCCTGCAGCCCTGGGGGCCTGATACGGAAGAGAAGCCGCATCCGTTTTGCTCAGAGCACTGATCTCAAAGTTGACTTAGCAAAGAGCCTGTGAAACTAGTTTGGAATGACAGTCGGCATTTGCATTTATTGCTGGCGGGGTTTTAGTGCTGAAGAGTGACCTCGTTTACTAAAACAGCAGGGGAGAAGCCCAAAAATCTCAAAAGGACTGTTCTTATGTAGACATGTAAATGTTCTTTAAATGCCAAATAATAATCTGAGGAGGCTACTAAAGTGGTGTTGAACTTGCTTGAGGGGAGGGAGCTGCAGGTACACTGAGAAGTCGCATTCATGCATCACCTTAATAGTAAATGTACTGAAGAATTTCTTGTCTCTTCTTGGGAGCAGGAGAAGAATAAGGTGGCAGCTCAGGAACTGGCTACTATGCTGCTGTCCATGCCAGCTCCTTCCAGTGTCCAGCAGCAAACCAAAAGCCTCCTGGCCAGCTTGCACACCAGCCGCTCGGCATACCACAACCACAAGGTAAGACACTGCAAGGATTTAATGACTCCTATAACTTCCCAGTTTATGGTGGAGGTGCGGCATGCCTTCCTCCATGCAGTGTAGATCTGCTGGCTACTTTTCCATCAGCTCCTGCTGCCTGCATTGCTGGCTTCTGTGTTTCACCAGAACCTCACTGCTTAAAACGCTTTTTGAAGATTCTGGGGGGAAATAATGTCAATCTAGAGACATGGGGATCTTGAAACACATGAAGTTTGCAAACTCTGTCTTTAGCTCTGGTTTCTGTTTCCACAGGCATCTGGCTTAGGGTGATAGGAAATTACCAGGGTAAGTAGTGGTTAGACTGTGCTAGTGTAATTGCAGTTAATGCACAGATGCTTGCAGATAGCCTTTTCTAACCACTTGGATGATTATGTTTATACACTGTTTTTTCCATCCACATTTAAGCCTGAGGGGAAGCAAATGTGAAAATAATTCTCAAGCCAGATTTCTTCTGTTAGAGAGGGTGATTTTGTATTTTTAGTTGTTCTCCCTAGATGATACAGGCCAAGAGTTAAAGCAGCCAAGAGCCAACAGCAGCGAGCATCAGATATCCCTGGGATCTGTTCTGCAGTTGTACTTCAGTTGTTTTGTTGTGCTGCTCTCTGATGTTTTCCTTTCCCTGTGTTATCTTTCATGTTACAGGATCAAGCATTGCTAAGTAAAGCCATTCAGTACTTGAGTTCCTCAACCAAAGAAGGAAAGGACCTTGATCCTGAAGTATTTCAGAGGCTGGTGATCACTGCTCGATCCATTGCTATTATGAGACCCAACAATCTGGTCCACTATACAGAATCAAAGCTGCCACAGTTGGAAACAGGTAGATAAGTCTGTAATATTTTCCAGCTTTCTGGTATAGCAATTAAAGGTGTCTTGGGGTGTCTGGTTCAGTGTGACAGGAACTCTATCTGTGGTCCTTGTAATGAGGACATCAGTCTAACGGAAGTCATTTTGAATAAGCTTGGTGTTTCCTGCTTGGTAATGCTCTCCCTGCATATACCTGACAAGTGTTTTTAATCTGTACAGAAAGTGAAGAAGGGCAGGAGGCCCTGAAACAGGCTGAAGGAGAAGGCTGCACCTTTATTACCCAGCTGGTTAACCACTTCTGGAAGCTACATGCATCAAAACCCAAAAATGCCTTCCTTGCCCCTGCCTGCCTGCCAGGTGTGTTGCTCCTCATCTGCTATTGTCAAGCTTGTGTAGTTTGAAGGATCCGATTTTAAGCTTGTGAACAGAGAAAATTGTTTCAGTCTAGGCTTACGATGCTGTGTGTGCTTTCTAAGGTGTAGCTGCAAATTCTGCTCTAAAGCTTTTGTTCAGAGGTACGTGTATTGTGCTAGTAAAAAGGTGATTGATTGATTCACATTTGGCTTGATGGAGGATGTTAGAAGATATTTGGTGGTGCTGGTATATCACATGCACAATATTCTGTTAGACGAGAGTGGTGTGTAAGATCACCTTGGATTGAAAATCAATGTATTTGTGGTGTTGACATTGTGCCTTGAAGCCCGCAAACAGAAGATGCCTCCTGCAGTGTCTCACTATGTTCTGAAATGGAAAGATTGTTGATCACAGTCTACTTTTCTTCCTCCGTAGGTCTCACTCACGTTGAAGCCACAGTCAATGCTTTAGTGGATATTATCCATGGATACTGCACTTGTGAACTGGATTGTATCCATACAGCATCCAAAATCTACATGCAAATGTTACTTTGCCCGGTGGGTAATCTTGCTCTGCTCTGCTTCAGGCTCTGTAACGCTGCACCAGGGGAGGTTTAGATTGGATACTAGGAAAGATTTCTTCACCAGATGGGTTGTCAAGCACTGGAATAGGCTGCCCAGGGAGTCACCATCCCTGGAGGTATTCAGAAGCCATGTAGATGTGGCATTTAGGGACATGGTTCAATGGTGGCCTTGGCAGTGGTTAATGGTTGGACTCAATGATCTTGAAGGTCTTTTCCAACCTAAACGTTTCCATGATTCTATACTATGAAGAGAATTAAATACAGGTAGAATGATGACATGAAGTACAGATGCAAAACAGAGGCATGCAGCCAAAAACATAGAGCCAGAAGTGAAGGAAGGAGAAATTTCTCTCTCCTTGTGTTTGAGTTATGTTTGTCATGCGCTGCATGTGGAACGAGAAGTATTGCTTTAGGACTGCTGGGGAAACGGAGCTCAGAAGTGAGCAGTGACTTACGTCTCACATGAATCATGACCAGCAGAGTCATAAGTGTATTTTTAGCTATCCTTCCAAATACTGTGAAGAAACACTTTAAGAAGTTTAATGATTAATTATTAACCCTCTAGGATCCTGCAGTGAGCTTTTCTTGCAAACAAGCTTTGATCAGAGTGCTGAGACCAAGGAACAAGCGGAGACATGTCACTTTGCCATCCTCCCCTCGGAGCAATACTCCTATGGGTACGCAACATGGATTCATCTTTGCCTTTAGATGAGTGTGACCTACTTTATTTGTCAGAAAAGACAAGAAGATAAAGTAGTCTTACAAACTGGGGCTAAAGAAGACTGAAACCAGTCTTTCTCCATTCTCTTGCTCTGTCTTATCCCCTAACTCCCTTCTTTAAACATTTCACCTCTTCTTTAATAGTCTGGGATTCTCTCTGAGATATGACTCCCCTTTCAGTGACAGGGAAATCTGATTGGTTTATGTGGGGGTAGTAATTCAGACTGTCTTAGTATTTCTGTGCATATTTTTAAGTCCTCCTATATAAGTCATAAAGCTGGGTGCAGACCAAAGTTAGGGTACCAGGTTTCCATGCAAGAGATGCTTTTTTAGCATTGATGTGAATTGTGGTTGTCCATGAAATCTAATAGTGACTGGGGGTAAACTGAACATAGCTTAGGGTTTTTTCCAGCATCACCTTGTTTGTCATGGTATGAAAAAAGAGGGCATTTATGAATGAATCCTTTGTAACTCAGGAGATAAGGATGACGATGATGATGATGATGCGGAAGACAAGCTGCAGAGTTCTGGGATAGCAAATGGTGAGCACATCCGACAGGAAAGCCAGGAGCAAAGTGAAGTTGATCATGGGGACTTTGAAATGGTGGTAAGTCCAGAGTTCTTCTCTTCAGAGCCTTTCTAGTATGTGAAGTGCTTGAGTTTAATCTACTTATGATGTAAATTAATCATTACTTATGATTAATTTACTGCAAACTACTCAGTTTGTAGTGCACTGTTAGCTGGTGGTGGGTTAGTGAAAGTTCTCACTGTGTTTCCTTTCCATAGTCTGAATCTATGGTTCTGGAGACTTCTGAAAATGTGAATAATGGGAACCCTTCTCCCCTGGAAGCTCTTCTGGCTGGAGCAGAGGGGTTTCCTCCTATGCTGGATATTCCTCCAGATGCAGATGATGAAACAATGGTGGAATTGGCTATTGCTCTGAGCCTGCAACAAGATCAGCAAGGTAAGAAGTAGGTGGTGTTGGCAGTCAAAAAGGTAAATAAAAGATGAAGAAACTGGGACAGAAACAAAGCAGGAGCTGTTGATGTCACCACCAACAAAGCAGAGACAAAAGAATGATGAAGCATATAGAGAAGGCCAGAGCTAACATCATTCTCTCATAGAAAGAGACTCATAATTTGTTTTCTTCTTGCAGGGAGCAGCAGCAGTGCACTGGGGCTTCAGAGCTTAGGACTGTCGGGCCAAGCACCCAGCTCTTCCTCTCTTGATGCCGGAACACTCTCAGATACAACAGCATCAGGTAACTGTTCACTGCAAAGAATCAAGCTTTTTTGCTTTTGACCTAAATAATAACTTAAAATTTGTTTGTAAATATGGTTTTGAAGAACCAGTTATTGCTGTTGGCTTCATGTGTGTTTAATAGCATGTTTATGGCCTTTCCCTGCTTTGAAAGACTTTTACCATAGGCTTCTGAGGAAGGTATTTCCTCTCCTTAAAATAAAGCAGACCAAATAAACCATATACTGTATTTCCTCTCCATTTATACACAAGCAGACATTGGTCTTCAAGTAACTTGCATGATTACCAATTTGATGAGGAGGTTTCCTTCTCAGGGTGGCTCCCCTCCACTGCTTTTAGCAGGCTTAAATGGACACTTCCAAGTTCCCTTTTGACTTGTAGTTGAGAAGTGACACAAAGCCCAAACCTTTGTGGCTTTCCTTTCATAGCTTGCATGCCTTTTGAAGTTCTATCAAGGCAGTGTTTTTACTTGTAACAGCTCTCTTTATTCTCTTAGCTCCAGCGTCTGATGATGAAGGCAGCACCGCTGCAACAGACGGCTCCACTCTTCGGACATCACCTGCAGACCATGGTGGGAGCGTGGGCTCCGAGAGCGGCGGCAGTGCGGTGGACTCCGTGGCTGGTGAGCACAGTGGTGAGTGTCTCCTGTGCACCAGTACATCTGCTTTCTGCTGTAACAGGACTTCACCAGAGTGAGGAGGAGGCAGTAATCCCTGCAAAGAAGGACTCTAAGTTCCAATTAGATGATGCCATGCAGCAGTGTATGGTTACTGCAGACACACTAATGTATGGTTGTGTACAGACTACTTGCTCACTTCTTTTAGTTCTCTGCAAGTGTGGAGTCTGCAGTGTTTTTTGCTGGCCTGTTATAACAGAATGCAGTAGCCTACAGCAAGAGTGAAAGAATTCACTATACTGCTGGGTAAGCTTGGATGGGATAGAATTAATTTCTCTCTTTTTTTGCTTGGGACTGTTACCCAGGTAAAATAATCACAGTCTTCTGTATTAAAGCTATGTCTGTGCTGCCCATCCACACCTTTTCTGACTCAGTTTAAATTACTGCTGTGGAACCAATTCATTTTGTGCCACAAAGGTGAGGGTCATGAAACTCTTCTAGCTTTATGAAGATCAACAAAGCACTGTCTCTTTAGTATCATAGTTCCAAAGTACATTCAGCTGTGTCAGTTGCTGTGAAGCAGGAAAATGCAAGTTCAGTTGTGCTGACATTGTCTTTCCCTGGTTTTGTTTTCCTTTCCCAGTGTCTGGCCGTAGCAGTGCCTATGGGGACACAACAGCCGAGGGCCACCCCGCTGGCCCAGGCAGTGTCAGCTCCAGCACCGGTGCAATCAGCACTACCACGGGCCAGCAGGAAGGAGATGGTTCAGAAGGGGAAGGAGAGACAGAGGGAGACGTCCACACCAGCAACAGGCAAGGAAGGGGCTTTGCTTTCCACTTGAAGAACAGCACATCTGGTCTGCAGTGTTGTTTAGAGGAGTGGACCGCAGGTGCTGAAGTTCACGGAGTGTGATTTGTGAATGTTGGATAGTAAAAAGTGAAAGTCAGAAGCATAGAACAGAGCACACTGCCATGGCAAAATGCCTCCCTGTGCATTCACCATGGAACGTGCCCCCAAACTGCTGCCTGAATGATGAAAAAATCCTGCATGAGTCAAGTAAAAAGAGGAATAACCAAAATACACAGCTTGGGAAGCTTGTGAAATTCAGTCTTAGGAGGAAAGTATGTGCAAGGTGCCAAGCAGTTTGGGAAGGTTCTGCAGGTTTTAGTTCTGCAGGAGACATGCTCAGTCATTTTTACAGTGCACTTTGGAACTGATTTGTAGTGTTTGTTCCTGTACAGTTGAATTCTGCAGGTGGTTATGCTAGGCAGAGTAGTTCTGAAGTGAGTAACATCTGTTGTCAGTTGCTCTGCAACTCTATCAGGATGATCTTTGACATCGCTTGACTGCAAAGTCTGAGGGATTCTGCTCCTCTGTGCGTGTGGCTGTGATGACTTTAGGATTTCCTCATGTTCTGCAGTTCTGTGGTGAATTGCAGTGCTCTGTTGGTGCTCCTGCTGGGTCTAATGTTTCTCGTGACATGTCTGAAGTGCTTCATGTCTGATCCTGGCTTCTCACTTCCCAGGCTGCACATGGTCCGACTGATGTTGCTGGAGAGGCTGCTGCAAAACTTACCTCAGCTGAGGAATGTTGGAGGAGTCCGGGCCATTCCTTATATGCAGGTAAGTGAGGAGGGCTCAGGTGTTAAATCTAACCAGTTAATCACCATTACTGCCTGGTTTCTATTTGCACATGCTTTATCCTTGCTCTTTCCTGCCCACTCACAATGTGTGTCCATCTCTGAAGTGTTTGCTTCAGCAGTCTTTACCCATTGACTTCTGCTAGACTTGTGCCCTTTCTCAGTGTGGTGTTACAGCTACAGGCTAAAATCCTTGAACCCTGATGTATTTGGGTCTTTGGTGTTTATACTGAATGATCAAAACATGGTGTGATGGTGTAGGCAGGATTTGGGAAAGAACACAGGTTAATCAAGGTAAAATCTGTGATGTCTTGTGAAAGATCAGCTGCATTTATCTTGAAAACATGGAACCTGCCTCTCTTTATTCCCTGCCCTCTATTGCCAGGTTATTTTGATGCTCACAACAGACCTAGATGGAGATGATGAGAAAGATAAGGGAGCTTTGGATAACCTTCTGTCCCAACTGATTGCAGAGCTATGCATGGACAAAAAGGTAAGCTGTAGTATGTGCACACTCTTGATTTGCTCCTTCTAGACAGTTTGTTTCCATGGAGCAATTAAATGCATGGGACTTACAGAAACACACTGCTGTGTGGATGTGTTCAGGCACTTAATTTCTCTTGGCTCACTTCACACAAGGTAGAAAATGACATGGGTGTAATTCTCACTGTTTCCTGGTTCTAGCATCTACAAGTGAGCATGAAAACTTGCTTTGCTTGATTATACTCTTAAACCAGATGTGAACAGTAATGCATATATAGCTCTTTGATTGTATAATATTATTCTCTGGCACCCAAGCCACTGTCTACCCTTACATTGAGGAGTTTGTGCTGCTTTTTTAGTATAGCTGCTTGAGCTTAATGCTTCCTGAGGATCAGAGCAGTGAGATGTAGGTGCTTAGGACATTGTGCTCAGCTCTGTAACAGGGAAGCTCTCTCTTTGCAGGATGTGTCTAAGAAAAATGAACGTTCTCCTGTGAATGAAGTGCACTTGGTGGTGATGAGGCTGCTTAGTGTGTTCATGTCCAGAACTAAGTCAGGATCCAAGTCTTCCATTTGTGAGGTACCTTTTTCAAACTGCTTTGCTAGGGGGATAATGTGGAAGGGGGGCTTTTAGTCATCAGAGATGGTCTAGAATCTGCTAACAGAAATAGCTGGTGTGAAACTGAAGAACAGTTGGATTTGGAAAACATTTGGAAAAATGTATGAGGAATCTGTAATGTTCCTCAGCTCCTGTGGAAAAAGATCTTTGAAATTCAGCATAGAGGAAAAAGGGGCATGTAAAGACACCTGGATTCACTTGTTTTCTGCACAGTTTCTGACTGAGTTAAGGGCAGCACATTGATGATGGCATTTCAAACAGCCTGGCACATTTTTTCCTTGCCTCTTCCTGGTGCTGAAGGGGTTAAAGAGGATTTGTAATGTGATTATTGGAAAGCAATATGCTGCTGTGTCAACGTAAAAGTCGCTAAGAGGATTCCTTAGATATTTGTTGCTAAAAGGTACAGTAATAAGGCATAAAAAAGCAGTATGTGTGGTGGGAAGGAGATTAATAAAAAAGCATAGAGGTTAAAAAATTTAGTCTGAACTGCATCAAATTTTAATGAGCTTATGAGCTGTGGGGTTTGTTTGGATTTACAGCCCTGCTTTAATAGTTTTATTTACAGTAGCTTTTTTCTCCAGCCTTTGTTACTCACTTGAGCTTCCCACAGAAATCAAAGCTCATCGTCTTGCAGAATGCAGGTGGAGCAATACCTGGGTGGAGCAGAGCCTCTGAGCTGCATCTGCAACAGGGCCTCTTTCTCTACCAAGAATTCCCACCCAGCTGGCCAAATCCCAGAGGAACAAATAGAAATCCCAACTTAAAATAAATAAATAAAATAAAGAAGGGGGGTTGTGAAAGGAAAGGCAAAAAGCCCTCGTTGTCTAATCCATAGCAGAGTGGCCTCTGGCACATGTGTCGAGGGGAGATTAGACTTAAGAAGAGATTTTATTTGTTTTCCTTTACTAAGCGCTTGTTCAAAAGAGTCTCTGTAAATATTTGAGTTGCTTTTCATAAACACACAAAAAAAACCCCTAAAAACCTCCAACCTCAAACAAACCCCAAACTTAAAAGCTGCCTCTAAAGTTCCATAAAAACCTGCTCTGTTAGCCACAGTCAGTAGCTGCTGAGTACTTCTCACAGCTTCCCTGCCCTTCCAACGTGGTGCTTCTCAGGTGCTTTAGTAACCCAGCTCCTCTTTGTTTCAGTCTTCCTCCCTCATCTCTAGTGCCACTGCTGCTGCACTGTTGAGTTCTGGTGCTGTTGACTACTGTCTGCATGTGCTGAAGTCTTTGCTGGAGTATTGGAAAAGCCAGCAGAATGATGAGGAGCCTGTAGCCACCAGCCAGCTCCTGAAACCTCACACTACTTCTTCTCCACCTGACATGAGCCCTTTTTTCCTCCGCCAGTATGTGAAGGTGAGTCCTAGCCTATGCTCGTAGCTTTACATAACCTGCCTTAAGAGGCTGCTGCAGAGAAGCAAGTAAAAGCATCCTTGCAGAACTGGTTTTCCCTTAGTAGGGCAATTGAAATCTGTCCCTATAGCTTGTAGTTAAAACTAGGATTTAGATTGGATATAAGGAAGAAATTCTTTCCTGTTAGGGTGCTGAGGCACTGGAATGGGTTGCCCAGGGAGGTTGTGAATGCTCCACCCCTGGCGGTGTTCAAGACCAGGTTGGATGAGGCCTTGGGTGATACGATTTAGCATGAGGTGTCCCTGCCCGTGGCAGGGGGGTTGGAACTGGATGATCTTAAGGTCCTTTCCAACCCTAACTGTTCTATGATTCTATTCTGTGATTCTATAATCAATGCACTCCTAAACCAAGCAGTTGTGTGGAGCTGCTGTCACTGTTTCTGCTTGAAGGGAAGCTCCTCCAACTCCTGCCTCCTTGTGCTTGGCAGAATTCCTGAACAACCACTACTTCCTGTGGCAAGGAAGCCTAGGATTTGACGGGGATTTCCACCCTAAATCCTAGACTTGTTCTACCACCATGGTACCTTTATGCTGCTGGGAAGGGGGGCTCTGATATATGTACAGGTGCAGTGAAAAAAGTGTAGTTAAATGGAAGAATGTCTCTGAAGTTGAAAGCGCCTGTGTTAAATTGCCTTATACAACAGATGAGCTTGCTGCATCCTCTTAGTTGCTGTCTAGTTAAAGTCCTCATGCAGATTTGTTGGCTTGTTTTACAGGCTGCAGAGGTGCAAAAAAAGCTTTGTTTTTAGCAAATCAATAAATGCACCCTATAGCTTGTCATGACAGCTCCTTGGGAATGTTCAGTGCCAGAGCCTGATGGATTGCTTTTGCTCCCAGGGTCATGCTGCTGATGTTTTTGAGGCCTACACTCAGCTCCTGACAGAGATGGTGCTGCGGCTGCCCTATCAGATCAAGAAGATTGCAGACACAAACTCCCGCATCCCGCCTCCCATCTTTGACCACTCTTGGTTCTACTTCTTGTCTGAAGTAAGTGAGAGCATGATAGATCTATGGACTTGAACAAAAACATTTCAGGAGTATTGCCTTTCATGGGAGAGATGAGCTTCTGCAGAATTCCTCTCAGATCCATCTCTGAATTTTAAGCCCCCTTGGAAGAAGGTGAGCTGTTGGCTTTGTTTTATTCCTGTGGAACAAGAATCTGTAGGAAAGCATACGTGAAAAAGAGCACTGCTATTTGCTGTAACTCGGTGTCTGCTGCCAGGAAATAGGAATTGAAAACCCTCTCTGGGGTGGTACAATGTAACCGTGCTTGCTACTTAACTTGGTCCTTATAAAAGGCATCAGTAAGGTATTTGGAGTATATTATTTTGGTTCCTTTGGTTGTATAGCTTCCTAGTTGAGATCACATCTTCCATTTGCACAAGTGTGGGGTAGGATTTCTTAATTAGGCTTGACTAGCTTTTTATTTGATGTCATGGATGACAAAGGAGCAGCAGTGTCACAGTGGCACAGCTCGGGATGCTGCAGTGTTGTTTTGCAGTGTTCCTTCTGCCTGTGACTTACTTTTACAGGTGACTTTACCATACGTTAAAGCTGACAGATTCAGGAATACATCTCCCATATATTTTCTTTCTGTATGAAAACACATGGTGTTTTGGTGGCACGAGTTGCCTGCTGCTGAGTTCACAGTGCTGACGTTGTGGCCTTTTCTTTGTCTAGTACCTGATGATCCAGCAGACTCCATTCGTGCGCCGCCAAGTTCGCAAGCTTTTGCTCTTCATCTGTGGCTCAAAGGACAAATACCGCCAGCTCAGAGACCTGCACACGTTGGATTCCCATGTTCGTGGAATCAAAAAGCTCCTGGAAGAGCAAGGCATTTTCCTTCGTGCCAGTGTGGTCACAGCAAGCTCAGGCTCTGCCCTGCAGTACGATACCTTGATCAGCTTGGTAAGGAGAAGTGTGTCACTGTGCTAGGAAAAGCGTACATTGCATCGATGAAAGATGTCAGAAACACTGACATGGGGTTTAATCCTGTCCCATCGTGCCTTTCAGATGGAGCACTTGAAGGCTTGTGCAGAGATTGCCACACAGCGAACAGTGAACTGGCAGAAATTCTGCATTAAAGATGACTGTGAGTTCTTGAAGAGTATTTGAGGGAGCAGAGGGGATGTATTATGTGTCTTGGTCTGCATCGAGACTTACCAGATGGGGAATCTCAGCAGAGAAGAAGGGAGGACACAGCTGAGTAGGACTGAACAGTTTCCAGTACTAATTATCACAGTGTTCTAATTGCATCTGTCCTTAGCTAAAGGACACAATCTGGTGTAATGGATAACTCACAAGAACAGAAATAGGGGATCTGTGTTCTCTTGCTTGAGCTGCTGTTGTTCCAGTGCGTAATTTGGGATGAAACACTTTACCTTGACGTGCCCAAATGTACAGTGCAGGGACAGGAGGGTTCTGTGAGTTTGTGGGATGGCCCTTGTCACATTCAAAGGCATTTTTTTTGTTGAGGTTGGGGTTTTTTTTGCTTGCTTGTTTTTTAAATTCAGGCTTCAAAGATTTTCTTCCTCTCTTCGCAGCGGTTCTCTATTTCCTCCTTCAAGTCAGCTTCCTGGTAGATGAAGGAGTGTCACCAGTTCTCCTGCAGCTGTTGTCTTGTGCTCTGTGTGGCAGTAAAGTGCTGTCTGTGGCTTCATCCTCGGGATCATCAAGCACCTCTTCCACCTCTGCTCCTGCAGCAGCAGGCTCTGGGCAGCCAGCAACACAGAGCAAATCCTCCACTAAAAAGAGCAAGAAAGAAGACAAGGAAAAGGAGCGAGAGGGTGAGCTGCTGCTGTGCCCTGTTCTCTGTGGTGGTTTTAGAGATAAAGTCTGCTCCTCTCAGCCTTTCATAGTCAATTTAGAAAGAATTGCTTTCCTCTTCTTGTGATAAATGCCACTGTTGGGAAAGGGTCATAGAGGGGTGCAAGGGCACTTACAGACTACAGCAACAATTAGGAGAGAAGAGCAGTTTTACTGTGTGTAGGTAGGAAAGGGACGAAGACGAAGGAGTATGCCTTAGAAGCTGGGGCTGAAATTAAGTGCTGAGTGCATCCCAAACCCACTGTGAGTATTTGTTAACTAGAGTGGGCTTCAAGATAAAGTTATGGGAGTTACTGATTCTCATAATGAAGTAGCTTCCACCCAGCATGCCTGTCCTAGGCTGTAGGAGGTTGACATGCTCATGGGGATTAAAACAAGTACTGGACGTGCACACCCAGTTAGTTCTGCAATTCAATGGTAATGTTCAGACTTGTTTCCACTGGCTGACTTGTAAACTCTATTAGAGCCAGGGCTGCTGCTTAATGGATGCCCAAAGTCCTGGGAAAGTAATTAAGCTTTCCTATAAAAGTCCTGGGCATAAATTCTTTCTTGGCTTTTCTTCATGGAACCATTTTGGCTTTCTTTGAGATGAATCTCTGTGAGTCTTTTTACTGCCCCATGGTTGATCCTTTTCTTTTTATCAGGATGTGTGGCACATTTCTCACACCCTTACTAGCAAGTTTTCCAGCCGTTTTCTGCTGTGTTAGGAGTACTAGGTCATAGTTATGGAAAAAGAAAAGAACATTAAACTTGCTTATTCCCTGAAACACAGTTACTTGTCCCCGTTATCCTGGCTTTATGAGCTATAAAATGAGAAACTGGTCTGCCTGTGAGATAGTCTGTTCATCTTCTTGCTTAAGTCTCACTGTGCCACCCGGTGTCCCCTAGGTGAAGGCGTTGGCAGTCAGGAGGATCAGCTGTGCACAGCTCTGGTGAACCAGCTGAACAAATTTGCTGACAAGGAGACCCTAATTCAGTTCCTGCGCTGCTTCTTGCTGGAGTCCAACTCGTCCTCTGTGAGATGGCAGGCACACTGCCTCACGCTCCACATCTACAGGTGAGCCGGAGGACTCTGATCAGGCTCCTCTTAGCCAGTCTCAGCTCGGTTATGCACAGTTCTGTCCTTGGGTGAGAGTTAATACTTGAGCCTCCTTCCTGAAGGATGCTGGAGCTTGCAGATGATTGCATTCCCTTGGCTTGCTCACACTGTTTTGCAGTTACTGGGGCTGAAGGTAGAAGTTGTGACCTAATGATCAACTTGAGCTGTCATCTGCAAGAAGCATTTTATTTGCCTGCAGACTCTGGCTCCTGATGCCTAGGGGAGGAGGTATTTGTGAGCAAGTGAATTTCTGAAGCAGATGCAGACTCATGCAGTTACAAAGTTGGGAGTTACATAGGGAAAGGCACAACTCAGGGTGCTGCAGTCCTTCAGACCTTTATCAGTTGTTGCAAGACAGCTGCTTTCATTTCAGAGAGTGATGAGAATTAACTCTCTGCACTCCAGTGTATGGAGGATAATGGTTTCCAAGCTTGGTGAACTGTAGCACGTTTTGAGTAAGATGCCATGCAGTCTGTGTAGCTATCTTCACAGCCCTAATTGTATGTCCTCTATACAACAGGAACTCAAACAAGTCTCAGCAGGAATTACTCTTGGATCTCATGTGGTCAATCTGGCCAGAACTTCCAGCCTACGGGAGAAAGGCTGCCCAGTTTGTAGATCTCCTGGGATACTTCTCCCTGAAAACACAGCAGACTGAGAAGAAGGTACAGTGTCCTCCTGACATCCCAGGTCCTGCTGCTTCCTGTGGATTATCACAAATGACAAATGATATCGGAATTATCAGGAGTGATACAGCTGGGACAGATTTTCTGTCAAAAGAGCTTTCTGTGGAAACTTTTCTTGTTCCCAAAACTGTTAAAAAGGCTCCTTCAGGACTTGAGGAGTGTGGATTTTTTCTTATTTTAGGGTTTTTTGGTTTGGGGAGGTTTTTTTGGAGTCTGTGTTAACAATTTTCTTTTGATGAAAACATCTTCCCCACAGGAAGCTTTTGTGGGAAAATACATATATTTGCTAGCTCCAGTTTCTAGGGTTTTGATATTCCAGTTCCTAGAACTTTTTTGTAACCAGGGCTGTTGGACAAAGGAAGTGGCAGGATTTTTTAGTGCACCAGTGGGCTTGAGAACAAGTAATTTAAGCTCATTGATACTTGCATGTGTACTTTTAAAAAGCTGGGAATGCCTCACAAATCTTGGCAGGCAGTTACAGTGACTGTCTGACAAATAGCACTGTTATTGTGGTAAAGGTCTGATTTTAGGATCTATTGCATTCCTGGGTAATGATTTAACCACAGGAATTTCTCTGGTATAGAGCATTCATCTTCTGGGGGACCTGGAATGCCACAGGAGGAGAGATCTTTAGGTCTTTCTAGCAATAAACATGCTGAGAAGACAATATTTTCCTTACTGTGTCGTTTCAGTTGAAGGAATACTCCCAAAAGGCCGTGGAGATCCTCCGCACTCAAAACCACATTCTTACCAACCACCCCAACTCCAACATTTACAAGTGAGTTACTCCTGACTTTGATCCATTTCACTAAAGAGCTTTTCAGCAGAGATGGGGATGCAGCATTTCTGCCATCCAGAGGAGAATGCACAATCTTTGTAATAAGATCCTGGTGGAGGAAGGACCCCTGCTGAGATTGTGTGCTCGCTGCAGCTGGGTTTGGGGGAATAGAGATTCCTTTCTGCCATCTGAAAAATGTGACATTCTCTGTGCTCTCAGCAGTTGGGCTTCAGCTTTTTTGCTGTCATTGTTGGTAAATGTTACAAAATATTAGGGTTGTAGAGTATAGACTTGCAGATTTATGTGTTGTGTACTTAATCATGGCTTTGATAGTTGTTAATTGTACTAAAATGCTGCCTAGTGAAGAACAGTAATGTTCAGTCTGCTTTATACTGTAATGCTTTTCTTCCTAAATCTGGGGGTGGGGACTGCAGGTAAATTAAAACTACACTGATTGAATGGCTTGTGTTTAAGACACAGTGAATGCCAAATTGTATGTGTCGATGTCCTTTGCCTTGTTCCAGCACTCTGTCTGGGCTGGTGGAGTTTGATGGCTACTACTTGGAGAGTGACCCTTGCCTTGTCTGCAACAATCCAGAGGTGCCCTTCTGTGTAAGTAACTGCTGCTCTTAAAGCCTTCCCAATTAGAGGGAGCCAAAATGTTCACAGCAGTGATTTGCAGTGATTCCGAGGGGTTTGGGCTGTAATCATATAGGCAGTGAGTCCTTGGTTTTGTTTTCTCAGTACATCAAGCTTTCCTCCATTAAAGTGGACACGAGGTACACAACAACCCAGCAAGTGGTGAAACTCATTGGCAGCCACACCATCAGCAAAGTGACAGTGAAGATAGGAGACCTGAAACGGACCAAAATGGTCCGAACCATCAACCTCTATTACAACAACAGGACGGTGCAAGCCATAGTGGAGCTGAAAAACAAGTATGTTCATCACGGGTTTTATGTGCAAGTCTCTGAATTTGACATTATGATTTCTGGCCAGGTGCCTGGTTCCTTGTTTTAGCTGATATTCCTCTGTCTCTGTGTGCAAGCTCTGTGCAGGCTCGGTGTTAAGCACCTAACTTCACTGTGTTGACACCAAGCACCAAGAGCACCTCCTGGAGAGTTTGATTGAGAAGGGGATTTGAACCTTGCAGCATGTCCAGAAATGCAGCAAGTGTTAACATCACTTGTTTAAAGCCCTGTAGTAGAATTAAAACGAGAAGTTGGATGGGCCAACTCTGGACTGCTGCTTTACCTATGAGAAATGGTTCCTTTTCAGTGCATCACTCAGTCTGGAGCCAGTTGTGCTTATGGGCTTTCTCTTCTTACTTCTTGAGATGTTCTCACCAGAATCAGATCTTTTTGGCTTAAGGATTAATCTGTGCCTGCCGCTTATTGCTTATTTGAAGTCTTAATCCTCTGTGACATCACAAGTGGCTGCTGTGGAGAGGATTATGATGTCACAAAGAGAGGATTCTGACTTCAGGTTGAGAATAAGCAGTGGGAGCAGATGAGATCTTTAGAAATAAATATCCTGTTTTCATGCAAATGTCCTTCCTAATAAAAAAATGGAGGTGAAAATCCCTAGAAAATGTCTGTAGAATTAAAGTTTCTCCATGAGGCATCAACAGCTCTTTAATCCTAAACAGTCTCTCTCTCTATGAAGAGGATAAAGGCTTAAAATGTATTTCTGGCTACATATCATGTCAATACAGAAGCTAAGGAAACGAATCCTAGAACTGCTCTCCATTCATCCCATTTAAAGTAGATTTGGAGCTGAGACTGTTGCGTTTGGCTTCTCTTCAGACGTGGGCAGGCAGGGTGCTTCCCAACCAAGCCTCTTTTCTTCCCTTTTCCCAGGCCAGCCCGTTGGCACAAAGCTAAGAAAGTCCAGCTGACCCCTGGCCAGACAGAGGTGAAGATTGATTTGCCACTGCCCATCGTGGCTTCCAACCTCATGATTGAATTTGCAGACTTCTATGAGAACTACCAGGCTTCCACCGAGACCCTGCAGTGCCCCCGGTGCAGCGCCTCCGTCCCGGCCAACCCCGGCGTGTGTGGGAACTGTGGGGAAAACGTGTACCAGTGCCACAAGTGCAGGTATGTCCCCCTCCTGCCTCCCCACAGAGCCAGCACCAGGGGTTTACTGAGCCTTTGTGCTGTTGCCCATGTTGGGTGTTCAACCAAACACATGATTCTGGTTAATACAACCGCGCGATCAAATTAGTCGAGAAGTATAAAACAGGCTTACAGGGATTTAATGTTAATACAGGCTAACAAAGGAAGCTGATAGCACAGTGCTGAAAGAACACAGAAGTTTTGCATCAGGCCCTCGGAAGTTCAATAGGGAAAATTCCCAGGAGGAGATTATTTTTGGCCTGACTGTTCCAAGGGCATGAGGCTGGAGTTCAATTAGATGATTGCAGGGGGGGGTTCCCCACAGGATCCTTGACTTAGTGTGCTGGACAGACAGTGCTTGCTTGTCTGTGCAGGGCTTTTGCTGTCCTCCCCTCATTCAGAGCAGGGCTCAGGGTGTAATTTACTGTGTGCTATTCAAGCTTTCACTACAGTATTCTAAATCCTTTTCTTTTGTGAGTTTTGTCTCCTTATCTGATATCTCTTCTCCCCTTATTGTTGCACATATTTCACTCTAATCCTCATGGATTCAAGGTGTTTAGCAGATTCTTTCCATAGATCAGGTGATTACTGCTATATTGAAAGTTTTCCACATCCCTTCTTGAATTATGGGTGCTATAAATCAGTTCATGTCATTCTGCTCTAGTCTGCAGTGGGATAATAAGTATGCTGTAGTCCCTCTGCAACTGGGTAAAGAGTGAAAGCTATTGAAAGCCCAGACCTTACAAAACAAAATGATTCCCTTTTATCTGTGTTCTCCTAAAGGGCACAGTGCCCTAGTCTGACGTTCAACTGGGAATTACTGTAGCTAAAGTAGAATTGTTAGGAACAAATTCACATCTGTTTCTGCTTTTTTGGGCTGGAGTGTGGCACTGCTTCTGCGAGGGGTTTATTTATTTGCCTGATGTGTGGGTTTTGCTGTACCTTATGTATTTCACTTGTGGCTTCCCCAGGCAGGTTGGTAGGTTAGACATTTTAAGGGCCATCCTCCTCTTTCACCTGAGTCCATTCACAACTGTTTTCCTTGCCTTGGTTACCCTTATAAAGCTCAGCTGCATTCAGTGACCTTTCTGCTTGCCTTTCAGATCCATTAATTACGATGAGAAAGATCCTTTCCTCTGCAATGCCTGTGGGTTCTGTAAATATGCTCGTTTTGACTTCATGCTGTATGCCAAGCCCTGCTGTGCAGTGGATCCCATAGAAAATGAAGAGGATCGAAAGAAGGTGAGCAAATAGCAGAGTCATTAATGGAATTCTCTATCTCTTGGCTGGGTCAGCAGCCAAGTAGGGGTAGCAGAGATCCATCTCTCTTGGGAGTAACATGAAAAGCATGGTTCTTCAAGGCTTCTCACTGACTAATGCATTCCTTATTTACTGTCTTGCCCCACCAAATAAGTAATTCTTCAGAAGACATAATTCAGTGCTTTACTTACAAACTAGCTATGTAGCACTAGATCTCTTTACCTTGCTGTACAATTTGGGGTGTAGTGTATGCTTTACCATTCTGTGTGAGGAGCCCTGCTAGTGAATGAAGAAGCCATTGCACTGTGTGGCATGTCAGGCTTGGAGGCTGATGGTTGTAGTTCTGTAGAATTTAAAATGGCATCTGAACATAAGAGTTTCCTTTCCTTTTTTATCTTAGGCAGTAACAAATATCAACACTCTCCTGGACAAGGCTGACAGAGTGTATCACCAGCTAATGGGCCACCGACCACAGCTGGAAAACCTGCTGTGTAAAGTGAATGAGGCAGCCCCTGAAAAGCCACAGGTAACAAGGGATAGGTGGATCTCACACAGAACTCAAGGCTGGTGAAACACTGGCCTTTACACTGCCAACAGCAACCCAAGGTCCTTGCTCAGGTGCTGTTCTGGTTATTTTTGTGTGTAGTCTTCATATGCGATTCCTTTTTATTTTCCTCTCTGTTCCAGGATGAATCTGGTAGTAGTGGAGGGATAAGTTCAACCTCAGCTAGTGTGAATAGGTACATACTCCAGTTAGCCCAGGAGTATTGTGGTGACTGCAAGAACTCTTTTGATGAACTTTCCAAAATCATCCAGGTATGATGTGCTTTGATTTGATTCATGTGTTTCTTTCTGTCACCAGATACAGTGCATATCAGAAATACAAATTAAGATGATGTCATCTGTGTTTAATGATATTTGTGAGCAATAGGTGATCACCTGCATATTTTCAGGGAAATAACAAATAATCATTTCTAAAAGCTATGGTTGCCATGAATACTATGGGTTTGTCACATTTCCAGTGCTTCTAATATAGACAAGAAGCCTTTAACCAGGGCAGGTAACTGGGAGTGAGGCTGGTATTTCAAATGGATCTCCTCAGTCTGCCATTGATGTGAAGGATCTCTAGTTGTGTTTCTCCACAAAACCCACAGTGAATTGGATTAGCCATTATGTGCTGCCTCACAGTTCCACAACTTCCAGTTCTCCTTCTCTGTGCTTTCAGAAAGTGTTTGCCTCTCGGAAGGAACTCCTGGAATACGATCTCCAACAGAGAGAGGCAGCAACAAAGTCCTCACGAACCACTGTCCAACCCACGTTTACTGCCAGCCAGTATCGTGCCTTGTCTGTTCTAGGCTGTGGCCACACATCATCAACCAAATGCTATGGCTGTGCCTCAGCTGTGACTGAGCACTGCATAACATTGCTGCGGGCTTTGGCAACCAACTCTGCCATCAGGCACATCCTTGTGTCCCAGGGCCTTATCCGAGAGCTCTTTGACTACAACTTGCGCCGCGGCGCAGCCACCATGCGGGAGGAGGTCCGACAGCTCATGTGCCTTCTGACCAGGTTAGCTCTTACTTGGTGCATGCAGCCCTTTGACTTCAGTGAGCTCTTGTGAATGCACCATCAGGAAGGAGAAGCTTTCTAGAGTAGATACCTTACATCAGCAGACTGTAGACTCTAACTGCTTGTATGTTTGTTATCAACTAAACTGAAATCCCTGAGCTTTTGGGATTTAGTATGAGCACAACTTGACAGTGTTCTCTTTCCTCTCCTGAAATCAGGGACAATCCAGAGGCCACGCAACAAATGAATGATTTAATCATTGGGAAGGTTTCTGCAGCTCTGAAGGGACATTGGGCAAATCCAGACCTGGTGAGAGACTGGTGTTTGCCAATTTCTGTTTTCTGCCCTCTGCAACTGCTGTTGTGTTCTCATCATTGCATCTTCTCTCTCATATGGTCTGTTTGCAATAGGGAAGGTGTTTGTGTCATGATAAGATAAATGTCAGAGTGGAGCACAAAATGATGTGCTTAGGTATATGCCTGAATTTCCTCAGGCAGTTCTGCCTGTCTTGGCTGTTGTTTGCAGCTTTCAAATAGATTGCCAGTCATCCCAGATGGGCATAGGATTAAATTTACTTAGATCAATGTGTTTTGAACCTGTGTTTTTTAAATATCAGAAGGCAAAAGGGACTGCTGCATCACCAAGACTTCTTAAACCTTTGAACCTGTGTCTGTTACAGGCCAGCAGCCTCCAGTATGAAATGTTGCTGCTAACAGATTCCATCTCAAAGGAAGACAGTTGCTGGGAGCTCCGACTGCGTTGTGGTGAGTTCAAACAAGTAGTGAGAACATTTCATTTTAATATGCTGTACCCACGTCCATGCACTATAGCAAGATCTGTTTCTGTAAGGAAGGGAACTGATACTGACCCAGCTTGTGATTAGGGTTTGAAGTGGAGTTAGCAGCAGATGGTTTGTCTTGAGGTAATGTGTCTCTTGAAAGAGGAGTGTTGAGAAACAGAAAGCTGGAGGTGTGAGGAGAAGGATGACAAGACTCTCTTGCTGTAATAAAGTAGTTGCTTTCCACCCATTGTTGCATGAGAATGTGATAGTTCTGTTTGAGGAGATGAGGTCTTGCCTCACTCTAAACACTTGTAATGTGCTGTACGGAGCTGTGGAGGTGTGTTATCTGCAGATCTGGGATGGAAATGTATGTCTGTGTCTTTCAGCTCTCAGCCTCTTTCTGATGGCTGTGAACATTAAGACTCCAGTGGTTGTTGAAAACATCACCCTCATGTGCCTGCGCATTCTTCAGAAGCTGATTAAGCCACCTGCTCCAACCAGCAAGAAAAACAAGGTACTGCCGTGGGTGCTGAGCACAGCACCTGCAAACCTGCTGACTAAGGTCTGGCACACAAGTCTCAGCGATTCATGAGGAAACCAGGGCTTGCTTTTCCTGGTCACGGGCACAAGGGAAGCCCAAGTCCTGTGATTCTTGTCTTTGCAGACTGCAAATCACAGTTTTTCTTACTGGTCTTTGGTGGCTCCAACCACCACTTTTCAAGACTGGGCTTTTTTTTTTCCCACTCAGATTTGAGGCATGGGGTAAGAGCTACTTCAGAGCTACAGCTTGGTTATTTTGGGCAGGCTTTTGGTTCTTTCAGTAGGATCAAATACCTAAAAACAGTAGAATCAAGTGCTTTTGACTCAGATTTGTAAACACTGAGCTACAATTACAATAAAAATGGTATTGATTGTAATTTAGGATAACATTTGCAAGGGACAAAATATGTTTCTGCTTTGATCTAGCTATCTCATAGCCACAGATTGATGTCAAAGTTGGGTTTAGTGGTATTTCAATAGTAACTGGAATGAGGCATCTCTCTTAGTGCATCATTAACAGAAACTTTATATCCTGCTGTTGCCCAAGAACTGCATTTACCTGTTCATGGCATATACACAACCAGTGATTCACCTACAGGAGCTGCTCTTTAGGGAGCAGGCTGTGGCTTTCTGAAGACTCATAGAATTATTTTCTTCATTAGGATGTGCCTATGGATGCTCTCACCACTGTGAAGCCTTACAGCAATGAAATCCATGCACAAGCTCAGCTGTGGCTCAAGAGGGACCCCAAAGCATCATACGAAGCTTGGAAAAAGTGCCTCCCTGCCAGAGGTAGTCGTGTGCTTTTAACTCTGTGCAGTTTTGTGCAGGAGCGTGTGTGTCCCTCCAGGTTTAATAAGGAATGTGCTTCTGTTGGGTTGCGTTGGCTTCTGTCCTGTGACATGTGATCCCATCTTCACACTTAGATGTATAGTCCTTAGAGACTGTAGCACTGACTTTTCTAGGCTGTGTTGCTCAAACCCTAAGCAGAACATGCACTGTCCCTGGAGATAATGAGGGGAATGTGAAAAATGAAACTGGTTGTGTATTTAAAATGATACCAGCCAACTGAATTCCCCGAGAGGTTATGGGATTTGCATCTGGCTTGGAAGTGAACATACCTCCACGCGGAGTGGACATGGCAGCAGAAAGCAATGAGAAGCTTCTCAGCTGGAGTTTGGAGAGTTCCAGTATGGAGCAAATAACACAATGTGACAGCTTGCAGTTAATAGGTGCTGACAGTTCTCTTGAGCTGTGTTCAATATTGCAGGTGTAGATGCCAATGGGAAATCTCCCAGCAAAGCTGAGCTTCACCAGCTCTACTTGTCAGAAAAATATGTCTGGAAATGGAAACAGTTCATGAGTCACCGTGGGAAGAGACCTTGTCCTCTGGATCTCAAGCTGGGACACAACAATTGGCTGCGACAGGTAAACCTGGGTGAAAGCTCCAGGGGGTGCACTGGGCAGAGTCAGTGGGCAGAGATGTTTGGTAGCTGGCCGCATTTGATGCGCTTTGCACAGCAAGGTCACCAGGCTGTCCTAATGTATGTTGTGCCTTCACTAGTTCATCTTTGCATGGCAAATGACACCATCTTCTACTGCTCTTCCCTCAGGTGCTGTTTACTCCTGCCACTCAAGCTGCAAGGCAGGCTGCATGCACCATAGTGGAAGCTCTGGCCACCATCCCCAGCCGCAAACAGCAGGTCCTTGATCTCCTCACAAGGTATTTCTGTGTTGCCACACTCGACAGCTCCAGGATTGTTCTTCTTCCGTTCCCATGAGAATCTCTGCATCCTTCCAACTTTTCTCACACCTCTCCATTGTATACCTCTGGTTCACAGGTCTTTTTGGGGCTGGATTCTGACACTTACTTAGCTGGAATGGTATTGATTTAGGTTTTTTTGTTGTCTGGCAATAAGCTGTTGCAGTCCTGTACCTTTTCCAGAAGTAAGCAGATGGTATTCAGCTGTGTGGACAACATTTCCCCTGCCTCTTCAATAGCAAACTAATAGGGTGAACGCTCTTTCAGCTCTGTGACATAATTTATCCCACTTGAGGCTAGTAGCGCAGTTGGGGGACCCTTTTTTGGGACAAAATACCACTTCAGCCATAGTAATGCCTATCAGTTATACTTTTAGCTAGTAGTACCATAGAGAGGATGGATTCCTGGAGGCTTTTTCTTTCTTTGTGTGATGTCCTGAAGCTGTGAATAGTGCTTGTTACTGTGAAGTGGTTGTCAGCTTGTGTTTCTCTTCTCTAGCTACCTGGATGAGCTCAGCATTGCTGGTGAGTGTGCTGCTGAGTACCTGGCACTGTATCAGAAACTCATCAAACCAGCCCACTGGAAGATCTACCTGGCAGCCAGGGGGGTTCTGCCCTATATTGGCAGTCTCATCACCAAGGTATGGACTAGTATGGAGGGACTAGAAAGCTAGCTTGGCTTTTCTGCTTTGAAATCTTCATCTGTTCGTTCAGTGCTGAACTTTGCCAGGTTTGTGAAGCTCACACTTCTGCGCTGTCTGAACTAAAAGCTACAATGGGTTTAGCCCCAGCCCTCAGCACAGACTGGCTGGGACACATTAATAGCTGCTCTGGGGTCAGCTGTGCTAAGGGGTAGAAATATTTCTACACTGTCTTGGCACCAGATCCAAGTTGGAAGCTGCCTTAGGTGCCAGACTGGACTCTGAAAGCCCTTAAGGACAAGGGAGGATTAGGTGTGCTACCATTCTTTGAGTGTGAACTACAGCCTGTTGGAGGAGCAGCACTTTTCAGTTGCAGTCTTCAGAGTGTTGGGGCTTAGGAGTGTTCCCTGGTGATCCCTGGGGCACTCCAAAGAGGTACATGACAGCCTCTGTGTTAATGGTGGCCTTGAATCCATCATGGAGGGGCCACTAAAGCGGTTGTAATAGGGCAGTACAGGGAGAAAACGAGGAGAATGTTTTAGGTAGTTTTTCTCTCCTCTCCCCTTCCTTCCCTGCTGCTGTGTTGCAGTTCTGGTTTCTCTGTGTCATTATTGGCATTGCAGTGTCTTGTCCTAATAGACTTCTTAATTATTCCCAGGAAATAGCTCGTTTACTTGCCTTGGAAGAAGCAACACTCAGCACTGATTTGCAGCAGGGATATGCCTTGAAGAGTCTCACAGGTATTTGGTGGCATCAACGTGAGTCTTGTAGTAGGTTTAGAGATGGGGGAGTCCCTGTTCTGTAACATCACATAGCAGAATTTGAGAGATGTGACTTGATGGTTTGCAGATAGATTTTTGCTATTGATTTAGCACTTAACCCCTAAATAGATTTTTCTGTGTTCTTTATGGTCTGTTTCTGCTTTTAGTTACTTGAACTGTGATAACATATGAGAAAACTTCACCATAGCACTTTCCTTCTCCATTTCTTAATTACATTAATTGTACAGTAGAATTCCTGGAACCATTCTAAACATTGATTTGTTCCTACCTGTTGTTTCCTACCTGCTTACTCTGCAGTAGCCTTTCTTTTTTGAACCTTGTAGAGGATAGTATTTTCAAAACCTTGCTGGAAATGGAAATACATCAGTAACTGGGTCATTCTTTTTTTGTATTCTCTTCCATTTCTTGAAGAATCAGTGGACTAATTCATAAAACCTGGCTTCTTGCAAGAAAAAGCACATTGAGAAATATGTCATGGGAAAGAATCCAAGTGTTTGCTGATCCTTTGTTGTAGGAGTGACCAGTTTGGTGATGTAACTGTTAAGTCACTGCACTTGTCACATCATCAGAGCCAGCTTAAAGATTAGACAGAAGCAGTCATCTGTTTTTGAAATACCTTGTGGCAGAAAAATGTCCAGAAGTGCAGGAATGCCCAAGGAAGCTGTGGCTGCCCCATCCCTGGCAGTGTTCAAGGCCAGGTTGGACAGGGCTTGGAGCAAGCTGCTCAAGTGGAAGGGGTCCCTGCCTGTGGCAGGGGTTGGAACTGGATGATCTCAAGGTCCCTTCCAACCCAAACCATTCCAGGATTCTATGATTTTTGTATCAAGTGCTTAGAAAGCTCCTTACACCCTTTCCTCATTCCCTCACCATGGTCCCACTTGCTGTAATTCACAGGGCAGCACTCACAAGCCAGGGGGCTTTACCTCCAACTGTTCATAGAAGGGAGCTTTAAACCACAGGCTGTCAATGGGAGTTGTAAGAACCCATTTCCTTGTGCTGTTTTGATGATGCTGTGCCCTGTTTGCTGACCACATGAAATCAAACTCCCTCTTCCCAATTCCTGACTATCCCATTGCTTTGCAGGTCTTCTCTCTTCCTTCGTGGAGGTGGAGTCCATTAAGCGGCATTTCAAGAGCCGCCTGGTGGGTACAGTCCTGAATGGCTACCTGTGCTTGAGGAAATTAGTGGTACAAAGAACAAAGCTGATTGATGAAACCCAGGACATGCTGCTGGAGATGCTGGAGGATATGACAACAGGTAAAACCACCTCAGTTCCATAAACAGTTTGGGGCAACCACGATGAAAAAGCAGATTGCTACAGCCACACAAAGGACTTCTTTCTAAAAGATTGCTGTAGTGAGGGGGGTTTATGGCTTGGGCATTCCAATAATTCCTTTTGGTACAGAAGAGGTAAGTAGCATTCCTGGAGTTGATTCTTATTTTCCAGGAATTTAAACCTCCTCCTTTTATGGGATTGTTTTACTGCAGCCGAGCCATGCAAAAGGGTTTTCCTAGTAAACATACCAATAAATAGCCTTTCACCTTTTAAGTAGTGGCTCTGCAAAAGGAGAGGGCACCAAAGTATGGTGCTTATTGCAGAAGGATTTATTGTGTATGCTGAGGTAAAATGGAACCTGTAAAATTGACTCCTGTGTCCCTTTTAATGCTTCCATTTCTTGGCAGGCACAGAATCTGAAACCAAAGCATTTATGGCAGTGTGTATAGAGACTGCAAAACGTTACAGCCTTGATGACTACAGGACTCCAGTCTTCATCTTTGAGAGACTATGCAGTATTATCTATCCTGTAAGTACAGAGAAGGCTGTAGCATCACTTACAGACTTCTTAAGTAGATACAGTTGCTTGCAGTTTGGCAAAAAAAACACAGTAGTGTCTACAATAGTGATTAAATATTAGCCAGTGTGGAACTGTAATAGTATCCTATTTTAGGGGTTTTAGCATTCAGGTTCCCTGCTATGGCATGTGCTGTGCAAAAAGCATATAGTATTGTTTCATGCTGAGGAATTTGCTTACTAAATGATAGTAGACATCCTCATATGTGACAGCATGCAACAGGTCGTACCAGTAATGAAGGGACTGAAGGTTTAGTGACATCCTGTCACTTGCTACCATAAAAGTGCAGGAATGGGAGCATGGTTGGGGGAAAACTCACTCACTCTGACCCTGCTGCTGTTCTTCAGGAAGAGAATGAGGTGACAGAGTTCTTTGTAACACTGGAGAAAGATCCCCAGCAGGAAGACTTCTTACAGGGCAGAATGCCAGGAAATCCCTACAGCAGTAATGAGCCTGGCATTGGGCCACTCATGAGGGACATCAAGAACAAAATCTGTCAGGACTGTGATCTGGTGGCTCTGCTGGAGGATGACAGTGGAATGGAGGTGAGAATGCACGAGTGGGGATTCCTCGTGCAGATGCATGGGGCTGCCATTTCCAGGCAGCAGATGATTGCTAGAGCTGACTTTTTCTTCCCTCTTTTACAGCTTTTGGTGAATAATAAGATCATCAGTTTGGATCTGCCTGTGGCTGAGGTCTACAAGAAGGTGTGGTGTCCCACTAATGAGGTATGTGTTGTCGTTGTGTATGTTAGCACACAAAGTGCCTGTCCTTGATATCGCCAAGAAAAGAGGGCTGGGGAATAAAAATAACATGAGTTGGGATTTATTTTCTAGCATATAATTTCTTGGATATAATAGGTCAGCACCTTTCTGTGCTCCCTTAATGACTGTTACTCAGTTCTGCAACATCAGGGGTTTAAAAGCTGACCAAGGTGAGTGTATTGAACTTTGCTGTGTAGCATATCAGATACGTGAACTGACTTCCTGAGTAACAAACTCTTACATTCCTTTGGGGAAATAGCTGAACTTTGTGTCACTGCCTTTCAAAGCACATTTCACACTCCATCTGCACGTGACACTTCAGTGTGTGGGTACAGACAGGGACACCAGATTGCTCCATCTTCCATCAGCTTCAGAGATGAACCCGAGCTATTTATGCAGAGAGCATGCAACGTTTCTCTGTGTTACTTTGTACTTCTGCTCTTGTGCTTTTCATGTAGGGATCTCAAGAACTTGACAGGTTTCATCCTCCCAGTTCGTTCTTAGTAGCGTGTACTGCCTGTTGTTCAGAGGAAGAAATGGATCCAGTAGTCTCAGGGGACTAGTGCACTGTGTCCCAGAAGCTTGTTCAGAGGTGGATATGGTCCAGAACAACCTCCTTCCTTTTCTTGTAGCCACTAAAATAAACTTGCACTGAGAAGGAATCCATCGGAATAAATATTGCTTGTAACACATACATTCTTCAGAACCACTGCTAGTAGCACTTAAGATCATAAAAGAAGACTGATTTGCCCAACACTTCTTGTTCATTCCTCATTTACTCTTGGATTGCAGTCACTTTGACTGAAACCATTTGTTTCCTGTGTTTGTGGGGAAGAATTCAAACAAACCGCCTGTTTTCAGTGAATGATGATGTGGGGAATGGTTCTCTTCAAGCTTAACTTCAGTAAAAAAGCCTTCTGTACTGCAAAATGAAGCCCAAAGCTAGGTGACAGTGATTATTTTTTAGTAAGGTACTAACTTGAACAGGGAAATGAGGCGCTGCTCTTTATCTGTGCGTTCCAATTGGAACTCTAGTCCAGTTACTGAGGGAAATCATTGCACGTGCTGCCCAAGCAGTGAGGTGCCATTCCCAGGGGATGCTGAGCTGCAGCAGGATGCAGTGCTGCTGGAGAAAGGCAGAGTTTGCTCAGCATTACTGAGCTTTCCTCTGCCTCCCTTTGTGTGCAACTCGGCAGAGCACTTCTGGAGCTGCGGCTCACGTTCCCTAGGAAATAGACAGGCGCACAAGAGCACAACCTCAGGCCCCTTTTTGTTTCCCTTGTCTCTCACTGGCTTTTTTTGTTCATCTGCCATTTTACCAGGGCCCCTGTGGTGTTAATTGCTGGTCGCTAGCATGGCCTTTGAGCAGATCTTCCCCCTGGGGCTTTCCTTCTGCTTATGTATTTGCTGTGACATTAAGCACTGCTTATTCCACATTAGGCTTAGTGCGCTCTCTGACAGGTTTTCTCTCACAAGGTTTCCTGCTCCCAAATCTGGGATTTTGCTTTTCTGCTTTTTATTCAGACCTATGGATTAAAATGGAAAGTTCAGTGATACGCTGTCAGTATTTCCAGCGGGAAATGCAGCTGGAAAACTAGCCTTTTCCCAGGCTTTTTAGCACAGCTTGTGCTTCAGTGGGCTTGGCTGTGTCATTTTAGCAATATACTGTCTTACTGAAAGCTCATTAAATTGCCTTTTCCTTGTGCTCTGCCATTTTCCATCACTGCAGATTTTATCTGTTCAAAAGCACTTGTCCAATTAATCTCTCCTGCTTCATTTACTGGGCTGTGCCTGATCCCTGTACTTCCCAGGTATGCTGTGCAGTACCCTCAGAGGGAAAGGTTGCTGTGGAAAGCAGGCATTTCTCTATAGAACCACATTTTTCTTGGCAAGATCCTTCACTGGTGCTAAAGGAAACTGTTTATTACCAGCCTGTCAGTCTAACTGGCAATGCCAGGAAAAGCTGGACAGACCAAGAGATGAGGTACTGATGTTTTTGCAGGTGGTGGCTTTACTGTTGTTTTTAACTCATCTCAGGGAGGAATGAGGAAGTGAGAGATTTCTGTGTTCCCAGCCACAGTGAAAACAGCAGAAAGGGAAACCGAGGCTGGAGTGTGTATTACATGCTGTAAAGAGAACTGGACTTGTAGGGAAGTGTCCACAGAGAGACAGTAAATAAAATGCTCTCCTGTCTTGCAGGGGGAGCCGATGAGGATCATTTACCGCATGCGAGGGTTACTAGGAGATGCAACTGAGGAATTCATCGAGTCTCTCGACTCCACTACTGGTAATGCGTTTGTCTCCTGAAAGCTGGGATTAGATTGGGAATCTGAGGTTCACTGCAGAGCACTGGCACTATTATCCTTACAGCAGTGAGCTTAAAGTTGATTGACGTTGCTTTTGCTACGTTTACCTGCTTCACCTAGAGTGGATTGTAACAAGCTTTTAAATCTGTACTTTGAATGTGAACACTTACATGGCACAGAGACCATTCTGCCTGGCCCTCCTTCATATTCCTGCTCATAATTCTTTCCAAAT
The DNA here is from genome assembly GCF_028554395.1 of Pezoporus wallicus. Taxonomy (NCBI): domain Eukaryota; kingdom Metazoa; phylum Chordata; class Aves; order Psittaciformes; family Psittacidae; genus Pezoporus; species Pezoporus wallicus. The sequence continues at coordinate 445,516 of NW_026639781.1, read as the reverse complement.
TGGGTACAGTTGAAGAGACTTGACTTGCTGGTAAATTTGTCCTACTGTACTCCCCATTTTTACTTCACTGTTTTCTCCCTTGGACTAAGCTTGCCGTACTGTGCCTGCTTCCTCTCTTCACAATCTGTCTGTCCTGTAGATGAAGAAGAGGATGAGGAAGAAGTGTATAAGATGGCAGGTGTCATGGCCCAGTGTGGAGGCTTGGAGTGCATGCTCAACAGACTGACTGGAATCAAGGACTTCAAACAAGGCCGGCACCTCTTAACTGTGAGTCTCAGCTTCTGGACTTTGGGGTCATGAGTTACATGATGGCAAATGCCACAAGCATTGGTGAAGTTTACTCTGATCTGTGTTGCACTTGAAGTGTTGGAGCAGAGTTTCAGTTCACTAGTTAATGAAAACCTGAGGAATTCCTTCTTTCCCTCTCCCATTCCTCCTAAGACTAAATTCTGCCTTGCCAGTGTGTGTTCTGCCTTGGCCTTACTTGAAACCAAAGCTGTCCTATGCTTTAAAGTCTGGCTTGTACTTTACCCCAGTAGGCTGGAAACAAGCTATATAACTGGGTGCTTTGGTTTCCGCAAAATCCTCCTGCTTACTCTGAAGGTACCACTGGAAATGCATTCTCTGTGTTTTGTAGGTACTGTTAAAACTGTTCAGTTACTGTGTGAAGGTGAAAATAAATCGTCAGCAGCTGGTCAAGCCGGAGATGAACACTTTGAATGTCATGTTGGGAACTCTTAACCTGGTAAGGACAGCCTGGACTTCCATAAAGTCCATGTTTTCCGTGGACTTCAGTGATTCTAAGGTACCTCTGACTCTCATGCTGCCTTATGCCATCTACAGGAGTGCTGGACTGGCACTACAAATTACCTGTTAGATATTCCTTATCTGTTGTGAGTGGAAGTGTGTGGATCAGTTGAACCAGTTACTGCTGTTCCAATAACTGCTGCCATCTTCTTCAGGCTCTGGTGGCTGAGCAGGAAAGTAAGGACAGCGGAGGAGCAGCTGTGGCAGAACAAGTGCTTAGTATAATGGAGATCATACTGGATGAATCCAACGCAGAACCTCTGAGCGAAGACAAGGTGAGTGCCTGGGGTTCAGTGCATGAATGGGGATGTTGGTTGGGATTCAAAGATTGCAAATATCTTATTAGTGATGCTGAGCTTCAGGAGCTGTAGAGTGCTAAATGCGAGTCCAACCCTTGTTATGCTTGCTGGCATGTCTTAGCAGGTCTTGGAGGTAGGACAAGAGGAGTGCCCTGAACCACAAGCGCTGCAAGGCTGCTTTAGGATGATTCTTGCACAGTTTTGGGGGTTATTAGGCTCTGCTTGGATCCCTTCCTTGCTGCTTTAGGCCACAGGCCAGTGGGAGACAAGAGAAGACAGCTCTGCCTTGTTTTTGTATGTGTTGAAAACATGATTGATTTTCAGCTAACTGAAAATGAAATCTATCTCAACCAGCCTGAGAATGAGAAGAGTTTCTCGCTCATCTTTTGAAACTCTTGGTGTATGGGAACCTGACGCCCCTTGGGTTGGAATCATTAGACCTTTTTGACTAGAAAATGCTTTAACAGTAGGTGGAAGAAGTCAGGTATCAGCTAGAGGAGTTGATACAGCCGTTCCACAAGACATTTGGGAATGAGGTTGGATTTTGTTCTTCAGTCTGTATTAGGGCCTAGACCTCTAATCCTTCAAGAGAGTCTACCAGCAACTAGAGTGAAGGTTTTCTTGAAGGTTATAGATTTATTCCTCCATATAAATCGTGCTGCATTCTTCCTTTGCAGGGTAACCTCCTCCTAACTGGTGACAAGGATCAGCTGGTAATGCTGCTTGATCAGATCAACAGCACTTTTGTCCGTTCCAATCTCAGTGTCTTGCAAGGCCTGTTGCGCATCATCCCCTACCTGTCCTTTGGGGAGATGGAGAAAATGCAGATTCTGGTTGATCGGTTCAAGCCCTACTGTAACTTTGATAAGTATGTTGTCATGTTTCAACTAAAAGCACGTGAAATCAGTTGTACTGACAAGTCTGAACCTTTTATTTCCTCACTGACGCTTACTTCAGTGTAATGCGAAGCTTCAGAGATTCTTAGTGCATAAGCTTAATTTCCTGTTTCACTCCTAAGCCATTTGTAGAAGAAATACGTGAGTGTGTAGCTGAAGAAGTAGGGCTTTAGTGTGTATTCTGAGATGACAAGGGTCTGAGTAGCTGTTCTGAGTGTCTAAGCTGGGGTATATACATTCAGCAATAATGCAGTGAGGATTACAGGCAGAGATGTTTGGAGAGCCTCCAAGTTACCGTTTCTTGTCTTCATTCAGGTATGACGAGGAGCACAGTGGAGATGATAAAGTTTTCCTAGACTGCTTCTGTAAAATAGCAGCAGGAATAAAGAACAACAGCAACGGCCATCAGCTGAAAGATCTCATCCTTCAGAAGGGAATTACACAGAATGCCCTTGACTACATGAAAAAGCACATTCCCAGTGCAAAGAAGTAAGAGTCACTCGTTAATGTATGGCATAATCCTGAACATCCTTCTCTAGTTTCGTCACCACAACAATCTTCCAAGCAAGCCATTAACAAGTCCACATTCAGAAGCATTTAGACGTGGTACAGCTGTGATGCAGAGGGTCTGGTGAGACAATGCCACTACAGGGATGAACTAAAAAGCCTGTCATCTTCCCGTTTGATACCCATCCAAGCTGATCTCTTGGATAGCACAGTACTTGTGTTTCCTGCCTGCTCCTTAGCTAGTGCAGTGTAACAGAGCTTTTGATGGCCAGCTTGTGAACACAAAACAAATTCCAAGGCTGAGAGCTGACACTGTGGGTATTACCATGCGCAATGTGGAAGTGGGAGTGTGAATGTCACTTCATTCATTAATGGAGGAGGGACACAGGGGGAAGGGTGCTTGTCCTGCCTACAGCCTGTGCTCTGCCAGCTGTGCTGCTGGCTGACCACCAAGTGCCTTTTCAGCACGGGTGACTGCCCTTCAGCTGCTGCTTCTTGTTTTCTCTGCAGTTTGGATGCAGATGTATGGAAGAAATTCTTAGCTCGACCTGCACTTCCTTTTATCCTTCGCCTGCTCCGAGGACTTGCCACGCAGCACCCTGCTACACAGGTAAGGAGACTCTTGTGAAAGCCAGGTAGGACGTGGCTGGTTTGTTATGCTGCTTTTAGTGGCTGTAGCTAAGCGGTTACTTCTATAGTAGTTGGTTCTACACTGTTTTTTTGGTGGGCTTGGAGAGACACACCAGCTTCAGGTGTCATCTAGTCTGTAAGAGTCTGGAAGGCAGGGATTTTGACTTCAGTATCTTCTTACTCTACATGCTGTGAGGTGCACACACCAACATGAGAAGGTAATTCAGGCTGTGCACTGTACAGTATCGATAGGTTTCTCGGGGCCTGGTACTGTTTTAAGGATTCTCTTTATCCAACATCCACATCTGAGCTCATACGAATGGCCAGCAGAGAGGCAAATTGCCCTGCTGTCATACACAGTTTTAGGGTTCAGGGCCCATAGTGTAGCAACATCAAAGAAGAAAGACACTTGGTAAAACCAGTTGTAAACCAGTGCTTCTGCTTAGCTGTCATGGGTGGCATTAGAGGGAGCAGGTACTGCTGTGTGCACCTTTTCTCTGAAGAAAGTGCTGTGTTTCAATCCCTGTTAGGTGCTAATAGGCACAGACTCCATTACCAACCTGCACAAGCTGGAGCAGGTGTCTAGTGATGAAGGGATCGGGACGTTAGCAGAGAATCTTCTGGAGGCACTAAGGGAACATCCAGAGGTGAATAAGAAGATTGATGCTGCCCGGAAGGAGACACGTGCAGAGAAGAAACGTATGGCCATGGCAATGAGACAGAAGGCCCTGGGCACCCTGGGGATGACGGTAATGTCTATTTGCACTGATGGCAGACTAGTGAGCTAATGGTCTTTTATTTGTGTCTTGCTAAAGCTGCCACACACAGAATCGTGTTAACTGATTTATTGACAAATATTGCAGAGCTCAAACCCACAGTTTGCTGGGAGAGCAAACACAGTTGCCAGTAGTAGGCTGGGAAATGGAATGGACATTCCTGTTCCAGTGGTGGTGGTGTGGTGTTCATCATTGTCTTTTTAACGTCCTCTTTCAGACAAACGAGAAGGGTCAGGTAGTGACCAAGACTGCACTGCTTAAACAGATGGAGGAACTTATAGAAGAACCAGGTCTGACTTGCTGCATCTGTAGGGAAGGATACAAGTTTCAGGTAAAGTGGGATACATTTCCAAAGCCTCTTGCCAGCTGAGGGATTGACACAAGGGTTGATGTGTTGGCACTGGGAAATCAGAAATCTCAGGTTTTGTTCTTGGGATCAGTAATTCTAGAGGAGATTGGGAAGTGGAAGCGAGTTTCCAGTGAAAACAAAGCTGAGTGTTTTTAGTGGAAGTTGGAAAAAGATGTCATAGAATGGTTTGAGTCAGAAAAGAGCTTAAGATCATCCAGCTCCAAGCCCATGGGCAGGGACACCACACACTAGACCATGTTGCCCAAGGCCCTGTCCAACCTGGCCTTGAATTCTGCCAGGGATGGAACATTTAATCAGTTTGAGTTTGAAGGAGGGACTGGGAAAGATGAAATCCAGTGCAGTGTAAAAGCAGTGCAAAATGTCAGCTGTTGTAGTAGTGAATGATCTTTAACACAGCCCTTGTGTCATCGTTGCAGCCTACAAAAGTCCTTGGGATTTATACTTTCACCAAACGTGTTGCACTAGAGGAGTTTGAGAACAAGCCCCGAAAACAACAAGGATACAGCACAGTGTCTCACTTCAACATTGTCCACTACGACTGTCACCTTGCAGCTGTAAGGTGTGTTCTGCTCACAGGCTGGGGGGTGCTGGCTGATCTTATGTTCCAGGATGGCTTGTGGGCACTTGGCCTTGTAACTCGGGATGGGTTTGCTTCTGAGTTGATCACTTTACAGCCTGGGGACATCATGGGCTTCTCTGGTGTGGTCTGTTTTAATGTGCCAAACAGAGGTCAGGCCTGGGCACTGAAAAGTGAGCTCCATGGTTTAAAGAAGCTGTGGAATTGTCAAATTTTGATGATTTCTTAGCTAAAAACTTGTGTCCTTCTAACTTGCCTGGGCATGGCTCGCTTTCTCCATGCAGACTTGCTCGCGGCCGTGAAGAGTGGGAGAGTGCAGCCCTGCAAAATGCCAACACCAAGTGTAACGGGCTCCTGCCAGTCTGGGGACCTCACGTGCCAGAGTCTGCTTTTGCTACTTGCTTAGCACGGTGAGTAGGAAAGATAACTTCTCGACCTATAAATAAATGAATTCATTCCCTCCTTAACCCCAAGTTACTCCTGAAGTTGCAGTGTGAGGTGACAGTATTGATTTATTTGCAACCCAATGACCCCCTGCTTTACAAAAGAAACCTGTCTTGACATCAGAGGATTCCCCTGTGTAGTTCCAAACCTCTGTTGGATGGTAATGAGTTACAGTAGCCCAGCCACTTCCCTGGAGCAGATGGTTCATCTGTTGTCAGTATTCTGGTCCATCTTGTGCTGGGTTTGTACAGTCAGGTTAGAAATCAGGAGTGGTAACATCATTAATTCATTTCAGCCAGGGAGCTGTATCCCACACCCTGGACATGGGAAAATAGTATTGATGGGGGGAGATATTATAGATAGATAGATAGGAAGATCCCACACCTGGACATGGGAAAATAGTATTGATGGGGGGAGATATGATAGATAGATAGATAGATAGATAGATAGATAGATAGATAGATAGATAGATAGATAGATAGATCGATCTGCAGATGGACTTGGATTTGCCAGAGTAAGCTGAGAGCCTCCCTTTCAGGAGGTTAATCGAAGGTAGCAGTGATTGCATTTCATACCCTGGTCATTCCTTGCAGCCTTTCAGTGCAATATGTGCTCGGATTCTGAGCTCTGGTGTGGAAGAGGAAACTCGATTGAAGTTTTTAAAAGGTTCTTGAGAAAGTAACACTTAACTGCTGTTTTTCAGACACAACACGTACCTCCAGGAGTGCACAGGGCAGCGGGAGCCCACCTACCAGCTCAATGTCCATGACATTAAACTGCTCTTTCTCCGGTTTGCAATGGAGCAATCATTCAGCGTAGATACTGGAGGAGGAGGAAGGGAGAGCAACATACACCTCATTCCATACATAATCCACACGGTGCTCTACGTCCTCAACACGTCAGTATCTTTACCTCTGCCTTCTACTTGTAGTCTCAGAAAGGTCTCTCAGAGCTGCACTCTGGGCTTTGTTACGCGTCTGAGGCAAGAAAGATGGGAAATCACACAAAAGCTTTAGGAGGAACCAAACTGCGCATCCTAAGTGGGCTGTTGGAGGTTTTCATTGGTTGGAGCTGCTGCCTGAACATGCCGGATAACAGGGAGCCTATTGAGTAAAAGCAATTGGGAATTAGCTTCTCTTTCCATTCTAGATGTAATTATTACCTCTGGAGTGAACAACAGGGTTATTAGATGAAAGGAACACTGCCAGCTTCATTTCCTCTGGAGCAGACAAAAGAGAGACACTAGGATGAAGTAATTGTTAGTTGAAAACTTAACCCTGGTATCATTTTATCCAGTATTAAAATAACACAGAAATAACGCAGTCAGTTTTGTTTCCAGTTTTGACATACTAGAATTCTCCTGTAGTGATCAGGTCCCTGAGGTTTGCCTGACTTTGAGACACTTTTTTCTATTATTATTATAACTATCAACAGTGTTTCAGTAAGATCTTCTTTATGCAAGGCATGGGATAAGGGTGCCCTTTGGCTTGACACTAAGTCCAAGTGTGCAAATCTGTTGGTACCTAAATGCTTTGGAATGCACGAGCTGGTCCTGATAATACAGACAATGTAAAGCCCGTGTGCCTTTTGTTTGTGTAGTTAGATACTAGAAAGACTAATTAAATGAGGCTATAAATGTTAAAATACACTCCTCTTCAACCAAGGTCACTCCAAATGCAGTACAGGGAAATCTCTCTCATTTTCCTGTCTGGAACTAATCAACATTTTGGCTCTAATACAATTTGTCTATTGTTTTTGCTATCTATCTCCAGATCCCTGTGCTCTTGTTTTCTGAGTCCCTTGGGAGACACATAAATGAAACTATTCTTTTCATCTTGTTGGGCTGCTTGCTGGCACCCGAGAGCCCAGAACCCGCTGTGTGGCTCTTGTGTAAAAATGCTTTATGTAGTTTCCAGGCATTATTTTTTCCCTAAAGACATGATGATATTAAATGGAGAAAATGAAGAGCTACTGGTTGGCTACCAGCTGTAGCATGTAGTAGATGAAAAGGTCACATAGGAACAGCTTTATCTGCTAAGATGCTGCTTTATACCTTCCTGGTAGGGAGGGTGTATCTAACCTATCTTGCCCTGTTTGGCTGGCAGCCTCTTCCTGATGAAGTAGAGCAGTAGACCATGGTAAAGCATGATGGATGTATATAAAGTCTGCTGTAACACAGAGGTCGCATGGGCAGCTCTGGGGTGTCAGGACTCCTGAAGAGATTGGAGCTAGGGGGAATATATATATGTATAAGCTTACAGTAAATCCACTGTCTTTTTGGTTTTGAAATTGGCCTTTATCTTCTCAGTGATTGCTTTTGAATTTGAATTTTGCTTTCTGAATTACATGAATCATGTAAACTAATTCTAAAGTCTGGTGTAGGAGCTGCAGTGTCAGATGGGAGAAGGTGCAACCTGAACACATGGACTGGTTTGCCTTACTCTGTTTATCCTCTAAAACAAGGAAAAATAGTATTGCCTTCTACTGGGACAATGCCAGCTGCTTTACAGGGCTCCAGTTCCATACACAGCTCCAAGGAAGAGTGATGCTAGGCTTGCCTGCTCCACTGGGAGCAACTGCTCAAGCAGTGAAGGGATTTGGAAACAACCCGATAGTGCCAAGCCTGCACTGCTTTCTCCTGTTCAGGACTGCATGGATGCAGCCCCTCAAAGCTCCTGAGGAGTAGCACATTAACATGTATGAGCCAGAGCAGCTGCTGAAGCTTTTCTTGTGTTTCAGAACTCGAGCAACTTCGAGGGAGGAGAAGAACCTGCAGAGCTTCATGGAGCACCCCAAGGAGAAGTGGGTGGAGAGTGCCTACGAGGTGGACGGGCCCCACTATTACACCGTGCTGGCACTGCACATCTCACCCCCCGAGAAGTGGAAAGCCATGAGAGTGGAGATCCTCAAGAGGCTCCTTGTCACCTCCCACGTGCGAGTGGTGTCGCCAGGGGGAGCCAGCAGGTTAGCCATGCCACAGCCGGTGTGCTCCTGTCACTGTCACTGCAGTGAGAGCCACAGGCAGCTTATGGGGAGATAAGGAAGGGAGTGTGTGTGTTCTAGAACAGTAGATACTGACCCTTCTGGGAAGTTTTGCGCTCAGCGTTGCAGAGGTATAAGCAGGAGCATTCAGTTCTGGGTGTTTTCTGCAGTGCATGAATTAGTTGATCAGTGGAAATGATGCTTTTCCTAGGAATTATATCTCCTAAAAGTAGGAGAATGATAAATTTAATGGCTTTAACCTGCCAGAGGGGAGACTGAGATGAGCTCTTAGGCAGAAGCTCTTCCCTGTGAGGGTGCTGAGGCACTGGCACAGGGTGCCCAGAGAAGCTGTGGCTGCCCCATCCCTGGCAGTGTTCAAGGCCAGGTTGGACACAGGGGCTTGGAGCAAGCTGCTCTAGTGGAAGGGGTCCCTGCCCGTGGCAGGGTTGGAGCTGGAGGAGCTTTAAGGTTCCTTCCAACCCAAACCATTCCATGATTATTTTCCCCCTGTATCGAGTGAGATGTAATAATGCTGTAGTAACTTCTGCTGTGTGCTGTTTCAGAGCTGCTAGCATGCTCTCTGCTTGCTTTACTAAAGAAGCTGTTTCTGTGCTCTTTTGATCAGTGCACCAGCTTCTTTAAATAGAAAAATAGAAATAGAAATCAAATGCCATTGCTTTTAAAAAAGAAAAGAATCAATAGCAGCTGTCAGGCACTTGAAGCACAAGAATAAGTGGCTGCGCCTGACAAAAGCCCATACTTCCAGAGAAGGAAGGAGAATTCCAGTTACTGAAAAGATGATTTTAAATAGCTGTCATAATTAGGAATACATTCATTATTATTCTGAGTCGCTTTAAAGGGCATTCTTATTCTGATGACATTAATTATGTGTTTGATAAAGTCATTACATTGTAGTAACACACAACACAGCATGCATCAATGCTATTAAAGGCATCAAAAGGGAAAGAGCCCTTGAAGGGGCTCCTGTATTGATTTCTGTGCTAGTTTCTGCTCTTCAGGCTCAGCCTGTTCTGTGTCTCCTATTTCCACCACCCTGTCTGAGTCCTGGGAAAGGGGGTTTAACACTGACAGGAGATGTTATTGTGGACACAGGGGTGTGCAGCTTTCATGTGGCTTGTGAAGGAGACTGGCAAAGCAGAGCTGTGGGTTTGCCGTGGATGTTTGGTGGTTTTTATCCCTCAGTAAAAGATTCTGTTTCTTTCCCAACTTATTTCCAACCATGACTGAAATAAAAGCATATTGAAACAGAGCAAGAACCTTCCAGCTGAAGCACCCAATCTCTGGAATTTGAGGGGAAAACACTCAGAAGTAGTTCTCAGGAATTATGTCAAGGTTTATTCAAGGACTTGCTTTAATCCCTGCAGACTAAGAGAGCACAAAGCCTGCTGCTGATAATACCTCTCAGCAATAGAAATATGGCAGTTCTTATTTCCAAGGGCTGGGCTTATTTATTCTTGTGGAAAATCAGGAAGAGGGTGATGGATGGTGAAATGCTCTGCAGATAAGGGCCAATACCTTGAATTTAAAGGCCAAGGCAAAAAGAAAGCCAGTGTCTGTAACATCAGAGTAATGTGTCTGCATACAGAGATTACAGTTAGCATTCCACATGAGATGCAGTACAAGGGTGCTCTCTGGGAACTGCACCATTCAGACTACATCGGGGTGGTGTGGGCTGAAGGTTAGGGAGACACAAGGACTTGTTGCTGCCTTTAGTGGAGGAGATGGAGAGAAGTTGCTGTAGCAACCAACAGTGCATCTAAAAGCAATTTGTGATCCTAAAAAGGGCCTGTAAATCTTATTAATGAACATGCAGGCAATATTCTGTATTCCCTCATACTTAAGTGAAGGCAAGAAACAGTGCCCATGCCCTGTCCTGTGGTTAGGTGTTTCCTACAGCTGCTCAGCTGGATTAGTAAGACACATCTGAGGAGGATCAAGCCCAAAATGTCTTCTGTCTGTGCCAGGAGCTGCAGTTATCACAGTTTGTCTACAACAGCAAAGAGAGAGATTCTTTGGTTTAGAAACACTTGGGATTTAAGCCCAAAGATGAAATTGCCAGAATGGATTTGTTCTTTTTTTTGTAACTATAACTTACAAATGCCAAAGAGCTGAATCAAGTGACCGATTACCTGCTTCTTATTCCTGAAGCAGGAATTCTAGCTAGAAAAAGCCTGTAGACACTTCCCAGCGTAGCTTTCATCTGGAGTTTGGGAGGAAAATATCCTTCTGGTTTTTTCCCCTTTGCTCTGACTGTGACCTTCGTAAAATATTCATGAAGAAGCAAGGTTCCTGAAGCATTGATGTCTAGCTGTCTGCTGGCAGCCCACGTACAACTGCTGAGCCTGAACCAGCTTACATTAATGACAAGGCTGCAGCTATGACATGGAGTAGCTGTTCCAGAAGGTAGCTACCAGACTTAACCCACAAGGGCCTTTTAGTTTTCAATTAAAGGAGCAGACTCCAATTAGATCAAACCCCTTCACATAAAAAGAAACCCTGGCTTGCAGTATTTGGGAGTCTAGAATTAGCCTCGCTCTGCCTTGCTGCTCTTCCCGTGGAAATTTAGTCACCTTTACTAATTGGTTTTCCTTTCAGTAATTAAGCTTAGTGCCCAAGCAGGCTGCCACCTCCCAGGCTGCCTGTGTTAAGGGCAGACACACAAATGGAACCTTTGAGAAGAGCAGAAAGATGCTTTTTTCCCCCCAAGAAACCCCCAGTTGATGGCAGATCGCAGGTCAGACAATACCCTTTTGTCTTACTGCCTTGGAAGCTCATCTAATTCTAGATGCATAGAAAAGGGCTTTTTCTTTCCAAAGCTTTTAAGTGGTGAGCAGGAAGCAGCATGTGATGGAGGCAAAGGTACCTGAGAAACACATGCAAGAAAATTCCAAAGCCATTAGAGTTGCTGGCAGGAGGTTCCGCCTTGCCAGGACCTGTTTGTGATTAATCCTGTAAACTTTGGGAGCTGTTATCCCAGGACAGCTCTGCACCTTTTGGAGCATTTCTTCAGCCAGATGCTGCAGTTCCAAACCCAAACTCCTTTCACAGCGATAGAATAACCGAGAAAGTATTAAATGGGAATTCCTCCATTTCTTCAAGGATGAGATGTTTCCCTTGGAGTCTTTCAGAAATGCTTTTGTGAGTTCGAAGCAGAACTGTGCTCTCTGCCATTGATACAGAAACCTCCATTTAGTTATTTGTGCAGGAATCTGCTGTGCAGGGAGCACACACATGGGGGATGTGGGCTGTTTATTCCAGCTTGGCTGTTGACTTCCTACTAGTCTCAGCAGTAAACTTCCCTCTGTGCTTCTTTTCTTTCTGTGAAATAAGGTGTTATTGGTTAACCTGCTTTGGCTGCCTCAGGCACGGCTGGGCAAGTGACTTCCTAGCCATAGGAACTGTTGTACAGAGGTTGTGGATGCCCAATGTTTGTTTTGTGTCCAAGCACACAGAGCAAAGCTTACTCGGAGCTATTCCCGTGTGGATTATTGATAGGCTTTTTGGCTGCTTCAGCTTTCATGCTATTCATCAAATGGGTTACCAAAGCATAGTAAAGTGATTAACTCCAAGATTGATTTCATTATCTTCCTAGACTGGCAGATAAGACAGTGAAGGACTATGGAACATACCGCTCTGGCCTTCTCTTCTGGGCCCTAGTAGATCTCATTTACAACATGTTCAAGGTAAGAAAAAACCTTGAAGTTCATTGATACCAGCTTTCTAACCTGAATGACTACATGTGTTGGAAACAGAAGGCAGAATTTGAAGCCCCTTTTTTCCAAGATCCTTGTAACACGTAAAACCTCACCTTGGATGAGCAGAAAGGCCACAAGAGGCTGCCTGTGCTTATTGCACCTCTTGATGTTTGGTGTCTGAAGAATTGAGAGACTTCTTCCACTCCTGCATTGTGTATTTGCTTATTTTTGTCTGTTCATCATTCACTAAAGCAAGGACATTCAGAGCTGCCCAAGGGAAGCAGTGGGTAAGGAAGGAGGGAGCGGCATCCACCAGAAGGGAACCTGCAGCTTCCAAAGAGGGTCAGATAATGAGAGTAAGAAAATACCTGTGACCTTGCTTTACATTCTGTTCAAAGCAGTCACATATGGGGTAGTTTTCACTGTGTGGCAGGGGGTGCAAGTCCAAGGGCAACAGGAGAAGGGATCAGTTATTGTTCTACACTGTTATGTTTTGGACTGATTTGATCCCATTTTCCCCTCTCATAGAAGGTGCCTACCAGTAACACAGAGGGAGGCTGGTCCTACTCTCTTGCTGAATTCATACGACACAACGACATGCCAATACACGAAGCTGCAGACAAGGCCCTGAAAACCTTCCAGGAGGAATTCATGCCAGTGGAAACGTTCTCCGAGTTTCTGGATGTGGCTGGTAAGTGTGCACTTTCCCTTTTATAGGCTGCCTTATGCAACTCGTGACTGCTTGAGACAGCAGCATTCCTGACACCGCTGCAGCAGCTTGTTTGTGCTCCTGGTATTGCCTAAGCTACTTCAAACACGGTTGGGAGACAACACTTGAGCATCCCCAGGCAGGAAAATTTCTCTCACCTGATCCTATGGGTCCTCAATCTTGTCTCTTAAATATACATATGCTCATCACAGCTTAAAGGTGCTTTGGGGAATATGTGGTTTGAAGGTTGATGAACAGATGTGACCGTGTACTCAAGGCAGCAGTTCAGTGCAGTGAGAGTTGCTGCATAGAATCATGGAATGGTTTGTGTTGGAAGGGACCTTAAAGCTCATCCAGTTCCAACCCCCTGCCACGGGCAGGGACACCTTCCACTAGAGCAGCTTGCTCCAAGCCCCTGTGTCCAACCTGGCCTTGAACACTGCCAGGGATGGGGCAGCCACAGCTTCTCTGGGCACCCTGTGCCAGCGCCTCAGCACCCTCAAAGTAAAGAATTTCTGCCTTGTCTCCAACCTGAACTTCCCCTGTTTCAGTCTGAACCCATCACCCCTTGTCCTGTCACTACAGTCCCTGATGAAGAGCCCCTCTCCAGCATCCTTGTAGCCCCCTTCAGACACTGGAAGCTGCTCTGAGGTCTCAATGCAGCTTCTCTTCTCCAGGCTGAAGAGCCTCAATGTTCCCAGCCTTTCTCCATAGGGATTTTGTATCCCCAGGAGTCAGGAGATGCTGAAAACGAATGTGTAGAGAAGCTGCTCTTAGTTCTGTCACAAGTTTGTTGTGCTCCAAGCTAGCCTCTTTCTGCCTGATGTACAGAGCTGCCAGGCAGCCAGCTAGCAGGGTCCCTGCGGTTGCTCACTTGCACAGGAACATGTGCCATATGGATTTAAAGCACACACTTTTGGTGCCTTCTGCATCCAACAGGGGTTTATCTGTGTCTTGCTCATGCTCAAAATAACGCTGCAGCTGTCATTATTAACTTAGACATGTCCTAGCACAAATCCCCAACGTGGGCAGGAAAAGCTGCTTTGTGGATCTAATTATTCTGTCTTATCTTCTCTTGTTTTAAAGGACTCTTGTCAGAAATCAGTGATCCCGACAGCTTCCTCAAGGATCTTTTGAACTCCATCCCCTGAGCCGCCAGCACAGCGAAGCGTTGGGCAGAGACTACACTAGCTTGCCTTCCATCCCTTTGTGTTCCTCCTTGTGCAGTCTGTCCCTTCCCTGAGGAGTGCTGCAGTTTTTGGAGGAGAGTTTTTTGATTAATTCTTTTTTTTTTTTTTTTTTTTTTTATTTTCTACAATTTTTCCTCTTGAAGTGATTTGGAATTTAGATTTGTTTTATCTTGTATTTCAGTGCTTCTATCTGTAAAGCCTTTGTGTATTCAAAGCTGGTTGAAAGAACTTGTACAGAGAGGAATCCAAACCAGTAAATCTTAATGCTTTAGTGTGCACCTCTTTGAAGTTAAATAAATCGAACAAATGGGTAAGATGGGTTTGACTAGTACTTGAACCATGCAGCAGCCTGAATGCCAAGTTCTGTCTCCTCTTTTCTTTCAGAGCTCCTTCTCTCAGGGCTCGGAGCTGCTGCTCTTTCTGGCCCATAGTCTGGACAAGGAGACACAGGAAACAAAAGGCTTGTAGCAAGCAAGGAAACAGACTGACACTGTCTTTACTGATTTTACATGCAGAGCAGGTTTCCCCTTGCGGGACATGAGCCTTAGGGACTCGTGGACTGCAAGGACAGCGTTTCCCTCAGCCCTTCTCCACCTGGGTGAGGGCATCTGGCCCTGCCACCATCCCCTGGTGCTTCGCATTGCCCCTCTCAAGGCATGTTGCATATCCCAGTGTCTTCCTGACTTCACTCTCACCAAGGCTGTGTTCAAAGCAGGCCTGCATGCTGTGGCCTCTGGTCATGTAGTACTGATGGCCACGTTCCCTCCCAGAGGGATGCGCTGCTGGCCTTGAATTTGTTTTCTCTCTCTCATAAAATTCACGGCTTCTGCAAAATGCATGGAAAATCACATGGAAATGCACATTCCTGAGCCGGCCACTCGCCCCTTTGATAGCTTCCATTTTGGTGTGCATGCCCTGGCCTGACACCAAGTACCTGCTTTGGATACAGCCTTGCCTTTTCTCACCCAGTTGTGCATGCTGGTAACTTACCTTTACCACCAGTTCTGCTGTCCTGTAACCCAGCTGACACGTGGTTAAGCTGGAATCTAATAAAGCTTTCCCTGTCTTCCTTGTCTCTGTTTGAACTTGAATTTCCGCAATCCTAACACAGTCCCATCCCATACATAGTAATTATTTTAGAGGCTGAAGAACTCAGCAACCTATTTGATGCCTTTTGTTTGTGTGGAGCACACGTTATGATTTGGCAATCAGCAAAGGGGTGAAGGCCCAAGCTCTGTCTTCTCACCTCCGTGGGTGCTTATGTCATTCCTGGCAGTCAGATCTGCTTTTGGGGAGGAGCACTGAATAGCAAACCACCCCAAGAAGCTGGGCTTGGTGTCTTACAGGGGACTCGAGGACATGTCAGTGGGCTGCTGTGTTGGTTGCGTAGTGTGTCTCGCCTCATGAAGGTACAGGAGGGGGGCTGATGTGTGGACTTTGTTCTTTAGTACAGAGATATTTCGTTTCGCCTGCCTTTTAACCACATAAAAGAGAAAAAACACACCTTGTTTTAAAAGCCCTGTGAAGTCAAACCTAACAGTCTTCTCTCCAAATAAACAGCTGTAATAACCTCTGGGTGGCTGCACAAGCATTGCTCACCGATACTGTGTGTGGTAGCTTGGGCAAGACTAAAACCCCTTTTTGAGGATATGACCTTTCAAATCAGTCTGATCCCTGCCAGCAGCTGGAGCAGGGAACAAGAAACCAGGTTTTTGTGACTGTGGTTCCAAAGGTTCTCACAACACGGAGACTTCAGGTGCAAGACTGAAACCGTGCCACGTTCTGACTTTGGGTTTTGTGTAAGAGAGACCGGTTAAGCTGGGGACAAGAACTATGAATGTGCTTTGGAAAGCTAGGATGCACAGTGGGCTGCATTGCTCATCTCATCATCATCTTGTTACAGACAAATAGGTCTTCTCCCTACAGCCACAGCCTCCTGTGCCCAGCCCCTCAGCATCTGCTTCTCTGCCATTGCCTCACTGGCACAAAGATGGATGTTACACAGACCTCCTGCAGCACCTCTCTTCACTTTACCTGCAAGGTAACTTCAGCACAGCTCCAGTTTTTCCTGCTGCAGATCCTGGTGCAGCTCTGTGGCACAGGTCTTCTACAAAGCCAGGACCTGGTGGAGTTTATACCAGCAAAATCATTCTTTTTCCACCTGTGCAGCCGAGCAGATCCTTAAACTTACCAGGAGCAGAACGTGATCACCATCTCTTCACTGATGTTACTACAACCACAAGGAGGAAGGGTCTTCAAGGGAGGGCTTACACTGTGTCCTTACAAGTGTAAGCACAGTTGCAGTAACTGCTGAGAGCTGCTCTAGGTGCTTTTGCAAAGGCCCAGAGATGTATTTTGAAAAACAAAGGTGGCATATCCATAAACCACAGAGGGCTTGAAAAGAAGGTGGAAACAACGTGATAGTGCTTCTGCATAGCAGAACAGCCTGGGAAGGACTAAAGACTCATAAAAACTACGCCAGAAGTCCTAAAGAGGGACAAGAACAAGAGTGTTTTGGGTAGTTCCAGCTGACACAGGTCACACGCAGCGGCTCAAACAGTGTGCGCAGGCTGCAACATCCCCCACGGGCTGGGGGAGCCAGCAAAGACTTTCAGAGGGAGTGTTACTTAAATTAGAAGACCGAGAGGAGCAAGACTGAGGGAAAATGCCTCAAAGCAGGTAAAGTGACTCAAAACTGATGACCCAAAGCAGCAGCTGAACAGAGTTCTGGAGGGAAAACCCCTTTGTGAGCTCAAGAACCAGGGTGGCCTGGGACCCGAACAGAACTGGGCCTTGCTCTGTAAGATGGGAAGCTCTTGACCTTCCTCCTTCTATTTCCTGCTGGCTTCCTTCATCCTGCTGCCTGTTCCCTTTTAAAGCAGGCAAATGCCCTTCTGGAAGCTGTACATGGCTGAGTGCTCTTCTGACCAGGATGGGAAGGAAGCCTTGCTGCTGCTCCTCTGCCCTGCCACCACCGCTTCCAGCTGGCTCTCCATCCAAGCATCTCCCCTGTGTTTGCCTCTTACTGCAATAGCCTGGAAGTATTTTCCATCAAGCAGTGGATTAGGGCTGCTGAGCATAAACACACCGTGAGCTGCAGTGTTTCAATGCCATCAAAGATTCCCTGGACTTTTTCCGATGCCGGAAAAGCGATTTATCTCGCTGGACATGGATCCATACAGCTTGTGTTCCACACAGGGGATGGCCACATGGATCATGTGCATTCAAGCAAGACCATGGTGGAGCCTCGATGATCACATGGGCACATCTCAACTACAGAACTCTGGAGCAAGGAACCTCTTTTCTCTTTGTCCAAAGCTTTTGGGAAGCCTGAGCACACGCTGGACCAAAGGTTACCTCGGTATTAGCCAACAAAATCCCCTTTCATAGGAACCATTACCAGTTCCTGCCATGGCAATGCTCCAGGAGGCTACAGCAAAGCAGTGAGACACCAGACATGTGCCACGGGGCACTGAACCACATGAAAACAGTTCCTAGGGCACAGCCTGTGCTTACCTGGCAGGAAGGTTTGTGTCGTGTTTGATGAACTGGGGTTTGACGGTCTTATTTGAACCAAAACACCTCCTGAGGTGCCCAAGCCACTGGTTCTGGGAAGCACAGAGGCTTTTCTGTTTGCTGGGTGGCTAGTTCTTAGAATCCCAGCCTGGTTTGGGTTGGAAGGGACCTTAAAGCCCATCCAGCTCCAACCCCTGCCACGGGCAGGGACACCTTTGGCGTGGTTTAAAACCCAGCCAGACAGCTTGTTCACTCACTCCCAGTGAGTGGTGCCGGGCTGGAAGCAACTGAGGGGCCCCCCCAGGGGCTCTCCCCTTCCCGCTCCCATGGGTTGAGACAAGAGCAGTCCAGCAACCAATGAACAACACAAATCAGCACCGCTACCACCAATGACAACAATGATAAGAGGAAATAACAAGGGAAGAGAATACAATACCACCGGCCAAGAAAGGAGTCTGACCCAGAAGCCCGTGTCCTTTTGGGTAACTCCCAGTTACCCCCCACCCAGGCATGACGTGCTGTGGTATGGAATACCTCCTTGGCTAGCTTGGGTCAGGTGTCCTGTGTCTGCTTCCTCCCGGCTTCTCCTCCTCCCTGGTAGAGCATGAGCCTCACAAAGTCCTTGGTCAGGGTAAACATAGCTGAGCAACAACGGAAACCATCGGTGTTATCAGCACTGCTCCCAGGCTGAAAGTCAAAACACAGCGCTGCACCAGCTACCAAGAAGGAGAAAAGTGACTGCTACTGCTGAACCCAGGACCCCTTCCACTATTGCAGCTTGCTCCAAGCCCCTGTGTCCAGCCTGGCCTTGAACACTGCCAGGGATGGGGCAGCCACAGCTTCTCTGGGCACCCTGTGCCAGCGCCTCAGCACCCTCACAGGGAAGAGCTTCTGCCTTATCTCCAACCTGAACTTCCCCCGTTTCACTTTGAACCCATCACCCCTTGTCCTATCGCTACAGTCCCTGATGAAGAGTCCCTCTGCAGCATCCTTGCAGCCCCCTTCAGACACTGAAAGCTGCTCTGAGGTCTCCACGCAGCTTCTGTTCTCCAGGCTAAGCAGCCCCAATGTTCTCAGCCTCTCTCCATATGGGAGCTGCTCCAGCCCCTGAGCATCCTCGTGGCCTCCTCAGGACTTGCTCCAACAGCTCCATGTCCTTCTGATGTTTCCCAGGACAAGATCCCCACTTTGCTCATCAGAAGGGCACAGCACGGGGCTGGACTGTCCCATCCCGGCTGCTGCAGGAAGATCACACCAGGTTTCACCAGCCCAGCCCTTTGCTGTCTCTGTTGCAGTCCTTGCAGCACTTGCTCTGCAAACACTGGCACCGTTGCACTGGCTCTGCTGTCTGCCTGGGACAACAAAGCAAATCTTCTGCTAAACTCCCTCCCTGCCCCAGCCACACCTTTGAGACCAGCCCTGTTTTCAGTCTGGGGCTTATTTCTTCCCATTTCATGCCCCATTGAACTCAAGGATGAGATCTGACGTTCTCCAAGCAGGTAAGGGACAGAAATGAGTACAAAAGATGAGTATTTGCCCAGAGAAGCTGTGGCTGCCCCATCCCTGGCAGTGTTCAAGGCCAGGTTGGACACAGGGGCTTGGAGCAAGCTGCTCTAGTGGAAGGGGTCCCTGCCCGTGGCAGGGGTTGAAGCTGCATGAGCTTTAAGGTCCCTCCAACACAAACCAGGCTGGGATCCTGTGATCCCATAAAAAAGCACCAAATCCAAGCTCCCAAACTGCCTTTAAATTCACAGCAACTTTCCAGCCACCCCAGAGAGCAGCCAGGCTGAGGAGCAGCATTCCCAGAGCATCCCAGGAGACCTCCCATGGTCCACGCGAGCTTATTTGGAAGCCACCCCTTGGGTCGCATCCCTGCCAGATTCCAGATCAGAAAATCCAGCTTGGCTTTGACTTGCAGGGATGATTCACAGCTCAACACGTGCAGAGCTGAGGGCCCGGCGAGGAACAAGCTGTGCAGCTTGCAGAGACCACCGAGCAAGAGGGTTGGGTGAGTTACGTTCACAATCACTTCAGGGATGTCTCCAACCCTGAAGGCCTCCAAGCCCCAACGCCCTGATCCTCCAGGAATAGTCATTCCCTTGCAGGTTTCCAAAAGAGGAAAGAAATGATTGATTAAACCCCCATTTCTAGGGGGTTTTTTTGGCAGGATTGATCCTACTCATTCACATCCACTGGAGGAGGAACTGGCTCCATCCCTTTCGTCAGCGTCTTGGATGTCAGCAGAGATCCCCTTCCCAAAGGGAAACGCGCTGGTAGGAAGAGATGCTCTTTCATTACGGGGACCCCAGGTATCACCCCCCAAAAGGGATCAGCCCCCAGGTTTCAGATGGGGAATGTGGCTCTCAGCCCGCTGAGGTCTGTGCTGCCTCCTGAAAGGTTCTAACTATTCTAGGGTTTTCATAGCCTTTATTAGCAGGATAACCCCATGCTTAGTGCTCTTCCCCACATCCGGCTCTGTCGCTGCAGGTCCCACGTTTGAAGCAGGAGTTACAATCTCTCTCCAAACCCCTTCTGCCCCACAGTGATTTTTCCCTTCATCCCCCCATTGCCGTGGGCCTGGGAGGGATCAGACGCATTCCCTGTTGCCTCAGTCCCACAGCTGGGTGCCACGGAGCTCTCCTGCCCCTTCCTCCACCACCCTGGGAGCATCAGGCACCTCCCAGTGGGTTTCCCACTCTGAAAAAGCCCCAAATGGGCTTCCTTCTGGAAAGGTGCCCCCGCCCCGACACTCCTCTGCCTGACTCTGACTCAGGTCCCTTCCCTTGTACAATAGAAACCACTTTCAGGTGAATCATAGCCCCAGCTCCAGCCAGACCTGGTGCAACCTGCAGCGAGGCCTCGGTGACCTGCACACATCCAGGGAGGCGCAGGAGAAGTGGGTTGGTGTAGATCTGGGGCTGCTGGAGCTCACCCCGACCGCTCCGCAGGGGGAATGCATTGATGTTGTATTGCATCGGTCATAAGCCCCCAGGGAAGCAGGATGACACCTTCCTACAGCCTTTCTCCACTGGGGAAAGTGGGTGATACAGAAAAGGGCACATATTAAACAGAAATGCATAGAATCCCAGCCTGGTTTGGGTTGGAAGGGACCTCAAAGCTCATCCAGTTCCAACCCCTGCCACGGGCAGGGACCCCTTCCACTAGAGCAGCTTGCTCCAAGCCCCTGTGTCCAACCTGGCCTTGAACACTGCCAGGGATGGGGCAGCCACAGCTTCTCTGGGCACCCTGTGCCAGCGCCTCAGCACCCTCACAGGGAAACAAAGGAAATGCTGTAACGTGGGGTAGGAGGCCAGGGCAGGCAGGGATCCTCAGTGCTCAACAAGCTGTTGGGCTCCAGATGTAGAGATCTTTCCCATAATGATGATAACCCCAATAATTGCTGTTATTAATTATAATCCTGCTTACTGCTTGTTCTTTCTCCTGTGTTGTGGCAACACGACCTCAGCAACCCTCAGTGCACACCCCTTGGGTGAGTGGGTGCTGTCCTGCCCCGAGATGAGGAGATCCTGGTGGAAAAGGGCTTGGGATGCTCCTGCAAGGGAGAACAGAAATTACCACCTTGGGTAGGAATGAGAGCCAAAAGCAGCATCCCAGGAGAGCGCGTGTGCCAGGAGGATAAAATCTCCTTTACAGCTCCTAAATAAGTGTTTGGGATGATGGGTTGTGTCCGTGCCTCTCGTTGTGTTTGGCTTTAGTGTTGCCACATGGCCCAGGCAGCTGAACATCTGTGTCGGGATGCTCCTCGAGCTGGTCTTTGGGTGTTTAATCCCCGCAGCTTCTCCCAGGCCAGCTGTATTCATCTCATTTAATGAACACACACAAGCGCGTTCTGAACCCAGCACCGTCCTTTAATTATTCCTGCTATTGCGTGACAACAAACTAGTGCCCAAATGATGACATCAGACATTAAAGGCGCATCTCCCGAGTGCCAGGTCATTGATGTCTCTCTTCCCTCCGTCCCTGTTTCACTGCTGTAAGCAGTTTTGATAGAAGGAGCTCGCTGACTGCATCAGCTGGCGCAGGGGAAAGGCATTTACCAACCATAGGCTGTGCTGCGGGCTGGGGATCACTGGGAACTGGGCGTCTAGTTGGCAAGACACTCCACCCGAGGACCTCTCCCTCAGGAACACCCCTGGACGTTGGGAAATCCAAGGGGGGAACCACTCTGACAGCCTCAGCTCATTGACGCACCCTGCTGATGCCAGGTTTGCTTGTGGGTGCCCTGAGCATCCCTCCGGGTTCAGAGGGGAGGTGAAGGGCTGGAGTGGTCCAGGGTGTTAGAGTGCACAGGATCATCCCTATAGGGCAGAGCCCCTTGTCCTGTGCTGGTGGAGAAGGAATGGAGGTGAGAAACCCTGCGCAGGGAGCGGGATGCTTGAAGGAAACCCAGCCCCAGCGCGGATTGGGGTGCCCAAACCAGTCACATCCAGTACTCCCATCACCAGCTCCCATCAGGAAGCTTTTCTTCAACCTGTGTCATGCAAAATGTGTCAGGCTAAAAAAGCCACAGTGCAAGCAATGCAAACACTTAGCTGATGGCTTCTGGAAGAGAGATTGAGATAGAGAGCTAAAAATATATCCCAGTTCAACTTCACCCTCTTCTTCTGTGCTCTGAGCTTTGGATGCTGCTCAGCATCCCTGAGCCCAGCACAGGTTACAAAGCTTGGGGGCACAATGAAAAATCAGATATTCTGTCCTTGCCCAAAGAGCAGTTACTGTGCCCAGGAGCCCCCCATGCGCTGGGCTCTGCTGTGCTCTGGGGAGACCCCCCCCTGCAGCCCTGATCCAGCTCTGGGGCAGCAGCACAAGAGGGACATGGAGCTGCTGGAGCGAGGCCAGAGGAGGCCATGGAGATGCTGCGAGGGCTGGAGCAGCTCTGCTCTGGAGCCAGGCTGAGAGAGCTGGGCTGGGGCAGCCTGGAGAAGAGAAGGCTCCTGAAGGGGAGACCTGAGAGCAGCTCCAGTGCCTGAAGGGGCTGCAGGAAAGCTGGAGAGGGGCTTGGGACAAGGGATGTAGGGACAGGACAAGGGGAATGGCTTTAACCTGCCAGAGGGGAGACTGAGATGAGCTCTTAGGCAGAAGCTCTTCCCTGTGAGGGTGCTGAGGCGCTGGCACAGGGTGCCCAGAGAAGCTGTGGCTGCCCCATCCCTGGCAGTGTTCAAGGCCAGGTTGGACACAGGGGCTTGGAGCAAGCTGCTCTAGTGGAAGGGGTCCCTGCCCGTGGCAAGGGCTGGAGCTGGAGGAGCTTTAAGCTCCTTTCCAGTGCAGACCACTCTGGGATTCTATGAGAAGCTGTTCTGGATTCAAGCTGATCAGGTCTACCTGCTGCCTGCAGAATGCAGAGCTCAGCAGTGACGGGATTGAAGCACTTGGGCATGCACAAATTAACAGAGCAGCATCCTGCAATTATCCTCGATGAGCTGCCAAAGCTCTCGCTGCGTCCTGAAGCACACCTGCAGCAGCCTGCACGGGCCCATCGATGCATATTTGCTGCTCTACTCAATACAGATGCAAATATTTGGTTACTAAGGAAGCAGTGAATATTGCCACAGTCTCCAAGGAAATACCGCGGCGTGTCTCAACCGCTCCGGCTTAGTGGATGCTTCAGCATCTTTATCTCTGCGTGCATCCGTGTCTCCTGAGCTCACCCACCTTTCTGGGCTGAGCCTGCTGCAGAAGCTTCTGCTTCCAAAATATTTATGCTATCTCCATAGAGAAGATATGGGAGGGGATGGGGATGCGCTGAGGTGAACCAGCCTGGGTCCCTTCTTGGCACCCTCAATTCTGTCCTGAGGGCCTGAGGATGAATGTAACTCTGTGGCTGTGCATGAGAGGCGTCTCTCTTTGGGGCTGAACTCTGTTTCGTGGTGTTGATGGGCAGAAAACCCCAAAATGGCAAAATGAGGGGTTTAGCTCAGACAAAGTGACTGGAGCAAAGGAATTGAGCTGCAGTGGGAGAAGCTGCTGGATTTAAGCAGCAGCTCCTCTTTCAGGTGAGCTGACCGAACAAGTTGAAATTACACAGGGAGACAAACTGCAGTTTAAGGAGGAGAAACCTCCTTTAAAGGCAATAAGGAACCTGCAGGGAGGAAGAGCTGTTGGCTTTGTACCCGCTGATGTAACTCATTCCTCTCTCATTGTCAATAGCAGCCAACCTGCCAAATATTGTCTGTTTCCACAGCGTGACGTGATGACCGATGCAATTCCTGGTGTGATCCAAAGGCTTCCCTTATATGGGTGGAAATGATAACCCTGGTGACCAACCCGGCCCTTTCTCCACCTCGGACACCTCGGTGATGTACAAGGAGGAGGCGCAGCCCTTGTGTCCTCCTGCAGGTACCGGGTGCGTTAGGTGGGGACTGAGTCACTGGAGGAGTCACCGGGGCCCGCAGCGTGTTCTTGCCCATCTTCCCACACACCTATTGCAGGGCACGGGCAGGCAGGGATGGGTTCTGCTCCCATGTCATGGTGCAACCATGGGAGTGTGCAAGAAAGGGGCCGGATGGGGTTCAAAATGCTTTGCTGGCCAAAAATGCAGCCAGGATGCAGTAGGGCTCGTGACAGCAACTCATCAGCTGCTAATGCCATCATCCTGCTGATGCTCATGCACCATCACATGGGGCTGGGTAAAAACCCAACCATTTCAGGGAGGCACTGTTAAAAATTCCACCTGGTTTGCCCAAATACCCTTATTCAGGCAGGCAGCAAACTGCAGTGCAGGGTCAGAGCCCCAGGCAAGCAACACTCATCCCACTTTAACCACTGAAGCTTGCTGGTTGTTAAATGGCAGCCTCAGACAGAAGCTACCTCCTGTTACTGCAGAGTCTGGGGTGAATAAATCCCCCTTTTCCATCACTGAGGTCAGTGAGGAGCACGCTTGGGTGGTTGCTGCAGCCTGAGGGAATAGCAATGGGGACGAGGGAGGGATACTGAGATCCCCGGGGCTTTGGCAGAGATGCTGCTTCACCATGAGGCTGGAAAGCCGAAGCCAAGGAGGACTCTGCTGAGGTTATTAGGGGCAGTTTTTAAGGGCTGCAGAGTTTTATGGGTGTTAGGACAAAGGATTTTGGTTGGTTGTTTTAAAGGGGGGTTTAGTCAAACACACAAACCATAACTCAGTGGCGATGCAGGTCAGCTCGGGGGAGCATCACCTGCTCACTGTAACTCAGCGCGGTGTGTGCTCGCAGGCCAGGCTGTTGGTTGGCTTTGGTTTGGTTTGATTGTAAACTGGTTCCTTTGAAGTAAGGCAGACCAGAGAAAACAAGAACTTTCCAGACTACCAAAGTCTCAATGTATATAACCAAACCCAGGGAAATTAGTATCAAAAGAGCTAAGAAATGTAAAGAGCAATCCTGAAACAGCCGCTGAGGATGCTCCCAAAGCAAAGGGAAAACCGGCTGTAAAAATCAAATCCAATGGTCCGGAATACTCAGTCCCTGCTCCAGCCTGTTCAGGGTGAAGCAACTGAGAGCCAAAATAAGTCCAGTGCATTATTATTAGCATCACTAGGGGTGGGCACCGTTATTTAATTGATGGATAGTTTCTGCGTTCAGAAATAGCACCATTTCCCATCCCTTTTCCTCCCTGTCCAAATAGGAAAGGGCTAATCAGTGCTTCATTATTTATATCTGCAATTGGCAGGCAGCAGTGAGCTTTCCATGGCAGGAATTGGAGGAATCCCTTCAGGAATGTCTCCAGCCGCTGTGGGGTATCCCATGCTCCGGATTGCGGATGCTGGGCACGGCTGGTGGCAGCGGGTCAGCTCCGTGGTTGCACGAGCCCTCATGGAAGATTTCCATTTCTCCAAGCCTAAACCTAATTAACTGCTGCGATTAATTGTGGATGATTCACTGTCAGGGGCTGGGATGAAACCCTAGCCTGGCAGCGGAGCAGGATGCTGGTGGTGACCGTTTGCATCTCAGGGATGAGCCAAAGCCCATTAGGAAAAAGGTTCCTTGATTTAATGACCTTTGGATGGGGCCCTGGTGAAGCCATCCTCACCTTGGTGATGGGAGCTGCCTGAGGAGCGCTCATGATAAGCATCATGCGAAGGCAGGTACAAAAGCAATTATTAGCTGGCCAGTTTATCATTTCCACTGATGCTTTCCTGCTTCCTTAAGGGAAAAGAAGGAATGAAATCTCTTGGTGTTCAGCAGGATTTTCCCAGCTGTTAACCGTTCTCTTTGCCGCATCGCCGCCTGCCAATGAGGATGGATCATGCCTGGAAAATGGGAAATTACCCACATCTGGGAGTTCAAGGATGGGTTGGATGGGGCTTGGAGCAAGCTGCTCTAGTGGAAGGTGTCCCTGCCCGTGGCAGGGGTTGGAACTGGATGAGCTTTAAGGTCCCTTCCAACACAAACCAGGCTGGGATTCTAAGAAACCTGCTCTTGGTTGGCTTCTGCCCCTGTAGTAACCTTCTTATTGGCAGTTTTAGTCTATTCCTGCATTTTGCCAGCACTGCGGTGGATCTGCAGGGTGGAACGTGCCACAGAAACGCTTCCCGGTGAGCTGCAAGCCTTTTGGTTCAGCAGAGCTTTGATGGTTGTACCCACTGTCAGCAGTCACAGCCAGGCCCTAATGACCAAGGTATTAAAGGTGTTTTCCCATAACCGCAGCGAACACAGGTTACAGTCTCCATAAAGTGGTTTTGTGCTTGGGAAGAGATAATCTTTTCAGGTGTTTCTTTGAGTCACCCTTTTAATAAAGCACCTCCACCCACTACGTGTATTTTTTTTTCCAGGAGGTGCTCGGAAAACAGGGGTTTGTAACACATGAACAGAGCCCTTTGAAGAGCCCTCGGTGCCAGGGCTGATGAAACTCCATCCGGATGGAGTTTAATGCAGGTATTGCCCTGTAGTTCAATATAAATATTATCTGTGTAGTTTAATACAAGTATTACCTGAACTTTTCAAAAGCCATGGGAATGAATAGCATAACTACAGCTCTGTTATTGCTAATAGCACAACTACAGCTTTACACCAGTGAGTGTTTTCTGTCCCTCGCTTGCTCACAGAGCGTTGTTCAGTGCAACGGAGTAATCACACAATTCGATTAAACAATAGCCCTTGATTGCCGACTGGCTCAGAGGTCCAGGAGCAGCACTTGGGAAACGCTTGTTTAATAACTTAATTATTGTAACAGCCACGTTATTTAGCACTTAGGCAGGACTCTGCTTTCAGATAACAGAATTCACCCCGTATAATTTAATCGCATCGGTTCGGTGACTTCCCGCGGAGCCAGTTGAGATGCGCGGGCAGGAGTAACGCTGCTGTGTCTGTTTAACGCTGCACAATTAACCCGGGGGCTCGCTGAGGGAATGGGAGCGCTGTTGGACCCGGTTACCCCCAAAACCCACCGCCCCCCCCACCCCGCTGAGCGCACGTGGGGGATACCCGCGCCCACGGGGCGTGGCTTATAGCGGAGGCGTGGCTACGGGGTTATAGTGGGCGGGGTCTGGTCGGGGTGGGCGGGGCGATGCTGAGGTAAGGGGCGGGGCCTGGCGGCAGCGCTGCCCGCAGCCTGTGGCGCTGGGGCCGCGGTGAGGCGGAGCCGGGCCCGCCCCGTACCGGCGGCCGCTCAGAGCCCGGGCAGCGGCGGCGCCGGCGCCCATAGGAGTGCGAGGAGGAGGCGGTGCCGGTGCCGGTTCTTGTCCCGGTCTCCGCTTCCCCCTTCAGAACCTGCTCCCGCCGCGGCCCCTCCGCCTCAGCGGCCGCTACCCCGCCGCTTCCGGCCGCGGCCCCCCGCCATCACCTCGCCTCACCTCACCTCAGGGGCTGCGGCGGCCGCCGGGCCATGAACTCGCTGCTATTCGGGGAGATGGCCCGAGCCTTCGCCCCCGGCGCCGCCGCCGCCTCCTGCCCGCTGGGGCCCGGCGCTGCCGGCGGCCCCGGGAGCACGGCTGCGGCGACGGGGGGCGGCCCGCCGGTAACCGCGGCTCTTCGTAACGACCTGGGCTCCAACATCCACCTGCTGAAGGGGCTCAACGTGCGGTTCCGCTGCTTCCTGGCCAAGGTCCACGAGCTGGAGCGGCGCAACCGGCTGCTGGAGAAGCAGCTGGCGGCCCAGCAGAGCGAGCGCGACCGCCGCCTGCGCTACAAGACCTTCTCCCGCGACCAGGCCGTGCAGACCGACTCCGGTGCATCCCCGCTGCTGCCGCCGCCGGGCCCCGGGCACGGGCTGGGCGCAGGGCCCCTGGCTTCGCCGCCTCACTACAGCCGGTTACCCGGTACTATCTGGAGCTACACCCAGGTGCGGCGCACCGGAGGCGGCGGCTTGGAGACGGTGCAAGGGCCCGGGGTCTCCTGGATCCATCCGGACGGCGTCGGGGTGCAGATCGACACCATCACCCCCGAGATCCGCGCCCTCTACAACGTGCTGGCCAAAGTCAAGCGGGAGCGGGACGAGTACAAGAGAAAGTGAGCGGCTGGGGGGGGCCCTGAGCCTGCGGGGAAGGAGCGGGGGGGGGGATGCGAGCCGCCCGCTCCTGCAGTGCGGGGAAACGGGAGAGCCCCTCCTGGGGGCGGAGGGAGTGTGTGGGGGGCGTAGGGAGACCCCTGCGGACGTGCGGCTGATGTCCCCTCTCCCGCAGGGCTCCATCCCTGGGGAGGATGCCCCGAGGGCTATGGGGAGGCCCTTCCTTAAGGGGGGCTGTACCTGAGCTTGGAGACAGGAGAATTGTAGGATCCTTCCCTGGAGAGGTTTGGTCTCTAAAGGAGCGTTGTCAGCTCGGTTTAACAACAAAAAAATAGGAAAATTGGACAAAAAATCCGTTTTGGAAAAGAGAAAAAATCTGTTATTAATATTGCATTGCATAGTTCCTCCTAAATTTAGCCTGCCTTCGTTTTCTGATCTGATTACTCCAGGAGTCTCTTTCGTGTGCCAGCTCCCCAAAATTAGCTCAGTGCTGCAATATTCGGGTTGCAAATACTGCAGGGGAAGGGTTGCACTCGGAGGTGTTCCTCGGAATTGGTGAACACAAAAGCCCTAACGCCAGCCTTTGTAAAGCCCTGCTCGGCTGGAGGCTTCTCCGAGCCTGTTGGGAAGCCCTGGGCTTTCAAATGGTGTTCTTCCCCCCCCCCCCGCCCCCGGTGATGGATAGTGTCCCCTTTGGGTTGCTGTATTTGCTCAGCGTAGTGTGGCAGAGATGGAGGCCAGAGGAAGGAGGGTGGGGGGAAAGGTAGTTGGGATTCTGCAGCGAGATTCCTGCATTGTGGAGGAGCTGCTTGTCCTTTGGGGCTGGTGTGGGCACTCCCAGCTGGAATTTTGCATCTTTAGGCTTAAAATGTGCTTCCTCTTTGCCCGGTCTTGTGGTTTTTGATGCAGAACAAATGTCATCCTTGCTTTCTGCTTTGGGAGGCAGCAGCGTTTCCCAGCTCTGTGGCCTGTGAAGCGTAGCTGAATTTCTTCTGTCCAGGGTAGCAGGACTGCAGTGTGCTCTTTGCATACCTCCAGTCACCAGTTTTTAGAACAGAACTCTTTATAACACACCTCCTCTTGTGAATTAACACGATTTAGAGAGATTTTTAGGCAGGCGTATCTGTCCCAGTAGTAATTTCTGGCCTGTTTCTCAACTAAGGTATTGCCTATTCTCAGTGCATCTCTTAAAGCTTGTGTGCCTTTACTGCTCTGTTCCTAATGGCTGGAGCACCTCTTGAATCTGGATGGAAAAAAGAAGTTGGCTTCTCTTTTTGTTGGTCTGGAATAGTAGATGCCATCGTGGTTGTGTTTGTTATGGTTGGTACCAAGGAGATGGGAGTAGTGGTGCTTCAGAGGAAGTTGTACTTGGTGGTGGCTTGGTTGAGGAAGATGATAGGTGTTGGGTGGGGGTTACGTCACCAGAAGTTGGGGATGTTTCTGCTTTTTAATGGCTATGTGATTTATTTTTCCTCTTAGGGAAGAGGAGACTTAGGGGCCATTTAAATTGGTACGTGGCTGGTTCTGTCTCTCCTGCTTGTGTACAGCAGCTTTTCACCCCAGAGTCTGTACTCAGGTGTGACTGTGTGCACACTCCAGGTCATTCCAAAACCACATCAGTTCAGTGGGACCTCTTTGTAGGCAATGGTAAGCCTCATCCTCACCACCCTTCCTGCTCTTGAAACAGGTTTTCCTCCTGATGCTTGACAGAAAGACTTGATTAACGCTTATCAACACTAGCATTGTATCTGCAGTTCATTACTATGGAATTGGAGTGATGATTCCACTCTTGACCTTCAGCCATCAGATGGACATCATACATTAAGCTCCTTTGGGGTAGCTTGGCTTTTCCATTTGTGGCCTTGAGCACACTTCTGCATGCTTGTGGTGTAATCGTGTGCTGGTTCAAATTGAATTCCTGCAGTTGAAGTAGATTAGTCAATTTGCTTTCATTATCACCAGCTAATGGGGTGTTGTAGTGTTTGTCAGCAGACCTGTAAAGATTGGTACTGATGTTTTCTGGTTTGTTTTTGCAGGGAAGGGACTATCTGTCATGGCATGGTTTTGTATATAAATAGGCCCTTTGGGGTTGCCTTATCTTGCTGTGAAGCCTTTGATGATCAAGTTGTGTTTAGGGAAATGAGTCCCAAGTGGAGAATAAACCTTGTGCCCATCTCGTGATGGTGGTGTTGGGGCCTGCAGAAAGTTTGGCGTGTGCACGAGTTTCCAGCACAGACTGGTGATCATCCCAAGATGGAATGGATGGGCAGCCCCTTTGCCTGGTGGGACCACCGGGGTGCCCTGTGCAATGGCAGGTAGCTTTGTGTCAGAAACAGTTTGCCAGAGGTACTAGAAGTGGTTTAGATACTGTAGCTGCTCTTTCACACCAAGAAAATAACCAGTTTGCTTCTGGAAGACATCGGGCCTCGTAACCTGACCAAGAGGCCCCCAACTCCATCTGCAGGAATGCTTAAGCAGACAGTGATGTGTTAACATGTATTTCCTAAAACAGTGGAGGCTTTTCTTCCTTTCCAGGATGACCCCTTGGTTAAGGAGGTCACAGCTGGTAAATGCTGCTTGTTTGAAGCATTTGGCTACCAGGAAAACACCAGGCAGATGATTACACTGCGAGTCAGTGAATACCGCTCAAGTGAAGAGCTCCTTTCAAAGCCCTATAGCTCGTAGGTGATGTGTCTGGTTGCTGAAGACACAAACTCATTGCTGTCATACTTCTGAATTGAAAAAATGCAGTGGTTGGACTCAGAGGTGAAATAATCCCTTTTGTGTCCTTGCTTTTAAAGGTAGCTTTACTGCTACTCTTAAAAAGAACAGTAGAAGATGGTAGAAGAGACTCTTTCCAATGAAATTTGGCCTGTGCTGTTTCAGGAATTACCAGTGGCTTCACTTTAGAAACACATGTTCAGCTCTTTTGTTCCATTCCCACAAATTATTTGTCTTGGACATCCTAACACAAGAAACTGGAGCTCCGAGGTCTAGAATGTATAAGAGTGCATCATCAGAGAGCAACTCAATCATATTTTAGCCAGGCTTTTGTTTGTATCTGAAGTACAAGTGGGAAAGTGTTCCCTCTAAGGAGCTCAGCAGATAGTTCAGACCAAAAAGCCTTTCCTTCTCCCCCAGATAATGTTATTTTACACAAATGATATATAATATGGAGAATTTTTCTACTTAACGTGTTGTCTTAATCTTACAATATGTTTTAGTGATGATCAGGACTTTACGTATGTGGATTATGATTTTCGCTGTGGGAATAAGCAATTGGAGGAGATTTATAAGGAAAAACTGAGCTAAAAATTAATTTCCTTTAGGTTTTTCCAAACTATGGTAGGATTTAAAAGAGCTTTTGTCCAGATCTGATCCCACATCCTTCCTAACTTTTGAGCTGGTATTACACTTCTAATAAGCAAAGGTAAAATTGTCCACTTCCTCTGCCATCAAACTAGCTCAGGAAAAATCCTTCTCAGGGATCTCAGTTACCTGGGAATGGAGGGAAGGGTCAGATTTTGTTAGCTGAAACACAACTGGAGAGAAAAAACCTAAGATACTGTTCTGCTTCACCTCCCTTGAGGTGAGATGGAACAATTGTGGGGTTTTACATGACCAGTGTTGGAATCTTGGATCTATCTCTCCCTCCATCCCTGGGTAACCAGCTTCACAGGAGGGGAATAAGCAGGTTTAATCGCAGGCACGTGGCAGTGTTGCTGCCCTGTGAGGGCCTTTGGGTCTGTTTAGTGTATTTAGAAGAAAAAGCAGCTTTCTGAAGAGCATCTGGGACTGTGAAACCAGCATGATCTGTCATTATGTAAGTCCTGTCCTTGGTACGTGCGTGCTTTGGGGTCCTTCTCCAGGCAGCAGGGCTGAATGGGCCTCTGCAGCATGACAGGGGATGCCCTGTGTTCCTGTGGCCAAGCGTGCACCCGGGTGTTGAAATCTGCTTATGGGAAAAGGGGAAAACAAACGTGCTTTTTCCTGCCCCCAATTAGTCAGGCTCCACTGCTCAGCGAGGTGAAGCGCCGACAGCCTGCCTTTGGCTAAGGCAGGACGCACAGTGCGCATGGACTGTGTCCTGCTTGTTCACGGCACAGAACGCAGCCTGTGTCAGGCTGTGGTGCTAAGGACAGGGCTCAGACCTGAGGAGAGGCGATTCCATTCCTTCCCTTCCAGCCTCGCAGGGAGATCTGGAAGATGGAAGCTCATCGCTGTGTGTTATGCCAGTCAAAACGCTGCTGCGTGTGGCCAGCGCGAGGCTGCTGACTTGGTAAAAACCTTCTGCAGTCAGTCCCTGTTCTCCCTTCTGGGTTTTTTTTTTCCCCTTTTAGCTGCAAGGAGGCAGCTCCTCTGTCTGGGGGGAGCCTTAGGGGGAACACTTGAATAGATTTGTATATTATGGTTTCACAATTGCGCTTAATTGGTGCAGATATTGAGTTTGCCAGATGTCAGTCGCCTTTTCCAGCGCAGACTTAACTGGTACTAAGGGTTGAACTGGAAATAATTGTTTTACCTCAGGTTGGTATTTTGTTGGGAAGATTAATAAAGTCCACTTGAAAAAGAGATTAGCTTAAATTTGCTGCAGCTGGGAAAGACAAAGATTATCATTGTCAAAGGCAAACACACGTCAAAACTAACTGGATCTGGGGTTGTTTTAAAGCAGGGAACTTCATAAAAATGTGCTTAAGAGAAGCCCTGGAGGAATGTCTGCAAACCTTTAAAGCTGAAATATCAGTGGTAACAAGATGCAAATGTTACACATAGACCCAATCAAAACCAAATCATTTCTTTATCCCTCTAGAAGAATGTAAGCAGCGTGTTCGACTCCTGCCCAGGCTTCAATTGGTTACAGAGCTGGTAATAAAGCAGGCTCTGTGAAAAGCCATAGATATATATATTTAATTCTGGCATTTCTGCTCTTCTTTCTGTCTTTTCAAGGGTTAGTTTTGCTTCAGTGTGGCTTTTCACTGAAATTTAGCATCCTCCCTGCTTCCGAAGCAGCCGCACAACCTGGTATTAGAGATGCTTTGGATATACCCTTTGCAGGATGGGAAGTTTTGATGGTAAATGCTCGCTCTGGTGAAACCTGAGACTCAGTCTGGGAATGACTTTTTTTACTTGCACTGAGAGGATGGGAGTTTTCTTTGTGAAGAGCAGATAAAGTTGTCTAATGTGGAAAAGCTTGGCTGCATAACAAAACTATACATCCCTTGTAATTGCTGGCTGGAAAGCTGCACTGCTTGGAGCTCTGCAGATGAAGCATTCTAAGAATCAGGTTTGTTTGGGTGTCAGGCATTTTTCTTTAGATAATGCCATCTTTGCTTCTAAACTGCTGCTGCAGAGACAGGCATTTATGGTATGAATACCTGGAAGCACTAACAGATCCCAGATGTATTTATTTCCTTGGCAGAGCTAGAAACTGTGACTTCTGGGTTGTCTTAATGTAGGAGAAGGTTTGGAAGGGGAGGAGGACGTTTCCCTTCGATCCTGCTTTCTAACAGTGCTCCACAGTGGGATTGGGGCTGTATTTGGATTGAAGTAGATAAATCTCTGTGTGTGCCTTAAACTGACTTTGTAATGGGAGCAGCTGGGGAGGGCTGAGGTGTGTTAGGACTGATTTGAAATAGCTGTCTTAGCTGTGCAAGTTAGCTCTTTGTTCGGAACTTTATCTTTGGCTATTCACTCTGAGTTACAAGTAAAATACTAACTGCACAGACAAAGCAGTTTGGTTGTGGTGGAGAAAAGATACCAGGGTCTTGTGGCGAGAGCTTCAGTGAAACCCGGGCCATGATCTGTGTTGTGTTCTTCAAAGGACGGCTTCCTCTGTGGCAAGAGGACCACAGGACTTTCCGTGTCTGTTTGGAATTTACCTTTTCATTCCTCCTGTGACTCAGGGTGGGAAGCTTTAGCCTTTCTGAAGGCAAAAAAACAGACTTCCAGAGCACACTTTAAGCACTGAGTAGCTCTGGGAGTGAAAGCCCCCAGGTGCCTCTGATCTCAAACCCAACCAATCTCTACAGACCCTTGCTGTTTGAGGCTGAGGTGAAAACAAACACAGAAACAAGTTATTTCTAGCTCTTTGGCAGCTGTAATCATAGGCTTCTGTTGCAGTAACGGAGTTTGAGTGCTGGGCTTGTAGCTAAAGAAAGCATTGAACCCATGTACAGCTCAAAGCTGCTTTTTTGTGGTTTAAGGTTTGTGGTGATGCTCTCCAGGTCTTATGTTGGCTTCCTGAGTCTGCGTCTCTGTGACAAGGTTTATTTTGCTAGAAATAGGCACAGGATGTTGTTCTTCATGGTTTAGTACAGTTTAAGTCTCCATCTTAATGTTTAAGACCAGTCTTTTTGTATAACAAAAGAAGAGATTTCTTCCAGGTTGGCCTTTTAAAAGGGAAGTTTAAAAACTTAATACTATGTATGTCTGTGCTGTTCAGTCTAACTGTAGCCTTGTGACCTCTCCAAGCTAAAAATCATCTTGTTCCCAGAACTGCTAAGTAATAAATGGGACAAGACTGATTGTGCTTAGTAAGCAAGACACAGGGAAACTGTATAGTGCGTGGCTGTGCTTTTAAACCAGGTTTCAAACTCTCTTCTGTGCTCCCCCACCATACACCTGGCTTCTACAGGGTGTTTTCCACGTGTGTTAGTCTCCAGTTTCGTTTTGTGTGAGTGTTCTCCACTGGTATCATCCTTGTCACCTTTTACTCGAGTTCTTATGCATTTACATCCCACTTTGCATCTGAAGGAACCTGCCTCTGCTTTATGATGTGTTTAGAACAGGGGGTAAAAATAAGATCACTGTAGCATGGCAATAGCTTGAGCACACTGATAGATCACTGCATTTCAAATATACTGTTAAAATCTCTTGCTTTGGGGTTGAGTGACTGTAGTTAGTGACTGATGTTGATCCATGTACAAAGATGACATCAACTCTGCCTCTGGATCTACTTCAATAGCAAGAGCATCAGGGAGCTGGGAGAGAATGGTGCTCTGTGCCCATTAATGATGCATCCTGCTTGTTAATGACACAGAACATGGACTGGTTGCATTGCTACTGTGCGAAAGTGAATCAGTGATGATGCATCTCTTCAGGCTTTTGTTCAAGCATTTCCACACTTTAACTCATCTACGTGTGACTTGCTGGTTACTGGACTCACTTTGGAAGCATTCTGCTGGACCTTTTGTATCCCACTTACCCCAGATTTGTTAATTTGAGTTCCCTTCCAAGTAGGCTTTGAGACTGAACCTACTCACGTCTGCTTTCTGTGTCATGGCTTCAAAAGTAAGGCCACTGCTGCCTTTTGCAGCGTGTTCTCACTGGAGAAACGTCCAGTGGTCTTTGTTTTGGCTTTTTCTGTCTGGAAACCACCATGCATTGCTTTAGAAAAGGATTTTAGCCATGTGTGATCAGATGGCGGGCTTGGATTGCTGCTGTTTAGTAATGGGGATCCCATCTTCAATCTGATGCTAATTTTGGTGGATTTAGTCTGAATTTGCACTGAAATACAACCAAAAGCAAACCTTGGCGTTGCAGCCTGACCCTGAATTCCATGTGTAACTTCACAAATCTCTTGGGGCCAAGCACAAGCCAAATGTTTTGATTTGACATGGTTTTAGGCGTCTGCATAGAAATTGCAAAGCCTTTGTGAGCAGGTAAACCTCAGATCAAGTTCTCTGTTGTGTGGTTATCGGTACGCAGGTACCACTGCATTGCAAACCCAGTTTTGTTTGCTTTGAAGTGTATAGGGGTTTGTATCTGTAAGCAGAGAGCAACGCTGGTTGAAAGGCACGGCAGCTCACAGACCCTGGACTAAAAGGAGGAGGAATTAACCTGGTCCTCTCATGTGGGTGAGAAAAGTTACTCATTTGCCATGGCACATGAACACAGAGAACAGAGATGATGAAGGAAGTGATGCTGTCTAAGAGGATTGGATCCCCCTTTGCTCTTAAATACAGTAGATGTGTTTAGTCCAAGTGACTCATGCTGGAATTGGAGATCAAAGGGATCCTGGCTCAGTATTTATTCCAAATCAGGGGTTTCAATGGAAAACGTATTTCTGTTGGTGATTTTTACAAGTACAAATTGGCTGCATGTCTCTGAGGGGAAAGAAAGCACTATGGCATTTCTTATATTTTATTTAAATGAAGCTTTCTCTGCACAGAGAACACAATTTAAACTTAGCAGGCCCATGTCTGTTCAGTATTAGAAGTAAAACCTTGACAAGTCAAATGGAGTTAAAAAGAGCACTGGGTATTGGTGTAATTTTACCTAATCCTGTAGAATGGCACGAGTGCATTAACACTGAATCAGAGTGGGAATATTTTAACAAAAATGTGTCATATTTCAAAAAGCTGTCGTAATTAGAATTGTCACAAGGAAATCCCCCTCTTGCAGATACCAAAACCCCCAGATCAAATCTTTTATTTCCCTTTCTAAACTTTTCAGTGAGGCACTGACCATCTGCTGGAGCATTGGGCACTCTGGGTTCTCTTCTATTCCCCCAAATGCCTATACCAGCAGCGCCTCACCTCTCACTGGCTCTGTCATCCATGCAGTTTTGAAGCCTCTCTGGGTCTTTATGTGTGTGTGGTTTGTTTTTCTGTTGTTTAAAGGAAGGGAGAAAAAGGGAGTGCAAAGCACTTAAGAGCTCCTTAATGCCCTGGAAAATGTTTTTCCACTGATCTGTATTCTTAACCAGAGTGTGGAACTGCCACTTGTCAGTGGGAGACCAGCTTTGCTTGTTAAATGGGACAAAGTGACCCTGGGAATGAAGTCCAGCTCACAGAGCTGCTGTACAGAGTTTTAGCCTTTCAAGAATGGCTATGGGATGTAAGGAAGCTCATGTTGTGGTAACTGTCCCTGAAGGACAGCAAGCTTCTGGTGGTAGCTTGTGATGAATCTGTGAATAAACCTGTTTTCTTTCATAGCTTCTCTTCTCCTTTTGGGCATTAGCTACTTCTATCCATTTATATGCAATGCAGTCAGACTTTTCCCTGTTGAGTTTCAATGGCTGGAAGGAATTTACTGTCTTCTCTAGTTATTGTTTTGTATAGGTGGTCATAGGAGCATCGCACTTGCCATGTCAAGGTGGGTCCTATTGCTGTGGGTATCCTGCAGTAGGCGTCCAGACTCTGACCCTGTGTCATTTTGTTGCAGCCTGGAAAGAGGTGTCATCCTGTTTTCACATATTGCACAGCTTTGTTCTTTCTGCAGTGATCAGTGAAGCATAATTACTGGGTTTGATCTTTCTCCTATAAAATTCACAATGGGATACCGCTCTAGACCCAGGGGCAAGGGTTTATTCCCTGTGGTGAGGTGTGGCTTGGGTGGGCTTTGGGTCCATGGCTCAGCCTAGCTCTCCTGTAATTGCAGGGCAGTCAAAAAAAAGGCAGGCAGTGAGGTCACTGCCTCAGTCACCCTGTTCCTTTTCACTGGCCTTTTGCATTAAACCCGAGTTTGGAACTGTTCTGCTGCCTATCACTTCACTTCCATACATAGCACAGGGTTGCCATTGCCAGTGGTTTGTGCCACCTTTCCCCTATAAACATGTGCAGTGTTTGCCTTAAAACTGGGTTTGTTTGTGGAAAACTGAGCAACTTCAACTTTCTTTGCAGCAGTGGCCAAACTGAGCTTCCTCCCTCCCAGGGGCTTCAGTAAGCCTGTGCTTAATATCCAGTATGGGTCAGTTCCTCAGTTGCTGGGGTTTTTTCATTGTTTGCCTGTGGATTCAGGTACTGAACAAGGATGTTCTCGGGATTTGATGCAACCAAGACAGCAAAACAACCATTATGTTTGTGTGGATTTAAGACTGAGCTGCCTTTGTGCAAATATTTATAAATGCCTAATCTTGAGGTTTACATCCTCCTGGGCTGTCCTCTTTATTAATTCACTGCCATCTCAATGGCACAGTACTGTGGTTTAATGGCAGTGCTGTCAAGGCTAGGCACCAGAATTAACTAGAAATACTAAACGATATTGTTCTGTCCA
The DNA here is from genome assembly GCF_028554395.1 of Pezoporus wallicus. Lineage (NCBI taxonomy): Eukaryota > Metazoa > Chordata > Aves > Psittaciformes > Psittacidae > Pezoporus > Pezoporus wallicus. The sequence goes on along the minus strand of NW_026639781.1, from coordinate 407,664 downwards.
CTGTACTAAAAGTGATTAAAGCAGCTTAAGCAGAGTGAGCATTCTTATAGTTCTGGAAGGAGCATATGAGGAGCGCCGGGTATTTCCTCAAGTGTCATAGAAACCCTTGAAGAATAGTTTATCTGTTACCCTTTGTCAATACTTGTGTTCTTAGACTCTTGATACTGCACATAAAAGCTACACTTTATATATTTGCCTTTACAAAGGTAATAAAACTCTTAAAATGTAGATAAGATAATGGATACATAGGAGCTCTACTGGGAGACTGCTACACAGTAGGTACGTATCCCAGCTGCCTTCCTGACTCCTGGAAGCAGATAGGCATTATCTCATTTCAGTAGACAGTTTCATTGATCTTTACTAGGTTCAATAAAAGTATTGGGGCAGAGATTAAGATGACTTCTAGCTCTCAGCTTTGATGCTGGCTCTTAAAGGATGTGGAGGAAGAAGGAGAGCAGATGGAGATACACCTAAAGGCAAGGGAAGGAGAGCGGTGAGGACTTCAACCACAACTTGCAATTATTCTTGGCATTTCAGGCCGAAGAAATGCAGAAGTGAATGGGAATGGTGTGGTAATACATCCACAGCCTCTCTGGTTCCTGTCCACAGAAGAGTAATCCTGATCTATTATCACCAGAGTTTATTGGAGCCTTTCAGAACGAGTTTGAAGTGGTAACAGCAGGGTGGTTGCCACATGGCTAGCGAAGAGGATGGCTACATACAGAAAGCATTTCCTCATGAAAACATTAGGTCAGATGAAGACCTTTTATGAGAGAGGATCTTAAAATACCGATGTTTTGAACTTGATGCAGGTTACTTTCTAGCAGCTGAGCTTAGCTAATTGTACATTTAATTACGTGGTTCAGTATTTCTCTATAGAAGTGGATCAGGTTTTCCCCCAAAATGGATGATTGGCCTGAATACTGAAATGAGAAAAGATTGGAATATCTGTTGAAAACAAGGTTTGGATTATGTCTTAGTAGAGCTCAGTAGGTGTTAAAAATGGTGCTGATCATTTTGCACTGTGCTAGTGACATATTTCCTTTTCTTCTAGGATCACCAGCTAGGCCAAATGCAGCACATGCTGTCTAGTCTGATGCATTCCTGAAAGCAATCCTTTAGAAAGTCTATCAGTTTAACTGGGATTTTTTATTCCCAACTGTGGAATTCAGGCAGACATCCTTGATTTGCTCTCCAGAGTAATGCTCAGCTTCATACCGGCTTACTGTGCAAACCCCTCTTCATGAGAGAACTCGGAGTCTGTTTAGTGGAACTCAACCTGAAGGCCACAGATTCAACATGAGTGTCTGTGTTCCAGTGCCGAAGAATTCCTGCTCCGTTCGGAGAGCAGGAGAACCAGAGCGCAACAACAGTGCTCAAAACATCCAGGTTTTCCTCTTCGTAACACACTGCCATGAAGTCATAAGGCAGTTCTATACAGAAATAACCTACACCCTACATGGGAAAGTGTTCCTGTAGTTAAAAGCCTGCTAAATTACTTCTTAGAGCTGTGATGCAAGAATCTTCCATATAGTCATGTGCATCAGCTGAGATAATGTGCTAGTTGAACTTGGCAGCCTCCAAAGGACATTCATGAAAGCTTTCATTAGGTGTTTATAGAAAATAGAAAGGCAAATCATACCACAGAAGTTTGCCTGTACTTTCCGACAGCTTAGCGTTAGAGCTTATTATGGCTTTAAATCTCTGCTGTAACTACTTGTCTGCTCAGCTGCCAGACTGCTGGCAAGGTGTCTGTGTTTTGTTGAGTCCTTCTCTGCAGTAGGAGGTGAGAGATTACAAGTGAAATGTCCTGAGCACCATCGAAATACAAATGTATTTTTAACATGGTGCTGGTGTATATTAGAGCATGCCTCTGTGCCACCTTCTTAAAGGTGCTGCCAAGCCTGAACTATATAGAATTACACTCCTTTGTTACTGTGTCATTGACTAGAAGCAAATTGCAGATCTGGTTTATTGTGCGCTTTCTTCTTCCTTTTTTTCCCTAACACCCCAAAGTCTTCATCTGTACTAATATTTTTATCAGCCCTGGAAGTCTCCTGTGTTCTCATTTCTTCCCTGTTTTTATCCTAGAATTAGGGGTAAGGCAAGGGGAAGGAAGGGGGAATACAGTTATCTGTGGAAGAATAGGCATTCCTGTAGTGCAACTGAAGACGTAGAGGAAGAACCTTGAAATCAGCTCAAGTCTTGTGTACTGGGTTTTATGTGGAAGCTCTTGGGGTGCTTGGCTTCAGAAACAAGTCATGTCAGAGACTGATACGGTTGTGTGTGCTGGTAATGCTTCTCCTGCCCTCTTAGATTTATTCATGGGTATTTTCCACTACTCTTCTAAAATTAAGTTTTCTATTACTCTTCTAAAATTAATGTGCTGAAGTGGAGGTGAAGAAGTAAGTCTGTAGTGAGGGTGCAAGGGAGTAGAGAAACAGGATGGGAATCCCTTGCTTGAGAGACCACGGTGTATCAGGATCAGATCACTGAGAACAATCCTGAGGAGAAGGACTTGGGGTGTTGGTCAGTGAGAAACTCCCCATGACCTGGCTTCAGTGAGCGCTTGAGCCCAGAACCCCCTCTGTGCTGGGCTGCACCCCCAGAGCGTGAGCAGCAGCTCAGGGAGGGGATCCTGCCCCTCTGCTGTGCTCTGGGGAGACCCCCCCCTGCAGCCCTGATCCAGCTCTGGGGCAGCAGCACAAGAGGGACCTGGAGCTGCTGGAGCGAGGCCATGGAGATGCTGCAAGGGCTGGAGCAGCTCTGCTCTGGAGCCAGGCTGAGAGAGCTGGGCTGGGGCAGCCTGGAGAAGAGAAGGCTCCTGAAGGGGAGACCTGAGAGCAGCTCCAGTGCCTGAAGGGGCTGCAGGAAAGCTGGAGAGGGGCTTGGGACAAGGGATGTAGGGACAGGCCAAGGGGAATGGCTTTAACCTGTCAGAGGGGAGACTGAGATGAGCTCTGAGGCAGAAGCTCTTCCCTGTGAGGGTGTTGAGGCGCTGGCACAGGGTGCCCAGAGAAGCTGTGGCTGCCCCATCCCTGGCAGTGTTCAAGGGCAGGTTGGACACAGGGGCTTGGAGCAAGCTACTCTAGTGGAAGGGGTCCCTGCCCGTGGCAGGGCATTGAAGCTGGATGAGCTTTAAGCTCCCTTCCAACCCCCGTCATTCTAGGATTAAGTCTTCAGCATAGATGGATTGGAAGTCATGCTTGGTGGTAGGCTGCAGAAAAGTTACGTATTACAAATATTTGCTTAACCTAATGTGCAGTTTACCATGGCTTGGAGGTTTTCTTCTAAAGTACTCATGTTAGTAGTCTTGCATCTTAGCCAAGTATTAAAACTGTTCTGTTAATGGTGAACTCCATAATCTTAAAGGTATTTTTCAAGCTAAATAATTCTATGATTTCTTTTAAGTTAGTAAAGCTTCAGATTCTAGAACAGACATGCTGGTGCTTATCTTCTGCTCTTGAAATACATTTGATTAAATGAAGAGCATAAGGCGAGGTTTAAGTTTCCCTGAGCAATGGATGGATTTTTCTGTGATTATTACATGACTCAGTTATAATAATCCCTTCTCATTGTGCAGTTTGGTTGCTGAAACCGAGCAGTGAAGTTTTGTTGGTAACTCCCTTATAAACAACCCCAGTTGCAGTTTGCAGAAGACATTTTTCTCGTGCTGTTCTGTTCTGCTGGAGCCTCTATTTAGTGCTGTAATGATGTGGCTGTTGGCGGTGAGCTGTCCAAAGGAATCACATGGCTTTAGTGGGACACCGGGATAATAGCGTGCTGTGTTCCACAGCTCTCCTCGTGCAGCCTCCCCTTTGTGTGCGCAGGGTCTCTGAAAGCTTGTTTTGACCTTTTCGGTGCAGGAGACACCGACTGTACAAGTTTCTCACGTTAGCACATGTCCCAGCCTATTTCTGTGCATTCACCAAAAGAATCCGAGATGATGAATAGTCTATGCAATCGTTGCAATATGGCTTAAAAGCACTGGATGGGCTACTGCTTCCTGCCCTGCTGTTGCAGGGTTAGCGAAGAAACTACTGAAAGACATCAAACTTCTGCTTCGTGTTTGCTCAGAGATGCTTGTCCGTGTCTGTCAGACCCACATAAGAAATGTAACCCCCCTGCCGTGCCAGAGGTGGGTAGATAAAGGAGTTCCTTAGGAGGAGTAGAAAATAATAGGCAGGGTTTTGACTTTTGTAGGAAGTAGGAAAACTAATAATAAGAATACGAATAGTTGACTTAAGTCAGCACTTCTCTTCAGGCTCAGTCTTTGTTCTGTTCTCTCCCTTTATAGCATCCTCACTGTATTTCAGTAGTGTTTTCTTCAGAGAGAATGGTCATTAGGACTAGTGAGCTTGAATGCATTTCACAGCAGTTTTATACCCACATGGCTGTGGCAAAGTGCTAGGACAAAACACCTGAATGCCTGACATAAAAAAGAGCATAAACCAGCAGCTTGTCAATAGGCAGAGCTGTAAAATAAATGTATATATGTGATCAGCTGTCTCTAATGCGTGAGGTTTGTGGGTGCTTATGTTTGCTAGAGATTTCCTTACATGGGAATTCAGGATTTGATAATTAACTTGTAGCCAGCAGCACTATGCAGTAATGTAATCCTGTGCTTTTCAGATTACCTGCTTCAGAATGAGTCAGAGTAATTACTTTATCTGCAGCAGTGACAATGGTTTTACAGGAATGTAATGTTCTTTGCCTTGGCTGGTTCATAAGCTGTGCTTGCAGTTGCCTTCTGCAGGCCTAGAGAACGCAGAGCTCTTCTGTACACTTCAGTGGCAAGGGAGATAAGGGTTTGTTTGCCATAATAACATGCACAAGTGACTATAGTGCTGCTGTTTGCTAGAGGACAGTTTGAGCAGACACGACTGACGTGAGCACGGACTCAGCTGTGAGCTAAAATTAAGGTTGTAGGACAGTGGCTTTTGCAACTCATAGTCTGATCTCTGTAGGAATGGAGTATTTCTTCCCAATTGTTTTAGTTGCTCGAGTTCTCTTTGTTTTGTGGTAGTGCTGGTTGGTGGGCTGCTGGTGCCGTGAGAAGTAAATAAGAATGGCAGCATGGGAAACAGCCTTGGAAATGTGGTGCTGTTACCCAGTATAGTGTGATCAGGATGTGTCCATCTCCGTCAGTTTCCTTTTTATTGTTACTAGAAATATATAGAAAGAAAGGGGAAAAAATAAGCGGATATACCTACAAAATGGGGGAAATGCTTCAGATTTAATTGATACCAGAGGAAGAGAACTGAGAATCTGAGCATTGGTCCAGGAAGGTTGAAGTAGTAGCTACCAAGGCTACAAGAAAATAGTGATAAAGACGATTCAATTCTGCACAGTTGAGCTAAAAAGAAGTACAAAATGCAGTTCTCTGATTGTCGTCTTGCCAAAAGTGTCATTCTGTGTTGATATATGTCAAATGGGTGTTTGGGTATAAATCTTATCAGATGTTCTGTAGTTAAACCCAACCATATTTACTATGCCATGCGTGGGCTGTATCATATTCCTGGAATCAGAGCTGACTTGTCAAGCAAACTGTGTGTCTGACATTTCCTTTCAGAACAAAATGTCACTGCAGGTACCCTGGAGGCACAAGAGACGTGGCACTGGTTGGTCCTGCTCCCCAGCAGTGGGCTGAACTCAGACTAACTGCTCAAATTGGGTATCCTGTTGGCTTAGGGAATAGTGGCTGCCTGTCTTAATGCCAAAGGGCAGCTTGCTAGAAGTTGATATCTTTGCTAATTCAATTTGTTTGCAGCTCTTGTGTCTATGATAGCTGAAGGCTGTCTCAATAAAGCTAAGTAACTGGAAGCTTGAAGTTCATCATGACATTTCCTCTTTGCAGCGGGGAACTTCCTTAGAGGTAGGCTTTTGAGCTATTCCTCTTCTGTTGCACATCTTTCTCTGTCTCCACTTCTGAAGTCTTTGCCTAGTCTGGAGCTATTGGTCTTTTCCTAATTGTAGACTGTTTTGTCCTTACCTTGTAGTCTTGGCTGCTTTTCCTTTATTGCAGAGTCAGTCCTTAACCCCTGCCAAAGCAATCCCACTTGTAGGCCTTGTGTTTGCCTGAGGTGCCTTTCTTCCACAAGGCTCTTTTGTTAGAAACAGTTCTGGGCTAACTTCAGGCACTGCTAAGCTGGCTGGGAAATGGAAGGCAGGCAGCCTTCTCATTGTGCTTTCTCATGTTACTGCCCAAATCCTTCTTCTATTCCCCGGGGTCTGCTGCACCCACCCAAGAATTGCATTTCAGCTGTCAAAAACTGCAGTAGACCCACACTGCAGAATTATTTGTTCATGCTTAAGAGCTGTGTATTTGTTCAGGGCTTGTAAACGCTGTCATGAAGAGTCTGACAGCAGTGACAAATGAATTTCAGTTGCTGGTGCTGAGGGGAATACAACTAGCTTGAATTCTGCCTGCAGACTTGGCTGCAGCCTGTGAGTGCCCACCTCTGCTGAGGAGTACATCCAGCCTGAGCTACCATTGCTTGCATCTGCGGTTGCTGGGACAGGTTGGGCAGAGGTTTGTGAAGCTGTGGTGAGACGCTGTCAAGCTGAGGAGGCTATGGAAAGCAGGGTTTAGTTCACTTTCTGTAGCAGTTACTTTGTCATGAATTACATCATAAGTCTTGCCCCAAGAGCTTGCAATCTAATGGTATCTTACCAGCCAAAACCGTGTCTGACTAGCCAGAAATGGTTCCTTTGCTTGTAGTTATGTTCCTGTGATCAGCTCCATGGTTTGAGGTGTGAAGGACACTAGTGATAAAATGGGGTTTGAATTATACTCTGCTTGTGGAGTATGGATACGTTAGAAATACAGGTTGAATAGACAGATGTCACCTATGCTTTTCCTCCTTAAAGCGTAAAAGCTCTGTTCCTCCAAAGCAGTTATGATTTCCATGTGCTCGAGAGGAGCAGGAGTAGCAGAGTACAGATGCCATGGGCTTGCATGAAGCACCAAAAAGAATTACCTAACCTGATCAGGCTCATTTCAGGAAGCTGCCCTCCTGGCATTGAGTTATGCTTTCAACACTTCTCATGGATTTAACCTGTTAAATGATGTTCAAAATCATTTGGGGCAGCAGAATAGGCAGGTCAGTGATCTGCAGGTTTGGGTATGTTGTCATGGGCCTCATCTTTCTCTTCAGGAGAATATGAAAGGGGTATAGAGCACGTGGGGAAAAAGGATGCTGTGCAAAGCTTTTCTTTCCAATCAAAGTAACTTATAACTTGCCTACTCTCAGAAGTTCTGGACCCGAGCCTTCAGAAGGGCTTAGAAACCAGGATGTTGGTTAGGTCATAAACACAAGGGAAAAGACTTCTTTGCATAGCACTTACTGAGTTCAGAGCTCTGGCACCTTCATGTTCTGAGGGCAAGCTGAATCCAAGTTCTTCAGCCGAGAGCAGTTAGACAGCCCGCCAGCTCTGAACTTGGCCTTGCTGAAAGTGAACGCTGGGCTGCACTGAGCTTGATGGCTTCAGCTATTTTACCCTGTTTCTCAATACACTTATGGTGGGGGAAAAACACAACCCATTATTTCTTTTAAGGCAGCCCTATTTCAAGTGAATTTGCTACTGTTTGATGTAGAAATAGATTTAGCAGCATTAATAGCCTTGGATGCACTGGGAAGTGGAAGACTTCCAAGGATTTATTTCTGGTTTTCCTTCACTTGCCTAGCTGTGAGATTGAAAGGAACTGAAGTTTGTAATAGGTGGTGCCCTTCTTCAAGGACAGGAGAGCTTTTAAGTGCTTTCTCTAACAGGAAGATGTATAAAATACTGTGAAAACCCCCAACAGCTGCCTCATGTGCTGTGTTACACCTCCCTGAATAAGTATCTTGTGTCTTTGTTAATGGACTTCTGTGTTTGGGGCTGGGTGCAAGTGGAGGTCCAGAGCTTATCCAAGTATCAAAATACACTTTAGATTTAAAACTGGCTTTTTAGTGCAGTGTTGTTTCCAAGAATAAGTGCTGCAGGGGTGTATGACTCCTAGCTATGGAGCTGAGAATGTGTTTAATGCTGCTGTGAATATTGCACAATTATATGTAGAATCTCCTGCTGTATTAAAAGCACCATAATTTTCTCTCTAAAGGAATGCAGGCCTGGCTGTTGCTTTTACTTGGTGTTGTTGAACTCTTGTGACATTATGCATGGCTTTTGTTGAAACACCTTGTGTGGTCAGGAACAAAACACAGATGAACTTGCAGATGATTTTTGTTGTGGTTGCAGTAACAGGCTGGAGCATCTTTTTAGGTGTGTGTAATCGGGAGGCATAATTATACAATGGTTTGCTGTGTAGTGAGTCCTTTTAGTAATTCCCTTCACAAGCAGTTGCTGCTGTTCAAAGGTCTGCATGCCGTTTTAAGCAGAGCACAAGTCTGGAATAGGACTTTAATATTAAACTCTCCTTTATAATGTTCCTTTATAATGAAACACCCAAGTATTAACAGTGCAAAGGGTACAAGTTCTGCTGTGCAGTGACTTTTCCTGTATCCTCTAGAGCACTGCTAGAGGTTCAAGGGTACAAACTTCTCCGTTGCTCTGATGTTTGGGAAATGTGATGCTGCGGTGGCTGACTTGTAGCAAGGAGAATCTGTGGAGAGGATGTTGCTTGCAACAGGCAAGAAACATGACTTCATTCAAGTGCTGCTGCTGCTGTGTTACAGCCAGGCTTTAATGGAATCAGACGTTCCCATTAAATTAATAGGTTTTACATGGAGCCCATCAACTAACATTTAATTTGCTTCAGTAAGAAGTCAGGGCATGTGGGATCAAAATGGTCTGTGCTTGGGATCGTCTGGGAGAATCCCTCTATTTAGAGCGTCTTAAAAATGCCCACTGAAACAAGAGGTGGCATTTGTGAATAAGCAAATTAATGCAATCTTAGATTTAATATAGTGCTAAACTAAGCCTGGACATGAAAATGATCTCTTAAGCAAGGATTTTAAAAGCAGAGAGAATGGATTCTATGATTTTGTTTGCTTAACAAAATAAAGGTTTCATGGAGTTGTTAAATGAAATCCATCTTGCATGGTCTGGTTCTTTTAAGCTAATGAAAACATGCAGACAGCTATTTGTATTTATATTCCTAAACTGCCATTCCAGTCTTGGAAATGGTTTAGGGAGATTGTAGATGCAGGTTTTTTCTTTCAGTTAGGAAATATCCTTGCAAACGGTTCAATAGAGACTGATGCTGCAGCAGAACTTCAGTATTGTGAAGGTTTCTCTATACCTTTGCTTAGAAAGGTTGGCCCAGGTGATCCTTGATATCCCTTCCAACATGGTGTTCTGTAATTCTATATGACACCTGTCCAGAAAGTCTTGAACATGATGCTTTCTTATCCCCAACTATCACACCCTGCTCAGATTTTGTTTTGGCAGATCCCAGGATTAGGCTCTGGATCCTTTTGTATGGGAATCCAAGTTTGGACATCTGGGCCGTTAAGTCAATGCCAATGAAATCAGTGTATAATAACCAGAGTTATAAACTGTAATGTTGATAGTTATTATCTAGGTGGTGGAGAAGGGGATTAGTGGGCATGTTACTACAGACCCACGGTGAGAGGTGGCGTGTAACAACCGTGAGTAATGCAAAGTGATTAAATCGCTTAGGCTGGTGCACGCTAAGTGTTAAATCTCGTGCCAGCGCCGGCCAGCTTTGCCATTCGGGGTTCCTGTAAACAATGTATGGGCGTCAGAACGATCCCAACATGCACAAAGAATGAGCAGTGTTGCCACAAAGGAGCGGGAGTGGGCAGCTCTGGACGTGTCATTACTTGGCCCTGCCATAGCATGGGTGTTTTATTCCATCTTCTTGCAGGTGTGGTACATCAGAGAAGGCATCTTAGATGCTTCGTGTCCAACAGATGAGCAAGGCTGGGTGCATCTTGTGCCAAAAGTGGAACAGTGGTGTTTTAGCATGCAAGAAGAAACAGTTACGCTGTTCCCTGAAGTAGTGCTGATGGTTGGTCTGTTCAGTGGGTTTGTTTTCAGGAATTACTGTCAGTAATTTGATGGGCATTGTTCAAACTAACGCTTTAGTTTCCTTTTGCGGACTGAAGCACTCATAAACTATTAGGTTTTCCTTTCTGCTGCTGCTCTTGTCCCCATAAACTGGTGGGAAGATGCTGCAGCTTTGGAGTTGGTACCTGAGAGACGGGCATGGAAGAAGCCTGGACCACTGTAACTGTTTTCTGTTGTTCTGTTTGGGTTTTTTTTTCTCAGCATGGCTGTACAAAACTCCCAGGAAGAAGGATCTTGTCTTCCTCCCTAAAGAGGTTTTTCTTATGGGAAAATGATGTTGTCATTCAGTGCTACTTGAGGAATAGTTGCTTCCTTGGGGGAGGATGCTTTTTATAGAAGAAATAATGTAGTTGATACCATCAGGCATCATTAACTGCTCTACTTGTGCCTTTCTGCCTTGAGCAAAAACCTACTTAAACCAGTGTGTTTATGCCCGGTGTATTTTGTAAGCGTGTTTTGTTGTCTAAGCAATACCATACTCACACCTAAAAATCCTGGGGCTGAAAGGAAACTACTGAGCAATATTTGGAAAGAAAACTTCCCTAAAACTAACTTTCTTTTCCAAAGAGGTTTTGTGAATTGCTGCTGTGGGCGCTTCTCTTCGCTGGTCACTATTCCTGAGCTTGCCTTGGCACAGGGAAAGGAGAAAGATACTTGTGTTCATCGATGCAGGTATTCAGGGAGTGGGAAAGTGGCTCGAAGCTTGTTGTGTCAACAAGCTCAGTTTAATTTCAGGGCTGTTAGACCTGAAAACTTAGAGAAGCTTTTAAGTGACATTATCCAGTTCCTGGGCTGTCTCCATGGGCTTTCTTGGGTGCAGGAGCTGATGTTAGTATGGGTGAACTGGTAGCTACTCTTCCGATTTCAAAGGAAACACACAAGTTTGTGGTGTGACTCAGCTTTACGAGAACACTGCTTTAAGCTGTGCTAATCCCAGCTGACTATTCATGTGTTTTGTTTGTCTAATATCCCTGTAATGTAGCTATTCCCGTTAAAGAAAGCCAGCAGCCTTTGTTCTCCTCTAAGCTATGTAAGACACGACTGCAGAAGTAGTTTGGGGCCCGAAGCTGCAATGACTGAATGCTGCTGGAATGTAATGTGTCACATCTGGTAAAAGGGGAATAGATCCATAGCTCCTAGAATCCCTTTATTTGGGGGTGGGTTGGAGCTAAAACTTTCTTGGAAGATGGGAAAGAAGGAAAAAAGCTTGGTTAGGTTTGGAATCTGTATTACTGGTGTTAAAGAAATAAAGTAAAACAAGAAACTGACGTCTGGTAAATTTAGATGGCACCGTGGGTCAGAAAATAGATTTTTGGGATGCAATCGATGCATCTGAGCCAAGAAATCAGTGTATTTGAGAGCAGCAGGAGCAGCTGGCTGGGTAATACCCTGCAGCAAGTATGTGAAGTCTGCTGGGTTTTTAGCCTACAGTGTGTGCAGCCATTTCTCTTTGGGATTACAGTCCCCGTTGTGCTGCTTCTCCCATGCTTATCCAGCTGAGGAGTTACCTGCCCACTCTGCTTTGTGCTGCAGAAGGGATAATCAGGTGGTGCTTCCCTCTTCCTTGGGATGAAGGAAGGCTCTGGTCCCCTTCATGGACATGCATGCAGCATGGCATCACTGCTTCTGTTTGCTAGGAAGTAGAAGGCACCTGCAGCCTGCTGGGTGGAACAGCATCTTCTGCTTTTAGATGGTAACTAAAGAGGAAGATACTGACCAGTATAAATGACCAGGAGAATAGTTTAGTGTCTTGAATATGAAAGATGTCAGAGCTATAGTTAGCATCTTCTCAAGTGGCACACTGACTCCTCACTGCTGCATTTGCTGGAGTGTGTAGTAAGTAGCACAGCTGCCAAGGTTCCTTTTAAAGCCCTGTATGTCACAACAAATACAGGATGATCATATGAATGAGCAATCTTTCTATTATCTCACTTCCTTGGAAGTTGAAATGGAGAATTAATCCTCTGCTCCATTGTCATCCTCTACCTTCCTGTCCATTTCCTCCCTCTCTTCATTACAAATAGTCTCCCGAGGTTTATGTGTGAGGAGAAAGTAAGATTGGCATTTTTAGCTGTTAAATGAGGTTAATCAGCTTGGTGGTGGGTGGGAGAAATGTGCTCTGAGGTTCAGGATGTGATATGAATGTTTCTAGCAGGACCTTCATGTCAATCCAGTGCAAACTTCTTTGTTAGGCAGGAACTTTTGGGTTAAAAATGGCCTTGCTTTGTTGTTCTTATAACGAACACCACAGGAGTTGTGGAGAGGCTCTGTGTGTGTGTGTGTGTGTGTGTGTGTGTGTGTGTAAAAAGAGGGGATCCTTTTGCTCTTGAAGACACCAGGAGTGTGATGGAAGGGAATTAGGGTCGTAAATCCCTGTGCTGCAAAATGGCACAAAGGGAAAAAAGAAAGGAACTCCTGGAATTTCTGCAGGATGAGGAAGGTCTGGGTCCGAGCAGACTTTGAGATGTGTAATTCTGGCAGCAGCCCAGCGTGGCTGGACTGCTGAGGAGGAATGCTAATCCTTTTCCCTAGCTTTTGGCAGAGGCTGCAAAACCACGCAGTTATGTTTTCCCTCTGCAGAATGCACTGTGAGGATGCAGACTGTACAGCAGGCAAACCTGGATGAAGGCAGGCGTCCTCATTGCAACAGTGCAAACCTGGAGAAGCAGCGTATCAATTTCTGCAGTGTCTGCTTGACTTCCAGCCCTAAACGACAGCCTGATGGCAGAGAGACCAGGAGGAATGACTGAAGCCATGCAACACTCCTCCTGTAACAGAAGGAGCCCATCTTCCAGACTGCAAATCCATTTGCTTTAATTTCACCTTGCTGCCTCTAATATTAAAATCTGGATAACAGATTTTAATATCCAGTTACTATTTTTATAGAAATATGTGGAATTAGTAGTGAAAAAACCAAATAGGAAATGCAAATACGAGCTAAAACATTCGATGACAAATGCAAATTTCAACCTAAATATTTTCCTTTGCTTGGCAATAAATCGTTGTTGCTAAAAAGATGCACACAAGGCTTCCTGCGTAAGGCAAACTGTATGACAGGGAATCCACATGCCATGATGTTGGAGAATCCTGCCCCACAGCAGCAGGAAGGAGCGGATGTAGGCAGCATGTCATCATGGCACCCTGCTCCTCCGAGCTGCTGCTGCATTAAGATGTAAAACCCCTTCAGGTGCCTGTGACGGCTCCTGAAGACAGCAAACTGCAATAGCACTGTGCCTGCCTGCATCCTTCCTGCTGAAATGGTCCCCCCTGGCTTCCATTTCAGATGGGATTAAATTTGCACTTGGAATGAGGAGATGTATCGAGTGGCACAGTGATTACGTATGCATGAAACCAGCTGCCTCAGTGGGAATATCCTGCAATCTACCCATCACCAGGTTCCTTTGTGGTTTGAAAATAGGATGGAATGATGCATTTTAGCAGATTTAACCTTGCATTTGTAAGAATCCTTTGATTTAATAGATTTCTGGGCTGTGGTTTCCCATCTTCAGTTGGGCTATAAAATGTGTTGAAGTGGCAACAGGAATTACCATGATGGGACTCAGTTTTTCATCATGTGGTATCCAAAGTTTCTCTTCCAGGGGTGTAATTCCTGTTGTTACAGTAGACAGGACAACTGTCATGTGGCACCACTGCCCATTCAAAAAGAGGGATACATGTTTTACTTCCTCTCTTCCCCCAAATCAAACCATATCAGTGTGTATGAATGGGTATCATGTTTTCAAGAGTTTAGCTTTCGAGTTAGTATGGTCAAATAGTGCTTTTTGCTCCTTAAAGGGTTTTGATGTTGAAAAAGGGGAACTGTTGGATATTTTTACACTTAATCCAACAAGGAACTCAAATATAACGATGCTCATAGTATGAGGTTTAATTACACAGTTTGTAATTCCTTTTCTTCTGTCCATTCAGTACTGCAGCAGACTAAGTGTGTGTTCCCTCCCTTCAAGGATGCTTCTCTAAGTACTCCTTGCAATGATGGTGCTGGGAAATGATTGAGGCATGTAGATTATTGAGGTTTTTGATATCAAAAGCACATTAAGGTATGAATTGATTGGGCTGAGCAGATGAATAGTACAGCTGCTGAGTCACATGATTTACCTTCAGCTGATTCTTCTTGCACTGAAAATGGCCCACTTTTATTTGCAACATAGGAGAGCAGGAAGAGTAGTGATCCCAATGAAAATGGATTTAGCTTTTAGTCTCCTACAAGACTTAATGTTCCCATTCTAAGGGTGTACAAGTGTGGGGGACCATCTGCTTTACATTTCAAGTAACTGTCATCATCCTACAGCTACCAGAAAACTTGTGATTTTGAGGGGGAAAAACCAGTTAACACTTTGCCTGCAAATCTTATCTTTCAGATGGGAAGAGGAATTCACAAGAAGAATGAGTCTGGAATCTATGGTAGAAACCTTACGAGAGGTAAGCTTTGAACAGCATGTATTGAAAAGTACAGGTTTTCTCTGTGCCTTTTATTATGGTGGTAATAACTTGCATTTGTCTTTTAAAAATCTTTCTTCTAGCTAAAGCAGCTGACTGCATTGCTCTGTGCTAGAGAATAGTGTTAATGTTTGGAAGCTGAAGCAGGGAGGTGCTGAAGTCTGACAAAGTGAAGCCTGGGGTGGTGACAAGCCTTATCAGCCCTGTTCAGGTTAAGTGAGGAAGCATATATTGACCTCTTAGCCCTTAGTTCTTTGTGTGTTTTCTCTTGCAGGAGGCGCAGGAAGCCGAAGCTCTCCAGGAGGAGTTAAATGAAAAGATTGAAAGACTGAAAGCAGAACTCGTGGTCTTTAAGGGTCTGATGAGTGATGTAAGTACACCGGAGAGCGGAGTGGCCAACTCCCACTGCCTTTGTGAAATGCGTGTGTCATGCAAATGGCTTCATTCATAAAAAGGTTATGGTCTTAGTGAGTGCTGCTTTGTAGTTAGCATTTATGGCTGCCTTTATGATCTAATGCATCAGGCAGATCACCCTGCCCCCTGCTTCCTGTCTGGTCTGTGTAGAGATGCATTAACTTTGCTGCTTAGCCCATAACGCGGACTCTTCCCTCCCTTCCCTGTTCTCCGCAGCTGGCAGTGCCGGCATTCACATCTGCAGCCATGGCACAAATGTTGGAGACCTCGCAGGTCAGGGTGAAGGATTCGTCACTGAGCAGCACCGTGTACTGCTAACAGGAGGGATTCTGGTCCGAGTCACACGAGAGAGTTGTGTTCAGAGAGGGAGCACACTTTGTGTATTTCCCAGATCCCTTTGGGAAAGCTCGGAGTGTCACTGGTTCGAGTATCTGGCTTTGTTTCCAGTGCTGCTTTTCTGTGTCTCCTTAGATCCTGACTTCACTTCAAGGCTGGGGATCTTTTAGGCTACGACTGAATAATTTAACTGGTTTGAGTTGGAAAGGACCCTAAAGCTCATCCAGTTCCAGCCCCTGGCATGGGCAGGGACACCTTCCACTAGAGCAGCTTGCTCCAAGCCCCATCCAACCTGGCTTTGAATACTTACACTTAGATGTACTGAGAGCGTGTACTCATGCAAGTATCTAGGAAGATAAGCCAGGTGAACATTAAGTTAGGTGCTGTTCTCTATAAGACTGAAGTAGTGCTGATGCCAGTTGTCTAATGAATAGGTCTTATTATGCTTATTTATTCAGTAATTTTGCATAGAATTGCTTCCTTCTGACTTCACATAAACTTGCAGAACCTGCTCCCTGGTGTCAAATCCATTCTCTCAGGGCCACTAGATCTGTTCGTGTGAAATTTGCCAATTAGCTGTCTCTTCATCTGGTGTTTAATCGAGGACAGGCATGCTTGGTTAGAGGCAGTGTGAAAGGGAGAAGCTCCTTAGGGTTGCATCACTGTGGTGACGTTTTCACTGAGGAAGAAGTGGTGCTCCGTGTGTACAAAAAGGGTGGTGATGAAGGCAAACATCCTCCTCAGCTTGCTCTCAAGTGTGCTTTGGGCTTTGCAAGCCCTGTAAGACAGGAGAGCATAAGGAAAGCAGTGAGAAGGCTTGTTTTGAATCTCGCTGTCTAAATATTTAGAGCAGAGAAATGCAAGATGTTGGCATGTGGCTCTTGCCTTCCTGTGGGTAAGAATCGCTGGTACCTATCAACTGAGAGAGTGTTTCAGAGTGTGTCACTGTTTAAAGACCTCTTTTTCTCAGTGTGGTTGTAAAACGGAGATCTCTAGCTTCTCCAAAGGTGGTTGACAAGGGCTGGAGAAGAACTCTTCTAATGACTTAAAACCAAAAGCAAACTACACCAACCAAACAAACCTAACCCCACAGTTTTCATCTTGGAAAGGGGATTTGGTATTTAAGCATGCTCTGCAGAGAGTGTTTCTGCTTTTCTGGTCACAGAGGAAGCATTGCCCAGCCATTGAAGTGGTACTTTCTAGCAGAGCAAGTCTTGTCTAGGCTGGAAAATACGCTTTTTGCTTTAATGTTTCTTCCTAAGGAGCCAGCTGTACTGTCTGAGTGGGAGTATCTTGTGTAAATGATGTTTATGGTTACTGCCCAGAGTGAAGTAAGACAAGATGTTTCTCAAATAGAACTTTTGCTAGGCTGGAAGCCAGGTTAATGCCACGAGGAGTGGTTTGTGTGTCACAAGTTTTCATGGATCTCTTTAGATCCAGTCTTGATTTCATGTTTCTGTGGTATGTATAAAGTTGCTGTGTAACCTGGGGTCTGTTTTAAAAGCATCTTCCTCTTGCAGGCACAGCTTTTCTGTCTGAAAGGAAGGGAACTGTTGCATACTCCCCAGGTCTTAGATTTTATTCTGTCATGCACAATCTCAACAGGGTTTTTTCTCTTCCCTTTTTAAAGCTTTATCGTCCCGTACAACTTGCCTGTCGCCACATCTAGCAGTTGTTTTGGGGTGGGGATAGGTTTTTCAGTGACAGAACACTCTGCAACTTTATTAGGTTCAGATATGAATGTTATTTGTTAGCTGTCTAGTCCATTTAGATTGTCCATGTACTGCCTTTCCCGGAGAGCAAGATGTAATATTGTGTAAGAGTGGTATGCCCTGGGGTTAGAGAGATACTGTGGGGTATCTCTTCTTTCCTGAACTGTATAATAATAGAGGATAATCACTACTGTCCTTCCTGCAGCCCATGACAGACCTGGACACAAAGATTCAAGAAAAGGCCATGAAGGTGGACATGGACATCTGTCGGCGAATCGATATCACAGCCAAGCTGTGTGATGTAGCGCAGCAGCGCAACTCTGAAGACGTTTCCAAGATATTCCAGGTGATTAGGCCATGAATTTTCCATAGGGCAGGACAAGGAGTGAGGGGACAAGAGGGAGCAGCGTTGAGGAGCGTGGTCCAGGTCATTTGCCTTCTCTTGACATTTCTCTGTGCAGGTGTATTTTCTTCTTTCTCACTCTTGGAATATAGCTCTCTTCTCTAGTATTAAGAGCACAACATATAAAATAAGAAGCCTTGGGATGACCTTTAAGGCACACTGTTAGTCTGATGCTAGTCTACAATGAATGCAGGGAAAAAAGCATTACAGGGTGTAGGTTTGTATAAATGGCTTCCTCACATTTGTTCCCTTCATAAGTGAAGGGTTTTAAGCTTTTACAACTGTCATCTGAATGTTCTTATTTCTGGCTCAAGCTCCGAGGCCAGAAATAACACTTCTGTGATGGTGAGCTATGACTGCTTTGAACTAGAAACTCCCCTTGCTTTCATTGAGCTAATGTGGCTCCTTGGTGCTAGTAGGAAAGTGATTTAATTTGCTCCAAAAGCAAGCAGTTACGGCTCTGTGTGGAGCAAACCTGTAACTCCTGATGCAGCTGGTCTTCTGTCCCAACTGCACTTTCAATTGTGATTAACCCAGCTTCCTCCTACTGTGATCTAAGCGTGTCTTTGAGTAGAGCTGCCATGTCTTTCTGCTCAAAGGTAACTGCAGAGCACTTTTGGTCAAGCATGCAGTGGTTAAAATGATCATCATGGAGAACAATACCAGTAAGGGATGGTTTATATGCTGAGTAGAGGACAAGCTAAAGTAGGCTGGGAGTGGACTGTGTGTTTGTGACTCTGTGCCACAATCTGTGAATATCTTTCATGTTCACAACAGCCCTCAGATGAAGAAGTGATCCTCTGCACCCTCGGCAGGGGCATCCCTTGAGTTGTCTGTGTGTTTCTGAACTTCATTTTTTTGAGGTTGTCCAGGCATTTTCATGGTTCACTTTAACCCTTCTTCTGTCAACCTGATGATTAGCAGTCTGCCTCTGCTGCTGGGGTGGGAATGACCCTGAAGTCAAGGCTACCTAGAAAGGCTTCCTGTCTGCTCTTTTGTGGTGGTTCAATCCTGTGGTGGTGGCAGGAGAGAGGGAGAGTTCTGTCATTGCTCTCAAGCCTGCTGCCTGGGCACTCCTGCCAGCTTCTGCTTCTCCCTGTATCATTCTAACCTCTGCATGTTCTCTGGTCGATCACAGAGCGGTGCCAGTGAACAGATGAACATCTGTAGAGCGCTGGCAGCCTGCAGCTTGCTTTGCTCTTCCCTGTTCTGAACTGCTTCCTTGTGCTCTGTGTTCACCACTCATTAACAGATCCAATTCCTGTCTTGAATACGAGCAAGCCCTGAATTGCCTGGGACCTGATGAACAGTTATATCTGCTCACACCTAATGCCTCTCTGTCTCTATTTCTGCCCCTCATGGTGCAGCAACTTCAGTTGAACCTTCTAGTTACTGCTCTTCTCTCCAATTAAGGTGGCTTCCAAGAAGAAAGAACGCAAGCTCACATCTGATGATGACCTCTCTGAACAGGACGGAGACAATGGCAGGTTCTCTGACGATGAGGTCAGCTGCTCCTTGAACATCACAGATGAAATGAAGCGCATGTTTAATCAGCTGTGAGTATCATGAGCAACATGGGGAAAGCTTGTTCTGAAATGCAGACTTAGTCCCAGAACACTCGAGCTGCCACATATGTTTTCTGGAAATTCAAGTAAAATGAACTGATTTTTGTTCTTCCCTTACGTAGAGAATCTTCTTTTACTGCTGTTATCATAGAATCATAGAATGGTTTGGGTTAGAAAGAATCTTAACATCATCCAGTTCGAACCTTCTGCCACGGGCAGGGACACCTTCCACTAGAGCAGCTTGCTCCAAGCCCCTGGGTCCAACCTGGCCTTGAACACTGCCAGGGATGGGGCAGCCACAGCTTCTCTGGGCACCCTGTGCCAGCGCCTCAGCACCCTCACAGTAAAAATTTCTTCCTTATACAACCTAAATCTCCCCTGTTTCAGTTTGAACCCCTCAACCCTTGTCTTATTACTATAGGCCCCCTTCAGATACTGGAAGGCTACTATGAGGTCTCTAGGCTGAACAGCCCCAATGTTCTCAGCCTGGCTCCACACAGGAGCTGCTCCAGCCCCTGATCATCCTCATGGCCTCCTCTGGACTTGCTGCAGCAGCTTCATGTCCTTCCTGGAAAGAAGCACTGGAAGTGCACGCAGGATTCCAAAGCAGTACTGTTATAACAGTAGCAAACCAAGAAATATGCAACACCATAAAAAAAGTACAAAACATGAGTCTATTCTGCATATTTGGCTGAAAATCAGATTTCTAGAGTATTGGAAAGAACCTCACTGCTGCTTGGGCTGGCTGGAATTTGGGAAGGTCACTGAAAGCTCAGTTCAAAGCGGATACAAACTTCTCTAGTATTTTGTATGATTTTTCAGTGGAGCTATAGGCAAATGGTAGTGGTGGGTCTGTCCTGAAGATCAGTTCTAGCAGTTGCAAGTCTTGCTCCAGAATGTCATCTCCCCAGCTGGAAGGTCTGGCATTTATTTTGCCTAAAGACTCCCAGATTGGAGTCTTTGGAAGTTTGTAGCACCCAAGAAGAGACTCTGCACCTTGGTGGCACATAAAGCAGTGCAGGAGGCTGGCTGGTGCTGTGCCCTGCTGTTACGTTCTTCTGTTCTAGAAGCGATGGAGGTGGCCACAGCCTGGTGAGGCTTTTGAGGGTCTCTGCTGTTTTCTTTTGGCAGAGGATAACCCCAGCAAGCACTACATATCTGACTTCCCTAGCACTGAATAACAGTGACTTCTGCCAACTCCTGCAGTGACTGCAGAGGGAACAATTCCCAGTGCTTTCCCACACAATGTAGGACAGTATTTCATATGTAGGAGTACACAAGAAATTTTCCAGGAAGAGCACTAACTCCTCTTCTGTCATCAGCTGTTCCCTAAAGTTCTGTTTCAATGGGATGTCTTTCTTTCCACCTGAATTTCACATTCAGGAGGGCATGTTTCTTGCAAAAGTCATAGATAACTCCTCTTGTTAGGACTCTGGTTTGGGGTATCTTTAGGCCCTCAGTAATATTCAGTGTAATAAATAGATTTTTGTCTTCTCTACCACTAAAACTCAATGTGACAGCAGAGAGTGTGTAGGTGTTAGAAAAGCAAGAGGCTAAAATTGAGCTCCCAGGTTTGTACTGCATCTGGCTTTTAGTTTTGTTCCTCAACCTGGCCTGTGATACCTGATTTTAATTGGTGCTGCTAATGGACTTCTTATCTCCTGGTCCTATTACACATGGCACAAAGCACTGCAGGGTATGTTCAAATTGGTTGATGTAGAACAGGGTTTGTGGCTTACTGGGAATGGTACCTTTCTAAGGATGTCTTAAGGTCCTTTCCAACCTGAACTATTCTACGATTCTATGTCTGGGTTTGGGGTCTTTGTGAAGTAGAAAATACACAGCTGAAGAGCTTCTCTCATTCACAGAAACAAAGCAACTTGCATTTTAGCTGTTACAAACTTGGATCTTTACGTGTCTAGTAGTAAAAAGTCCAAATGCAATCAGCTTTGAAGAGTGTGAGTCTGAAGTAAGCAGCAGCCAGAACCGGAGCCTTTGGGCTCTCCCACGAGGGTAGCCCTTGCAAAAAGGAACTGATGTGAAAAAGTTGCATTGCAAAAGGCACTGTTCCGTATGCCCCAAGTTTATAGGGTTTTTTGGTTTAATGACTTTTTAAAGTCATGCTGAGTCCAGGCAGAGAGCCTGTCTCTTGCCAAGCTCTTCAGCCTCCTGAAGACAGCATTGGCCTCTGCTTCCGGACTAAGATGTTATCTGCTTAAAAGGAAGTGAGCTCAAGTAATAAAAATGCATCAGTCTGAAATGAGCAGGCTGCTTCTGGGAGCCAGTTCAGGTTTTTGTCAGGCCTCCTTAGCAAGGACAAGAAGCAGCTACTGGTGTTCTGCTCTGCTGCTGTTCAAACCAGAAGGGACTCGGTGCCTTCTAAAACTTTCCTTTCTTACACAACAGAACATACTAAAGGGGCTTAACCAAATAACGAGGTTAAAGGCCACTCTTGCCACTGTTTGTTCTCGGTCTTAAGTGGCTGTAGTAGTGTCTTTGTTCAAGTCAACAGTGAGTATTTCTGCTACCTGCACGTTGCTTTGAGGCTTCAGTTTTAAATCGTTGTTACTTTGGGGAATCATGGTTTTTAAGTGCTTCAGGGGAAATGTTGGCTGGACTTCAACATGCAAAGCCGCAGGGAGGCTTCTGGTGGCTGTTTCTTGTCAAACTCCTCACGCTGTGTTTGGGCTCATTTTCCCATGTCTAAAAAGAATAGTTTCAAACATTTTTGTGGTTTTGCAAACAGGGGAAACTAATGTGCAGCACCATCTGGAGGACAGAGCTAGGACTGTGGCCTGGCATCAGGGATGTTAACAAGGAGCTTTTATTCTGCTTGGGGGTGGCAAAGAGCCCAGGAGTGAGGGACTTGGACAGTGGCACAGCCTGTTTGTAAAACCTGTGAGGTTTTTCAGCTGCTGCATTGTTTCCTTCACTCGGTTCTCATAGCCCCTTTTTTCATGATTAATTAGAGGATGATTAATTAGAGGAGTGGGGCTGCAGCAGTTTTCACTAATGGTTTTTCTGTTCCCTTAACAGTCGTGAGACATTCGATTTTGATGATGACTGTGATAGTTTAACATGGGAGGAGAATGAGGAGACGTTGCTGCTCTGGGAAGACTTCACGAACTGCAATCCTTCCATTGACCTCCAAGGAGAGGTGAGTTCATTTCCCTTCTTTTCCCAAGCTATTCTCTACAGGAACTGTACCCCTCAGCTGCTTTCAGCCATCTGAGCCTTTGCGTATTTAGCTCGTGGTCTAGTTTGCCACACAAACTTGCTTTGATTTAATAATCCTCTTAGTGCTTTCTCTCTATGGTTGCTTTTCAGTGTGTGCAATCAGTTTATTTGTAAAACTTCATTTCCTCTGCTCCTTCAAACTGAGTATATGAAAGTACCAAGTAAGTGTCAAAAGATCCAATGTGTCTGGGTGTTGCAGGAGCATCACACGGTCTGTCACCCTGAGCAGTCGTTTATCTCAAGCCCTGTATCTTCTACACAGCATCTCTGTAGATTATCATTCACATTTTAATTGTCAAAAGAGTACAGTAGCACACACGATGGCACAGTTTAGTGGGGAGGAAAATAAACTCAGTATGGCCTGTGGAAGATGTTAAAGCATGTATATCCCATCACAAACAAAGAAGCTGTGGCTGCAGGTCTGCGTAAGGCCCCAGGGATCTTCTGAAGCTGTGAATCTTGTGCTTCCATCTTCCTAGTCAATAGGATTCTCCTGGCATTGGTGGATAATAAACAGCTTGCTTTTAATCCTTAAGATCCCACACTAAATAAGCTAATGGCTGCATGCTGCCTCATTGGGTGACTCCTGAGCCTTTTTAAACAAGCCTAAAGAGTGATTGAAATGCCAAGGTCAGGCTTTGTGCGGGTAGTCTTTAAATGCAATGCTATTATTTCATTACCGAGCAGCACAACAGCAGTAGGTAAGAAATAATCCTGCCTCCTTCCATCAGCACTGTAGTGTGAAGATGCTGAGGCAGCAGTCTCCTGAATATTGTCTTGTGTTGACTGCCAGGAGTGTGTTAATGTTATGTCTTCCCGTTTTGTATATCATCTGGCATCCTCTGAAACTGCAGAGATTACTTAGAAGTGCTAGGGCTGCAGAAAGCAGTGTGCTTAGCTACATGTCGTCTTTTGAGCAGGGAGAGTGGCAGAGTGATAATGTGCAGCCATGTGCTGGAATTAGTGACAGATTGATTTGCATATACCCATGTGTGCATGTATAAGCACAGCTATCAGAGGAATATTGCCGAACTCAGGCCTTACGTGCAAAAACTCTATAAAGGTTTTAAGCAGCTTAAATCCTTCTAAATGAAAATTATACAAGGAAAGGGTAGATTTGTCTTGTAGATGGAGATTCAGAATAAAGACTGCTCCGACTGTGCCTGGTCTTTAACATCGTGCTTTACATGTCTGAATCTTCCTTCCAGTGGCTTTATTCCTTTCAAGTTCTTACATGGTGCCATAGCCACCTTCTTTTATGACCTTCCTCCTTAAAGCACTTCTGCATATAAAAGGATAAGTGGAATGATTCTTGTAGCTATAGGCTGGATAGCCTGGTGCTGATACCAGGCATGATCCTGATAAAGCTGCCTCAGATATGACCAGAGGATGGAAACATAATTAATGCTCATCAGTGCAGTTGCATTAAATTGATCATTTTCTTTCTGGAAAAGGGAGATAGGTAATAATGTGAAAGAGAGAACAGTGACGTTGCTTTAGTCTCTTTGTGACAGCATGAAATAGTGCTGTATGTTTTGTAGCCCGGACTGTACTGACAATCCAAAGTGATGATGTTATGGGAGCTGCTGTCTGGCAGGGTGTTTCCTATGGGACAGCATGTGTTCTTGCATGTGGCATTTTCATCAGTAGTGGGCTGGAGTGAGCTTGCTTTATCTAGCAGTTACAGATTTCAATAGGAAACAATTCATGCAGAGCATAGGTGTGAGCTAATGGAAACTGAAAGGACTTGAGAGTAATAATATGCAATTGGAAAATGGGTATTCCAGAGCAAAGCTGTAAGTAGCACGATGGTCAGTGCAAGGAAAACAAAGCCTTGTGGCTGGAGAGCAATTACAATCTAAATGTGATCAGACTGTGAAAGCTTTGGGAAAATCCGTGGGTCTGGTTCTTTGGCAGCACCGGGTGTATGTGTGTTAATTGCTGGAGCCTTGCTCTGTAGGTCCCTTGATCAGAGATTTTGTGTGTACAAAGCCATGGTCATTGTAAAAAAATGTGTTTTAAGAAGCAGAATATTCCCTGCCTGTATAAAAATGCATTGAGAAGACTCTTTGCATGAAAGAGCATCGCAAGCTCCGTTTCTGAGCAGGTTAGACAAGAAAACCTGAGTTCTGTGTTACATTCTTGCTAATTCTTTGTGTCTGCCTTTCCCCTGCAGGAGGAAAACCTGGGAAACTTGATCCATGAAACAGAGTCTTTCTTTAAAACCAGAGACAAGGAATACCAGGAAACAATAGGGCAGATAGAGGTAAGGAAGTGGTTCATGACAATAGGAATTGTTTCTAGTGGCTGAAAACATACAGTGTTCTGATCCAGTATATACGCAGAGGAAAGATGGAATGTCTGTCTATGTAAGGGATTTTCCTCTGACATACCCTTGGGGTTCTTTTCTAAATACCATTCTCTGCACAGCACTGTTACTGAGTAAGCATAAATCTGTAGCTGGTAGAGGGAGAACCTTCAGAACAAAGAGAGAAAAAATGCACTTACTCTTTCTCCCCTTGCATATCCACCATCACACTGGGAAATGCTTTCCAAGACCTGGCCTCAGAGGTTGCCAGACACAGCAGCTGTAGCTTCTCCAAATCTCTGCCCTGCCTAGAACATGCTTTCATTAATTACTGTGTGTTGACAAACAAGATGCTAAGCAGCAGGAAAAAAAAACAACTTGAGGGCTGCTTAAAACCAGTGCTGAGCTCTGATTAAATTGCACTTCGTCAGCTGATGAATGAATTGCTGGTTTACAACACTGAGGTTAAACATAAATGGTGTGGATGCTTTGGCTTGGCTCTGGACAGCTTTAGTATCTCCACCAATATATAAATGCAATAAAGCTGGGAGAAGCTGTTACCATCTCCCCTTGGGCTGAATATTCTCTCCTATTTCTTACAGCTGGAATTGGCCACAGCCAAGAGTGACATGAATCGCCACCTGCATGAATACATGGAAATGTGTAGTATGAAAAGGGGCCTGGATGTCCAAATGGAAACCTGTCGTAGGCTTATCAAAGGCTCAGCTGACAGGTAATAAGATGTCACCATTCTGCCTGGGGTGCTTCAAGAGGTTTTGTTTCCTGCCAGTTGTTTTAAAGGCAGTAGCATCGTTTTGTCCTTTAGGTAAGGTTGCTTTGTTCAGAGTCAAATACCAGTCAAAAAGGGGCTGTGTAACAGTTACTGTGTGTTCCTACACAGAGTAACAGCTCAAAGGATTCAACAGCTGAGGGCAAAACCAGGGATCTCTAATTTGGATGGACGTTCATTCTTAACATTATGGGTGTAGAACTCTTAAACAAAAGCCAAAATTAAACCTTGACTGTGGGCTCATATGAAGAGCTTGGGTTTTAACCTTCTCATGTGTTAAGGACCCTATACTGTAAGGGGTTTTTCTTAGCTCTTGCTTGCCCCCAGTGCACATCCTGGCTTAAAAGAACAAGATGCTAAACGTTTTTAGAGTTTTCAAGTCTATACTTATGGATGATGAAACTCTCTGTAGGATGTTCATTGTCCATTTCCTCATCAGTAAACCCAGGGCAGCCTTTACGTTTGTACAGGAGATGGCAGGAGTGGGGTGGCAGCACGTGGGCTGGTTTACTACCGGTATTTACCATAAACCCAAAGCTTAATGTTAATAAAGTGCATTGAAAAATGTTTTGGGAAGTGAAAGCCACCATTTTCTTCAAAGGTTCATTTCCCCCCCCTTTCTCTCATTGATATTTAATTCCTTGTCTAAACCTTTCTCTGACTTTTCCTGCAGAAATTCTCCATCTCCCAGCTCTGTAGCCAGCAGCGACTCAGGAAACACAGATGAAATTCAGGACGAGTTGGACAGAGAGACGGATGTGGAGCCCATGGTCACCTGATACATAGCTGGAGCATTCCAGTGAAAGGGAAGATGCAAGACAAGATTGTAAAAGAATACACTGATGTGGGGGCAGATAACAATAAGACTCATAAGCCCTCACACAGGGTTTCTAAGGACTCATTCCTACACGCATCCCCACCCCATGCAAGGATTGGTGCTGTAAATTTCTATTGTTCTACAAATCGTAAATGCAGAGTCCTGTAAGAAAACATGGTGTTTTAATTGTGCCTTTGCCCCAAGCTGAGCCACTTTGAGCTCCAGTGGAATATTAATAGCAGGTGTTTTTATACAAAATATTCTTTCAACAAATCCTAATCCGTTAGCAGAGAATGGTGCTGCAAAGGCTCTGGGTGTTTCGAGAAGCTCATGGTTTTATTGAACTGCTGCACCCATTGGCAAAAGGAATGCTGGCAAAATGAGAAGTGAACCCAAGACATTTATGGTGCAATTACCAAAGTCTGGCTCCAAACAAGAGAATTGAACTGTAACAATTTGAACTGTAACAGTCCAAATTGAACTTGAAGCATTTTAAAATAAGAGCAGGGGTAGAGACAGCTTTTAGGATTAAGCAGTTCTACAATATTAACAGGAGCTTCTCAGTTCCATCTTTCTGGCTGAAGGAGCCTTTGAGATGCGTTACAAGCTCTCTGCTCCACTCCAGAGTCTGAAGAAGCAGCAGGTCTCAGCTCGGTGGCAAAGCAGGGGACAGAGGAGGGTTCCATGGGGTGGGAATATCCCTGATAAACTTCTATGCAAAAACAAAAAACCCACAAAAAAAAAAGCTCGCCTTATTTATATGGAATGTTTGGTCCCTGCTGGGAAATAGTTATCTCTTGGGAAAGGAAAGCTAAAACCACATTTGCACATGTTAGTTATCTGTAGAGCTTCTTTTGAGGAGGAATGTCATATCACAATGCCTTTGTTTCCGGTGATTGGATTAGGAGGGGAATCAGCCCTTCAGTTCTTGTGTTGTTTTGTGTGTTCTCTTTTTCAGGATTCTTTTTTTAAACCATAGTGTTTGCAGATTTGACTTTGCCGACAGGGAGGTAACTCCATTTTATGCTGCTTTCGTGATGTTTAGAGTGGGATAGTTTGAAGCATCAGGATAAACTGACATGCGGTAGGATAGACGTAGGCTTGAGACATGACACTGGGAGAGTTCCAGACCACTGTTCTTCAGGAAAGCTGAACATCAGGAAATACTGTAATCCTTTTTAGGGCGTAGTAGAATGAATCTCAAACTACTGCTGCCCTAGAATTAGGGAGGGACAGCCATGTGCTTTCTCTGTGAGAAAGTGAGGAGACCCAGACTTTGTCAATCTTTCTGTATTTTTACACAGGAGAAAGCAGCATCAAAAGTCTCGGTGGTGTTTGAGGCAGCTCTGTCATCATCAGGTATGGTTATAGTGGGAATTGTAGCACCTCAGCCAGGTAAAAACAGGGTATAAACCTCAGCCAATAATCTTCTGTTTGTTTTTTTAGACCAAGATTGAAAGTGTAGTTAATACTGCCTAAAGGTAACGGTGTAGTTAACTAGCAGTTGCAAGACTCGGAGTAAATACCAAATGTATTTGATTTCCTGCCGGGAAGCTTAGAAGCTGCTATGTAAGAGCAGTGCTAGGACTGGACAGGGAACTACCTGATTTAAGCACCCTCTCAGTGTTATGTAAAGGTAAGCTGACCAATCTTTTTAGCTCCCTGAGTATTGTTTCCAAGCTACTGGTCTGAAATCAGTGAAACTGCATTGTAAGCATGCACCCAGTGTAAATCAGTGCTGCTTTCTTCCAAAAAGAATGCAAATGTCTCAGCATATGGCACGTTCCTGGGCAGAAGTGCCTCTGTCTTGTGCAGCTATGCAGAGGGGCAGGACCTCAGAGGGTTTCTGTTCCCCCTGTAACTGTGGGTACAGTAATGTCTAATCAGAGTTTCCCATGTTGCTGCCTGGAGTTTCATCACTGTTCAGCTCCGGCTCCTGCTTAGACACGATGGTGCTTTTAGGCTACATGGATCAAATGGGCTCCTTGTGTTTTTCAGAGTGGGAAGGAGTGCTGGGATGATCTGTCTGGATCCACAGTGTGGAGGTCATGATCCACAGCTGATGGCTTCTGTTTAAGAAAACAGATCCAAGGATATTCTGGTGGTTTCCTTACTCAGTGCAGTTATTTATAGAGTAGCTAGCAACTTCTTGGTTCCTGTGGTGTGGGTTAGGGGCTTTTTCAAAGCCTCTTTCATCATGTAAAATGTAGATAACTTTTCTCTGGAAAAGAATCCTTATTCCAAAGTGCTCATTCCTATTATTTCTTAGGTGGCCAAAGTGGTAAATGTCACGTTCACTAGGGCTACAAGTCGGGGGGTGCGTGGGGGACAAGAGATGGGGTATTTTTGTGAGGGGGCTGGGACTGCATGTTTTCAATCAAGTACTCTTAAGGTTTTGAAGCCTGTATGAACTTCAGCTGCTAATGCACAGTTTCTCACGAGGCTGAGAAACCATCTGCCAAAGCTGAATGTCTGTGATGCTTTAGTGACGTTGGTGGAGGCGTTGTTAAGCAATCGACTTGCACGGTGACCCAGCCTTGGTGGAGGCTGGCGTTTGGCTCTCCTCAGTTAGGAAATGCTCTTTGGTACTGGGGAAACTGAGCAATTTAAGTGGCCATCTGGCTTAGCTGCTGCTGTGTTGTGGGGTTTGTTTCCCTTCAGACTCAGTGTCCTAGTAGGATAAAGGCTGAGAGTTCTTGAACCTGGGAGCTGGTGTGGTGAGGGTAGGAGAGAGCAGAATATCCTCAGTTTGCCAGCGAGAGCCAAGTGAGGAAGCAGAACTTCAGCTGTAACAAGGTAGCTGTAACCTCGGGTTTATCTCATAGCCGTAATTACAAGGAGCATCTGTAGTAGGGTTGTGTCTGTTGGGAAGTGTAAGGGTTGCAGGGCTAGAGTAGAGGGTTTAGAATTAATGTGTATGGTGGTGATGTGTATGACAGTAAATTACCATGGTTGTTGGTGTCTGTTTCTTACAAGCATATTTAATCCATTTTTAAAGAAGAAAAGGTGTTTTCATACTCGGGATCAGGGGTTTATTTTTATTTAGGCTGTATAGGACTCAGTGGATCACCAGGGTCGGTCCTTGAGAGTTTCCCTCGGAGGTCTTTGGTTTAGTTTCAAGCGATGCTGCTGACTTAGCCGACAGTGGTCCTGTTCTGTTCGCATATAACCACTCCATAGAAACCAGATCAAAAGCTTGCCAGAAAAAGGTGAAAATGCTGGAAATGATTTTGATGACCTCTTTTTCTTTTTTTTTTTTTCCTTTGTAAAGCTGTAAATACTTTTTTTGTTTTCTATTCTTACTGCGGTGTCATATTGACACGTTTTTAGACTTACCGATCCGAAAATCCTCCTCATTGTGTCTCATTTTTTACACGAGGATTCCAAGGAAGCAAATTTTTTTGCTTGTTAGCAGTGTACTACTCGACCCGCTTCCTAAACTGGGTTTGTACGACACAACTGTTTTCAGTACACAAAAGGCAGTTGCTTTTGTGGATGCATGTTCAAAAATGTCCAAAGAATAACGTGGTACAAATGTGTTTTTTCAGAGACTTAGTAATTATCATGTTAGTTCACACGAGTTAAAGACAAAACTCTTTAAAGGGGGGGAGGGATGTAGTGGAACTCATCGAAGCTAAATGTGTATTCTATTTATAAAGTCCCACTATATAGTCTATTTTTATTAGAGGTTTTTAAAGTGCAAACAGAACTCTGTCAGCAAATGCAATTATTCCCTTGGAAAGTATCTCCTGCTCTGGTGGGGCTCCAAATTCTCTAGCGGTTTCAAGCGCTAATGTGGAAACAATACGACAGGTATGGCTGTGAAGCACTTGCCCATCGCTTCCTCGAGCAAGGGGGTGGGAAGCAAACAGTTAACAGCTTTGCTGCCACTGCGGACTTATTGCTGCTGTAAAAACACCCATTGTGGTGTTTTTCCCTTCCCCTGATTTCGAGGGGCTCTGCTGCGAGGGTAAGAACCTCTGTCTGCTCCTCTGAATACCGGGGGGATGAGAATCATAGACTCCCAGAATGGTTTGGGTTGGAAAGGACCTTAAGATCATCCAGTTCCAACCCCCAGCACACTGGGTTGTGCCACAACCGGCTGTGGCACAGCAGTTTTAAATCCTGCCCCAGAGCATCTTTTGTGTTCTACCTGGCTGGAAGATAAATGCTGTTTGTCCCCACGTAAATTGGAATTAACTTGATGAAACAAAATAATAGCTCAGAATTGTGCCTGAATCTACTTCTAAAGCTGCTTCTAATCTGAGATCATTCATTTTGAGTAACCATTCTTGCCAGCAAAAGCAGACGTTGGGTCATTGGTCCAGGCTTGGCAGAGGGAAAGCCGCGGCCATCGGGGGGGTGTGCTCACAGCCTTGCCACAGCGCTGCTGCGGTCTCTCTAAAGCAGCGATTTCCTTTTGTTTCCCTTGGCTTTGGAAAACCGTGGCAGAATGTTTGTGTTGGAGCGTGCAGGAGGAGAATTGCAATATTGGGAAGTCTCCGATTGTGTTTCACATTTGAGTGCTTCGTTTTAGAGCCGAGTGTTTAAAAAGCATGATTTATCACAGCAAAACGAACAAATCATAGTGCTTCCATTGTTAGTCATACCCTGATGAGGATTTTGCATACGTTTCTTCAGGACTCTGGTTCTTTTTATTCTTTTGCACTGGTCTAGGACATGGTTGCAGGGGAGCACACAGGTTTGACAAAGCTTTGCCTTCAGTGTTCAGTCACTCAGATTTAAGCTTTTAGTCGAATCAAACTTCTGTTTGACTTTTAAAAGAGAAAGCCAATTGCCGGCCAAGGCAGCTCGTAGTAACCTGGTGTTAATAATGCTGGTTTTAGAGGTGAACGAGAGACACAACCTGCCAGATTCTTAATTCAGTCCCTTGCCATGCTGATTCTGGCGAGGGGAGCACTAAAGGCTCGAACACAAGTCTCTGGCAGAGCAGTGAAAGCCACTTGATTTGTTCCCTTTTGTCTGTTTTTGTGTGTAGTTCGGTGTCTTAAGACCCTTCCACGTTTGCGGGAGCCTTTCAGAGCTTCTCTTTTGAAGAAGCAACAAATTGTGTTTAAGCAGTGGGCATTTGCTGCTTCTAGAACTCAATTCCCTCCCGAGCTGAGGCACTCCAGCAGTGAAGCAGTTCTGTGAGCTGAGATGGGGCTCGCGGGTCTGGCTCACTCTTATCTTTGGAGGAAATAATGATGATGATGATGCTTAAAACCAGCCCCCAGGGTGGCTTCAGAGCTGTGTCATAGCGATGCAGAACCCTCCCTGGGTGTGGGCTGCCCAGATGTCATCTGAAATCCTGCAGTTTTGTTTAAATTAGAGAGGGTTGAGGATGGTTAAAAGCTGGGTCACTAAAAACACTTCTTGTGTAACGTGATTTGACCAAAAGACACTCAATTCAGTCCTTAAGCATCTGTGGCTAAAGCCTATGTTAGCCGAGTTCTGCCCCAAAGTAATGATTATTTATTATTTAAGGTGTTTAAGTGGAGGGTATTGATGCCTCTTTCCCTTTGCTGTGTCACTTCTCATCAGTTCCTCTGAAGTCGTGTAAGACTCTCTTTTTATACACATGAAAACAGACTGCTATCAGTGTGGAGATGAACCTGTTTACCGTTACTGGTGTAAATATAGTGCTTTGTATTCTGTATATTAGCTTCTTTTCAAGAAAAAGACTGAACTTGATGATGCTGTTTGATCTCTGGCGAGGAAAGGACGGAGGATGAACCAGCTCCCAAGCTTGCTCCGGAGTCGAGCTGCAAATCGATTCCCTCTGCGGCTAGAAGCCTGTGCTGGGTGGTTGTGAGCAGACCCAGTGGAACACGCACTCACTGGAGGGGGATTTTGGGCCATCAAAGGCTTCCAAAACCTAATCCACTTTAGGTGAAGCACCGAGAAACCCCCGCAGCAAGAGCCAGAAGCACTCGTGCTCCTCCGAGTTCCAGCGGATTATCTCCATCTTCCTTTTTTAGTGCCAAAACCGACCTCACCGACCCCTTCCAGGTCTGCTCCCTGCTCCGCTCTCCCATCCTGTGTCCATCCGTCCTTATCCGAGCCGTTCATCCTTCAGTGCTCGGCCCGTCGCTCGCCGTACCCCCCCCCCCCCCCCGCCATGGGCTTCTCTGTGCAGAGTGCGTGTGATGGAAACGGGTCCCAGTCATGCTTTGGTGATGAGGGAAAAAGAGAAAAAAAGGACAAAAACCTCCTAAAATAAACCTGGAATTCCTGGTTAATGGCTGCGTGTGCTGACGGTGGGGTGGGAAATGCTTTTAAAGCAATAACTGCTGAGGAGGCAGACACCGGCTCCACAGCCCGGGGTTTGGGCAGGTGCTTTGGGGTCCCAAACTACTCCCAACTCCCCCCAAACTATTACCCCACACTCCCTTGAAAGTACCTGAACCCAATACCCCAAAGATCAGCTGCCCCTCTTAACCTCCTGCTTTTCTGCTGGAGCTAAACCCACTCCCTCCACCCCCTGCCTCCTCCTGGCCTGTGCCCCAGCCGCGTCCCCATTTTGGGGTGAAATCCCGTTTTCCCCCTTCTCCCCCCCGATTTTGCGTCCTTAAGCGGGTGGCAGCAGCTGCTTCATGCTCCTTTGCTGTCTCCACGCAGGTCCGAGGCTGGGACCTTCCTCCGAAGCCGCCTCCTTCGGGTCCTTTATAATTATTATTAATTATTATTAATTACTTATTTTCCCTTTAATTAACGAGTTTTATGGAGCTCGGGAACAATAGCACGGGGCTGTGCCTGGGCACGCGTGGCCGGGTGGCACCAGGAGCCAAAGCCACGCGTTGCGGGGAGGAGGGAACCAGCGGGGTTCGGTGTCTCCTCTGCCTCCTGTCCCAGGCGGAGGTGGCGGCACCACTCGGCCATCACGGTGACCAACGAGCCCATCCTGGAGTTTAAGGCAGGGAGCCCCGAGCGAGCAGCGCTGCAGAAGGTACCAGCCCACGGGATGGGGCTTTTGGGGGTCTTAAAGGACCAGGCTCCTCCCTGGTGGGGGCGAGCCCCGTCCTGTTCCCTTTCCTTTTCATAGAGCCATAGAGCGGTTTGGGGTGAAGGGACCTTAAAGCTCCTCCAGCTCCAGCCCCTGCCACGGGCAGGGACCCCTTCCACTAGAGCAGCTTGCTCCAAGCCCCTGTGTCCAACCTGGCCTTGAGCACTGCCAGGGATGGGGCAGCCACAGCTTCTCTGGGCACCCTGTGCCAGTGCCTCAGCACCCTCACAGGGAAGAGCTTCTGCCTTATCTCCAACCTGAACTTCCCCTGTTTCAGTTTGAACCCATCACCCCTTGTCCTATCACTCCAGTCCCTGATGAAGAGTCCCTCTCCTGCATCCTTGTAGCCCCATTCAGACACTGGAAGCTGCTCTGAGGTCTCCACACAGCTTCTCTTCTCCAGGCTGAACAGCCCCAATGTTCTCAGCCTGTCTCCATACAGGAGCTGCTCCAGTCCCTGAGCATCCTCGTGGCCTCCTCTGGCCTTGCTACAACAGCTCCATGTCCTTATGTTGGTCACACCAGCACTGCCCACAATGCTGCACGTGGGGTCTCACCAGAGCAGAGGGGCAGGATCCCCTCCTCTGACCTGCTGCTGACACTGCTGGGGATGCAGCCCAGGATAGTTTGGGGACACTTGGATTTGTAACTCCCATCCCTGTCCCTCCAGCCCGTGGACACCCAGGCCCAAAGGAAGTTTGTCCCCAGGTTTCCCTTTGCTTGTGGGGCTGGCAGGGAGGACGGAGGGAGAGGCAGGTCCATGTGTGCAGCTCCCGCCATGGTGCTCTCCTCCATCAGGCACTCGCTGACCTGAAGGGCAAGACAGAAGCCATCCCCTGTGTGATTGGGGGAGAAGAGGTGTGGACACCAACGGTGCGGTACCAGCTGTCGGTGAGCGTGGGGGAAACCTGCTTTAACAAGTGGGATTGGACAGAGGGATGCACCTGAGGGATGTACCCATGGGAGGGAGATCTACTGGATCGGTAACTGTGGGCTCTTCCTCTCTTTTCAGCCATTTAACCATGCACACAAGGTGGCCAAGTTCTGCTATGCCAGCAAGGTGAGTGCACTGGGTTGTGCCTAGGGATGGGTGGCCCCTCACTTGGGGCCATGATGGGTTCCTTCTTGCTGCCTTTCCCCTTCTCTCCTGCAGGAGCTCATTAACAAAGCCATTAATGCTGCCTTGGCAGCGAGGAAGGAATGGGACCTAAAACCAGTGCAGGACCGGGCGCAGATCTTCCTGAAGGCAGCTGACATGCTGAGCGGGCCGAGGCGAGCTGAAGTGCTGGCCAAAACCATGATCGGGCAGGTCAGGGGGATGTGGGATTGACCCCGTGGATAACGGGTGCATGGGAGGGAGTGTGGGGAGCAGGGAGTCGGGAAGCAGGGCAGGGGTTGCTGCCAATGTATTGCTCGGCAGTGGGAATGGCTGTCATGTTAGAAGCACCTCTAGGTGTACTGTGGGGGGATACAGGCTGACTGTGGCCTCTTTGCTGACAAGGGAGGTGAAGCTGGGAGCTGGGCTTCATGGGGACAGGATCAGCTCATGGTGGGCTGCAGGGATCAGGGTTCACCCCTGCACAAGGCCCTGGCTGCCCCAGGAGATGCACTAAAGAGCAGTGGGGGAGCACGAGTGATGTGGTGTCCCCAGGCACAGCCAAGGGTGGTGTTTGCCTCTGCTCAGTGCAAAGGAGGGGGCTTGCAGGAGGCCACGTCTTCCAGAGGCAAGCACGTGGTGTGCGTGAGCTGCACTGCAGCTCATGGCTCTGCATTCCCCTTGCCTCCTCTCAGTGCCTTTGTCTGACCCAACAGGGCAAGACAGTGATCCAGGCAGAGATCGATGCTGCCGCTGAGCTGATCGACTTCTTCCGATTCAACGCCAAGTACGCCCTGGAGCTGGAGAAGAGCCAGCCCATCAGCGTGGACATCAGCACCAACAGCATGGTCTACCGGGGGCTGGAGGTGAGGCCAGGGGCTGGGGCTTTTCGTACGCAGGCTGTGGGGTCAGCCCAGTGAGAGGAGGCTCCCTGGGCTCACTGCTCCCTCTCCTCTCCCACCGCAGGGTTTCGTGGCAGCCGTCTCCCCCTTCAACTTCACAGCCATCGGTGGGAACCTGGCCGGGGCTCCAGCACTGATGGTGAGTGCTGTGGTGGGGTCTGTGCAGGGAAAGGCTGGAGCAGGAGCTGGTCTCTCCAGGGCTGCAGCTCGCCTGGTCTGGGGTCTGCAAGGGGTGAATTCAGACTCCGTGGTGCTGTTCAGTAGGACACGGTGGGGCTCCTGCTCCTCTTGGTCCCCTTGAACTCCATCAGCTCTGCTGCAATTAGGCTCAGATATCTTTGATTTCAAGAAGGAATTCTGATGGCTGGATCTTAGACCTGTCTACTGATGGGCAGGTGTGATGTGTTGGAGGAGGACAGGCTGCTCAGGCCTGGCTTTTTGTTCTGCAGCAACTTGGCTTTCCACTCCTAGGCTGGGGTTTAGATCAAGAGGAGGTCTCATGCTGCAGGAGGGAAGGGAGATGAGCAATGCAGCAGGGGTTGTTTCCTTGCGTGCTGCTTGCTCTGTGACCAGGGTGCTGTTGTGGCACGGAAGTGTGATCCCTGTCATTGCTCAGGTTCCTCTTGGACGATGCTTTTTGGGTACAGTGGGGGTGCTGGGAGCAGGTCATGGCCCTGGCATCTAGCACTGAACTGGGAGACAGCTGATCCTGGCAGACATGAGAGATGGTCCAGAAAGATCAAGGTAACAACCGATGTGTTCCACCACAACGTGCTCACTGAGCACGGGGAGCAGCTGCCCTTGCAGGGTGAGTGCTGGGGAGAGACACCCATAACCGGATCAGTTTGGGCCAGGGTGCATTGATTTACATGGAAAGGAATAAAGCACAGAATTACCCCAAGCTCTTTACTAGTTAGGCCCGGATTTCATCCTGGCACCAAAGGCAGTCCCTCCGGCAGCAGCCTCCTGGAGGTAGAAGAGGCAGCCATGAGGGGGAACACCAAGCTTTCGATGTGGGGACGTCCCATTTTAAAGCCATAGTCAAGGCAAAGCGTTTGAACTTTTGCAGGAGAGGAGTGGGGAGAAGGAAGGGAGAGGGAAAAGCCAATGTGGGGCTGGGAAGTTTTCTGGGGAAGGGAGATGCATTCCTCCCACTCCGGCATTTGGGGCAGGTCCTTGGCTTTGGGACGTGTGGTGATAAACTCATCCCAGAGCAGATGAACCGTGCTGGGGTGGGGCAAGCCCATGCTGCCAGGACTGTTTTGGGACCCTGCAGTGCATCCACCTCTCCCTCCTTGAGGATAAGATGAATTCCCACCAGGATGAAATCCCCCTCTTTGGCCAGGGGCAGAAAGGACCAGGCATCACTGGGTGCCTTGAGAAACTCAGTGGCAGTGATACCTGGCATTAAATGTAGGAGAAAAGGGTACTTAACAGGTGGATGTTAATAAAAACCCCAGTGTTTTGGTCACCACAGCGTGCTTCCCAGGGGATTAAACATTCCTCTTGCCTAAAGAGCTGGAGAGATCAACGCGGGTATTGCCATTGCAGCGTTGGCAGTGGGACTTCCTCGGCACTGGAGCAGTGCTGCTGGGAATGCTGTCACTGCCCGTGCCTTGAGGTAGATTTCCTTGCCTGGGGGTACTTCTGCAGCGTGGTTTGGTTTTCTCACTGTTTGGAGCCGAAGGATTAAGGGGGATGGAAGGAGCTTTGCCTGCACCGTGAGTCCCTGTAGAGGAGGGGGTTGGACCTGGCTGATGTTAAGGTCCTTTCCAGCCCAGCCCAGTGAGTGATTCATTCTATGGTTCTAAAGCAGGTGCCTGGGTGAGGCAGAGTCCAACCTCCCCCCTCCTGCCCCCCAGGACAGTGACCCTGTGGCACGATCACGTGCAGTGGGGCCAGGCAATGAGACAGGGACACGGGGAGGTGTCTGGGCACAGAGCCGAGGGCAGGACGGTGGCGAGGAGCCAAAGGGGTGGGATCCTGCTGCAGCGTCCTGGTGCTGGGTCCTGCAGCCGATTGTGCTGCTGCTTGTGCAGGATTGATCCAGGAGGGAGGGTTTGTGTCACTGCTGGGGCTGGCACAAAGGCAGTGAGTGGCACGCACACACACAGAGCAAGTGACAGTGTTTGTGGTGCCATTGCGTTTCCCAACACATAAAGCAGGTCTGTGCTTTGCAGCTCCTCTTTGGGAGGCAAAGCTCTGTGTCCCAAACGAGAGAGGGTGTGGAGGTGGCACAGGGAGCATTGCTTGTAAAGGGAGGGCTTTTGTGCCTTCAGCCGAGCAAGGCAATCACAGACCTTGTCAAAACCAGTGCTGAGGGTGCCCAGTGGGTGTGAATCACCCCAAGGTGCCCGTTGGTGTGTTCCCATCCCCTGTGTGCTACGGGACTGATGTTTCCCAGGGCGTTTTAAGCACTGCACACCCATGTGTGGGCTGAAGCCTTTCCTCCCGTGCTCACTGCCTCCTCTCCCGCAGGGGAACGTGGTGCTGTGGAAGCCCAGTGACACTGCCCTGCTCTCCAGCTACGCTGTCTACAAGATCCTGCTGGAGGCCGGGCTCCCTCCCAACGTCGTGCAGTTCGTGCCGGCGGACGGGCCCGTGTTTGGGGACACCGTCACGAGCTCCGAGCACTTGTGTGGGCTCAACTTCACCGGCAGCGTGCCGTACGTGGGGAGGGGGGCAGAGGGGAGAGGGGTGAGGAGCCGCCGGTGCTCACCTGAACATCACCTTCCACTAGAGCAGCTTGCTCCAAGCACCTGGGTCCAACCTGGCCTTGAACACTGCCAGGGATGGGGCAGCCACAGCTTCTCTGGGCACCCTGTGCCAGCGCCTCAGCACCCTCACAGGGAAGAGCTTTTGCCTAAGAGCTCAGCTCAGTCTCCCCTCTGGCAGGTTAAAGCCATTCCCTTGGCCTGGCCCTTGTCCAAAGCCCCTCTCCAGGTTTCCTGCAGCCCCTTCAGGCACTGGAAGGAAATCTCTATGTGATTTAGTAGGAGGGAGCTTCTGTTGCTAAACTCAAAGCACCAAACAGACCAACTTGTCTATGTCGCTGCCCCGTCTCCCAGCGCTGCTGTGACTGAACCCACCTCACTGCTGCAGAGCGGTGCCAGCCCCAGGGAGCTCTGCAGCCCCGTGCTCTGCCTGCTCGTCGCGGTGTGTTACTGACACCGAGGGTCCCTGGCAGCCTGCAACGGGCTGTTAAACCGGGGACCAGCGGCGCAGGACATGGTCTGATGAGCATCGTGCTTTAGAGGTGGGAAGCTCATAAATGAGTGTTAGCTCTGGGCTCCTGCTGGGAGGCTATTAGCATTTTGATTGTTTTCAGCAGAGGGGTTTGTCACAGTGAGGACCAGGAGGAAGGGGGCAAAGGCAAAGGGGACAAGCTTCACCTGGACGCTCACTCCTGTGGCACTGCAGCAGTTTCCTTCTCTTAACTGTGTAGTGCCTTTGGGTCCTTAGGGTCTCACTCTCAGCTGGCATCTCCTCTGCTTGCAGGGCATCCCTTCTAGGGATAGACACAGGGGTTTTCTGGGGTCCCCTTCAGCACAGCACATCACAGCACATCTGGTGCCTTTTCCCTGTGCACTAACCAGATCCTCCTTCCCATTCCAGAACTTTCAAGCGGCTCTGGAAGCAGGTGTCCGAAAACCTGGATCGCTACCGCAACTTCCCGCGCCTGGCTGGAGGTAACTGCCACTTCCCACACCTTTCTGGAGGGGTGGCCATGGGGGGGGGGGGGGGGGGTCAGCTTGTCCCCTGCTGAGGGGAGAGCCTGAGGTGATGGCCAGGATTCCTCTCCTTGGGAGCAAACTGTATCCTCTGTGGCCTACAGGGATGCTGGGGATGGACTCTTCATCAGGGACTGTAGTGACAGGACAAGGGGTAACGGGTTCAAACTGAAATGGGAAGTTTAGATTGGAGATAAGAAGGAAGTTCTTTACTGTTAGGGTGGTGAGGCACTGGAATGGGTTGCCCAGGGCAGCTGTGAATGCTCCATCCCTGGCGGTGTTCAAGGCCAGGTTGGACAGAGCCTTGGGTGCCATGGTTTAGTGTGAGGTGTCCCTGCCCATGGCAGGGGGTTGGAACTGAATGATCTTAAGGTCCTTTCCAACCCTAACTGTTCTATGGTTCTAAGCTGGTTGTGTGGCCGTGACGGGCATGTGGAGGAGCTCATGGCACCGGCTCCCACCGGCACGGGATGGGTTTTTATGGTGGGGCCCTTGGGAGGAGGTGCCAACTCTGGGATTACAGAGCTGAGGTTGGGAACTCGGCTCAGTCCCTTTCCCATCAGGTTTGGAAGCCTCCTGGAGCGCCGGGATTGCTCTCCCTGCACTCCCAATGGAGGAGCTATGGGGCCAGGCGACCTGGCCGTGGTTTGTGCTCTCCGGAGCCTGCTCACCCCTGCCTGCTCCTCGCTCACCCCTTTTCCTCCCTCCCGCGCTCCAGAGTGCGGCGGCAAGAACTTCCACCTGGTGCACAGCTCTGCCGACGTGGGCAGCGTGGTGAACGGGACCCTGCGCTCCGCCTTCGAGTACGGCGGCCAGAAATGCTCCGCCTGCTCCCGCCTCTACGCCCCGGCCTCGCTGTGGCCCCACATCAAAGAGAAGCTGCTGGAGGAGCACGGGAAGATCAAAGTGGGAGATGTGAGCGGAGCTGAAGGGCTCTGCGGCTCAGCGGGGGGTTGATGGGATTAGAGACTGCGGTAACTGGCTACTAATTCCTATTGAACCCAGCTTTTCATCCGCTGGCTCTCCCCGCCGCCGTCCCCCCCCCTTCATCTCCTTCTTTATAGTGATTAGAAATTAACTTGTAGCCAGGGTCCGCAGGAGGGATCGTGCAAGTCGCTGAATGCTGCAGACTAATTGAAAAGGGGCAGCTTGTGCCCTGGACCAGAGGTGTGCTCGGGGCGGGAGGGGACGTTGTGTGGGGAATTTCAGCTCCTCTGAGTGCCACGGTCGGCTCTTTGGCTCGCCAGGCTCTGACTTCCCCTCTGTTCTTGCTCCCCAACAGCCCACCCAGGACTTCGGGACGTTTTTCTCTGCAGTCATTGATGACAAGGTGAGCTCGTCGCTCCTCTTCTGCTGGTGCAAGGGGGTGACACCACCGCGCTTTCACCAGGGGCTGGGTTAAATGCTTGTGTTGCGTACAGTGAGGTATGAACATCAGTGATTAGAGCTGCCTCTCAGCCCGCTTGTGCTTCCTCCTGGAGCACTGCGTGCCTTGGTCACCACCCCTCTTGATGAGTGGGTTATTGCGCTGAGAAATCATCTCAGATGTCAGGATCAGAGTGCCTGGGGCTGTGTTTCCAGCTCCCTGAGCTGGAGGAGCACTGGGAGCAGCATAGCCCTGACAGGGGTTGCCCAAACCTCCTTTTACACCCCGAACCCACACTGCATTATTCCCTTTTCTCAGTCTTTTGCACGGATAAAGAAGTGGATCGAGCACGCCAAGAAGTCGCCCAGCCTCACCATCCTGGCCGGAGGTGGCTGTGACGACAGCGTCGGGTACTTCATCGAGCCCTGCATCGTGGAGAGCAAAGACCCACAGGATCCCATCATGAAAGAGGTGAGAGCAGCTTGTGGGGAGGCGGCAGCAAAGGTGTAAGAGGGGCTGCAGGTTCCACCCTGAGATATCAGCCAAGTGTGTGGAGATGAGCCAGCGCCGTATGGTAACTTGTGCAGGGAGTGTAGAACTGTGGAATGGGTTGGGTTGGAAGGGACCTTAAAGCTCATCCAGCTCCAGCCCCTGCCACGGGCAGGGACCCCTTCCACTAGAGCAGCTTGCTCCAAGCCCCTGTGTCCAACCTGGCCTTGAGCACTGCCAGGGATGGGGCAGCCACAGCTTCTCTGGGCACCCTGTGCCAGCGCCTCAGCACCCTCACAGGGAAGAGCTTCTGCCTAAGAGCTCATCTCAGTCTCCCCTCTGGCAGGTTAAAGCCATTCCCCTTGGCCTGTCCCTACATCCCTTGTCCCAAGCCCCTCTCCAGCTTTCCTGCAGCCCCTTCAGGCACTGGAGCTGCTCTCAGGTCTCCCCTTCAGGAGCCTTCTCTTCTCCAGGCTGCCCCAGCCCAGCTCTCTCAGCCTGGCTCCAGAGCAGAGCTGCTCCAGCCCTCGCAGCATCTCCATGGCCTCCTCTGGCCTCGCTCCAGCAGCTCCACGTCCCTCTGATGCTGCTGCCCCAGAGCTGGATCAGGGCTGCAGGGGGGGTCTCCCCAGAGCACAGCAGAGGGGCAGGATCCCCTCCCTGAGCTGCTGCTCACGCTCTGGGGGTGCAGCCCAGCACACAGGGGGGTTCTGGGCTCAAGCACTCACTGAAGCCGGGTCATGGGGAGCTTCCCATTGACCAACACCCCAAGTCCTTCTCCTCAGGGATGTTCCTCTTCATCACGGCTGTAGCTGTTCAGTGCTGATTGGAGGCTGTCCCCGCTCACTGCTCTCTTGTCTTCTTGTTGCACAGGAGATCTTTGGCCCCATCCTCACGGTTTACGTCTACCCGGAGGAGCGGTACAAGGAGGTCCTGGAGCTCATCGACACCACCACCCCCTACGGCCTCACGGGGGCGGTCTTCGCCCAGGAGAAGTAAGTGCCAAAACCGGCTCTGCCGCAGCAGTGAGGATGCTGCTGCCCTTCTGGGGTGAGGTGTCTGTCTCACTGCTCCCCGGCGCCCTGTGCTGCACGGTGGGGATGAAGGAGGGCATTTCCTGCTGCTTTACCCCCTCCTCCCACTGAAG
Source organism: Pezoporus wallicus (assembly GCF_028554395.1). Taxonomy (NCBI): domain Eukaryota; kingdom Metazoa; phylum Chordata; class Aves; order Psittaciformes; family Psittacidae; genus Pezoporus; species Pezoporus wallicus. The sequence continues at coordinate 365,855 of NW_026639781.1, read as the reverse complement.
AGGCTGGGGGTTGTTTCTAAAACATCCATAAAAAGCCCCAAAATGTTTTTTCATTGAGAAACTGCCCCAGAGGTGATGCTTGGAGCATACAGAAGGATGCACCACACACCCCTCATGTAGGAGGAGGGCTCGGAGCAGGGTAGCCTCAATGAGGGACCATCCTTAAGTCTCAGTCACCTTCATTTATAGCAGTCAAACATAGAAACAAACTAGTAGAAGAAAACAAACCTGGGATCATTTACATGAGCTCTTAGTGTGTGCAACCTGCTTCAGTGCATGTCAAACCAGCGTGAGGTGTCCCTGCCCATGGCAGGGCGTTGGAACTGGATGATTTTTAGGTCCTTTCCAACCCAAACCATTCTATGATGCTATGAGTGTATAAACAGCGTGCAGCCCTGAGACGCCGTGAAAACTCGCTTTTGGCATGATTTGAATGGCTATGGAAGAGTGGAGGCCTCCACACCAGTTGCTGTTGGGTTGTCAGAGCTGTTTCTGTCCCTCCTTAGGCGAATCATCGAGGAGGCCAGGAGCTTCCTGCGCAACGCGGCCGGCAATTTCTACATCAATGACAAGTCGACGGGCTCCGTCGTGGCCCAGCAGCCCTTCGGAGGCTCCCGCATCTCAGGTGAGACCCGAAACCCCTGTCCACAGACAGCACGGACCTGTGCGGGGGCACATGGAGCAGCATCCCCTTAAAGGTTCAGCATCCCCCTTAAAGGCACTGCATCCCCTCTGAGGTGGACCTGGAAGGTCCCCTTATCCTCTAGCTCACGGTCACCTGCACTTTGTTTCCTTCTGAAACAGGCACCAACGACAAACCTGGTGGCCCCCACTACATCCTGCGCTGGACGTCTCCTCAGGCCATCAAGGAGACACACGTGCCCCTGACGGACTGGCGCTATGCCTACATGCAGTGACATCTCCTGCTGCCTGGCCCCACTGCTACTACTGATCCTCAACGCACAGAGTGGCCTTGAGCTACGCCCTCGAGAAGCACTTAGATCTACTGATCTCTAACCTGAGCTTAGGGTTTATTTTGAAAGGAAAATTCTATTATTAAACTGTAAACGCAGAAGAGAAAATCCTTGTGGTCCATGTAAGGGTGATGTGTTAATGGATTCAGGGGTGCTGGAGCTGTGTGGTTGCATCCCAGATTCCTTTTGTCATAGAATCCTTGACTGGTTTGGGTTGGAAAGGACCTTAAGATCCAGCTCCAACCCTTGCCATGGGCAGGGACACCTTTCATTAGACCAGGTTGCTCCAAGCCCCATCCAGCCTGGCCTTCTGTTTTGTCCATCCCGAGTGGTCCACCGTGGTTCCCTCTCAATGGGGCTGCAGTTAAAGCAGGAGCTGAGCATTAAGAGGCTGGCCCCGTCCTGCCAAAAGCTGTATCATTCCCTGTGTCCCGGGGGAGCTGCACCAGCAGAAACCATTGGAAGCTGAGGGCTGCCTGAGCCAGCCTTGCTGGGAGTTTTGGGCAGCTGGGCTTGCCCTAAACCACAGTGTGATGGGAGCCCTGAGCTCTCTTTTCTCCCTGTCCCCGAGCAAGGGCAAAGCTCAGACAGCCCCAAACGTTCTTGATGTAGGGAGAGAACCTGGCAGGAGAGGGCAGCTGGGAGTGTGATGCTGCTTCAGGTGAGTTTAAGTGCCTTATTCCTGTGCTCTGAGGGCAGCAGATGGGGTTCCCTGTATGTTACCTTGCAAATGGTCTCCGTGTGCGCAGACATCGGGCAGGTGGAGCAGCAGCACCCTGCTTGGTGCCCTTGTTTCACCACTGGTGAGGAGGTCAGGCTGCCTCCCATGGGTTTTGGCTGCTTCTCCTGCTCCAGTCCTTGCATGTTCACTGCATGTTGTTAAGAGGTGTTTCAGGAACAGGACCCGTCCTGCACAAGCTGCAGCATCCCTCAAATCCCTGGAAGGAATTGAAGGGGAAACTGAGGGAATTTCACTTAATTACCAGGAGGGGCTGGGAAAGCAGGTGGGGGCTGCAATAATCAGAGCAAGAGGCATCTCCCAGCCCCTTGTGCTCTGTCCAGGGCTGTGCTCTGGCCTGCAGAGCTGCTTCTGACACGGGCACATCACTGGGGCTCTGCGAGCTGCCCTGGTGTGAAGTCAGATCAGTGCTGGCCCCTGTGGTCCCTGTTGCTGTGACCTGTGCAGGGGCTGCCTTGTGCGGTCACACCAATGGGTCCTGCAGTGGGAACAGGAAAAGGGATCTTAGGCACGGCCTGTGTCCTTCCAGGATCATTTCTAATCTAAACCCCTTGGTAACACCTACAGTTAATAACTGTTCAGTTACCAGGGTTTGCAGCCAGAGTGGAGAACCCTGCTGTAATAGGCATTAAGTGTGGATCTTGTCCAGGCCTGGGCTGGTATTTAGCATGCAGCTCATGAAGGTGTTGCACTGATAGGTGTGAATTTTGGTTTAACTGAGAAAATCTGCAATAAAATAAACTTTAAACACCCTTCGTGGTGTTCTGTGAACGATTTCTTCAAATTGTTGCAAATCCAGAGGTAGATCGACTGTGTTTGGTACCTTCCGTGCATGCATCTGCTAAGAGATAGCACTGAGGCTGAGGACCCCCAAAATAAGCCTTTTGCCTGCACTTCTCATTCCAAAGAGAAAAAACCATAATAAACCAACCCAGTTTTGTGTTCTCTGCTAAAACGAAGCCATTGCCCTTGCACGAGGCAGGTAAGCTCCTAATTCAGTATCATCCAGGTTGGTACAAAGCATCCTTGTGCTGCACACTTGGGAGGGCACCCGGGATCCCATTTCAGCTCCAAAACCACCCCAAATCCTTCAGCAGGGAGGAAAGGATTGAACCCACTGGGATCCTTCGGGGAATGTCTCCGAACCCCCCGAGTTCATCCAGGTGGGACCACAGGGATGTCCCATTCTCCAAGTCCCATCCCGCCGCCAAGCTTAGGATAAACCCTCCCCGAGCTCCTCCACTGACATCTCCCAACCTTTCCTGATTGATTTCCATCAGCTCATTTAAATCTCATTAAGGGCTCTGCCTCACACCCTCTCTCCTGGAGATCGGGAATGCCGCATCCCAGGAGCCGCTGCCTTTGGCTCACGCCTTTTATGACTTAAGGCCAGAGTGTCAAGTGGATTTTTTAGCCTTAACTCTGAATTTCATGGCTTTTTGTGACTTTAAATCTGTCCCCTAATGCTATTTGAACAGTTGCCTTTTTGAAGCTGATAAACGCTTCGGGAGGGGTTTGGGAAAGCCAGGGGCTTGCACAGCGGGACCCCAGGCACCCTCCTGCCCTCTGGGATGCTCCTGGAGCTTTCTGCCCTCCACCAGGATGGGGAAAAGGGTCTTGGGAGGGTATAAAGGCACTGCATGGCCCAATAAGGAGAGGAAACAGGTTTGGAGCATCTCTGGTAGGGATTCAATCCCATTCCCATGCACAGCCGGAGCTGGCCTGGCTCTTGGCAGTCCCCGACCGCATCCCGAAGCATGGGGTTATCCAGCCTCGGAGCCGGGCGGGAGCGGGAGCCAGGATCTCACTGGGAAGTGGCAGATTTTCCCCTCTGATAACACCCAGCTCCATCTGCTTCCCGTTAGCGGCCCCAGCTGAGGCTACTTGGCAGATCAAACCCTCCGATGTCCTGTGTTAGGGATGGGGCTGAGAGAGGCCGGCACAAGCATGATGCTGCCTGGATGGAGCCCAACGGCCTTCCCTGGGTGCCATGGGCTGTGCAGGGTGCTAATGCAAACCACCCCGAGCTCTGGGACACTGAGATCTTGGTGAGAGGAGCAAGACTCAGCTTTAAAGCAAAGCAAAGCAGAAAACTGGGGCAGCGTGGACCAGGTCGTTCATGGGGAGGTAGAATGGGAGAGCAGAGGATGGGCAGCAGCTTCTGCCACAGGGAGACCAGCACAGCAGCAGCCACCCGGCTCTTTCAGTCCCAAGGGATGCTCCTGGCTTTCTGGGCAATGCCATATTCAACAGGAGAGGCAATGACCACGCTTCCTATCTAAAGGAAAGGTAACATCTGTAATTCCTTAACACATTGGGAATGGCTGTTGATCAGGAGGAGGCATGGGGCTGGAAAACCCCAGCCCTACATCCCAGGAGTGAAGGGGATCACCCATCACCTCCGTACCTGAACACAAGAACTGAAGCGCAGAGGAGGAGCTGGATTTGGCTTACTAAAGGTTGAAGGGAGCCCAAAACCTTCCCCTGATGTCAGTGAATGAGGGCTGACCCCTTGCACCGGGCAGCAGATTGCAGCCACTGGAACATTTGGGGCTCCCTTCTTTCCCATCCTGCCTGATTTCCTCCTGAAGGTCCTTTATCTGGTGTCCTAGGGGCAGATTTCCCTAGGACCAGGCCGTGCTTCAGGCTGGAGAGCAGGTACTCAATGCAATCCAAGAGGCTGGGCTTGCCTCCTGTGGTACCAAGGGGATGCTCGGACTCTGCGTTTTACCTTGTTTCTTAAGGAGAGGCCAGAAGAAACTCATGACACGGATGCTGGGGGGGGTGGTGTGTGTGAAGAACCACACAGGGTGCAGGGAAGGGCTGGGGATGGGTGCGGGATGCAGGAAATACCTTTAAAGACGGTCCCAAATCACAGCCCAGCTTTACAAACCCCTCCAGCTCCGCTTGCTGGAAAACTGCCCAGGGTTGGAAACCTTCTGGCCCCACATTTCCAGCCGCGGGGAGCCACGTGTGGGGTTTCTCCTCTCTTTCTGCCTTATATTATTTCCCCTTTCCTTGTATTCCTGCCGGAGGAATTCCACCGGCCCTGACTCCTGCAGCGCTTTGTGGCTTCGGGAGAGCAGGGAGCTCCGGGGTGCGGGCGGGGATGTTTGCAGTACAAGCGCTTAGCAGCAGATGGTGGTCTTCATCCCGTCCTCCGCAAGCAGGGAAAACCGGCGGCCCCACAGCTCCCACCGCGCTGCAAGACCCGGGTCCCTCATCCCTGGGCCTTGGGACTGGGAGGACTGGGTTGGGTGGGTTTAAACTGGTGGGGAGGAAGGAGAGAGCTGTGGGGTTCAGCTCCAGAGCCCGGCTTTCCCACAGCGCCGATGGGAGCAAGCAGGCAAAGGAGGGAAGGGGGAGAGGGTTTGGGTCTCTCAGCCCCATTCAACAAACAAACCACGGGTTTAAGAGCTGCACAAGTGCCCCCGCTCCCCATCCCCACCCAAAACGCTGCAGAATTATGGGGAGGTTTCTAATATTTAGCATTTTTGCTAAAGCCCCAGGTCCTGGAGTCATGAGAATGCAGCGGGATGTCAGCTTCCAGCTAGGATAAATAAAGAGGGGATTCACATCCCCCAGGATAACACAGCGGAGAAGAAGACATGACCCTACCTCAGGGCCGGAAGAAAATCCTGGAAAAGCAAAAGAAGAGCCCGGGAGGCAGAATGCCCCCCATAGGTCCCGATCTTTGCACAGCCACGCTGCTCGCTGAGCAATTCAACATCAGGGAACCATGGAACGGCTTGGGTTGGAAAGGACCTTAAAGCTCATCCACTTCCAGCCCCCTGCCTCATCTCCAACCTGAACCACCCCTGTTCCAGTTTGAACCCATCACCCCGTGTCCTGTCCCTGCAGTCCCTCCGGAGCAGAGCACCCCCGTTCCCAGGGCATCTGGGGACACTGCGGTCCCATCCTGCGTGGCCCGGGTGCTCTGTGCTGGCCCCCGGCTCAGCCTTTCCCAGCTCACCCCAGGGAGCGTTTGTCTGGGAGCCGGAATTACCCCGGAGCCAGGCTGCTTGAGCAGAGGAACAGGTGAAGGCTCCGCAGCGGAGCCCGGCTCCAGCCCCGCTCCAGCCGCGGCTGCGAGGGACCCCGCAGGGCATCAATCACCCGCTGCTGTCTGACAGCCCCGCAGCCCGGGGGTGCTTGCCTGGGGATTAGGAGCCAACCCCTGCATCTGCCAAGAGGCTCCTCCGCAGCTGCAGGCTCCAAACCCCCCCCCCCCCCCCGTCCCCAGCACGGGCAGAGGCCGGGATGAGGCTCGAGTCTCCCTCCTCCATCCGGGCCGTTTGCATGGATCAGAGGAGAGGGCTCCCGCATCCCCCCCGTGCCCGTCAGACCGGCCCCAAGGCTGGTCCTCGCCCTCCCCGCCGTCCCGTTCTCCTCTTGCAGACAAGCAATGTCCCCACGTCCAGCCGCCAAATGCCACAGCATCCTCCTCCTCCTCCTCACGCTCCAGCCTCCAGGGCTGAAGCAAAGCGTGACCCTCACGCCCATGTCCACAAGGGTGGGTGGTTTTCCCTTGAATCACCATTTATTCACACCTATCTGCACCCCCGTCTCCTGGGGGGAGGATTTATCCCCTAAATCCTTCTCCTGTCCCTACAAACTCCTATTCCTGCAGAGCCATCCACCCTCCCGACTTCACAGCGCATCCCCCCCTTCCCTGGCCCTGCGTTCGGGTGCTTAAGATGTATCTGCAGTACCATCTCAGCTGCTATTTTCCATCCTTCAGCGATAAGGCATCTGCATGTACACAGCACCCAGAAAATGACTTACAAACAGCAGCTCCCCCCTGCAGACCCCCCCCTCCCTCCTCGTACCAATGACTATCATCACCACAGAGGCAGCCCCGCGCTGCTGCTGCTGCTTTCAATGAAGACCTTTCCCCCCATCCCACCCTTTGGTGGTTGTTTTACCCCCACCCCACGTCGTGATCACAGACTGGAGATCACAAACCTGACATTTGGGTGCCTGTTCCGCAGTGCCAGGCAGGCAGAGCTGCTGGGGACAATCGATTGGCCCCGCATCGTCTACGGGTGCCGGCCAAAACACCGCATCAACCCGAGCTCAGCCCTTCCAGCAGCTCCCCGCTTGCTTTTCACTTCCCAGCCTGGGAAAAGATGCAATTCCCCCAAAATCCGGGACACCGTGAGCAGGGTTTGGGGCTGGGTGGGAGCATCCCTGCTCCAGGAGGGTGGGAAAGATAAACCCATGCACACACTGTCGTCTGAGGGACCAGTTTTCTGCCTGTCCAGGATCGCATCTGCAGCATGATACAAGCAAAGCTGATCCCAGCCTGATGCCTACCTAAAAGCACGTGGTGGGGTCTGGGAACAGGGTTTGTTTGATTTTGGGTTCCCAGATTTGCTGGGTCAAAATGTTCCTGAGCTTCAGAGGGTGCAGCCTGGTCCTTAGGCCATAGCTTGTGCTCTGATGAGGTCTCTCATCAGGCTGGATGCAGTGACTGCATCTAGAGCTGGTTCCATATTCCCTTCCTGCAGGGACTCCCTTCTCACACAGGGATGTGTGGGCATAGAATCCCAGCTTGGTTTAGGTTAAAGGGAGCTTAAAGCTCCTCCAGCTCCAACCACTGCCACGAGCAGGGACCCCTTCCACTAGAGCAGCTTGCTCCAAGCCCCTGTGTCCAACCTGCCCTTGAACACTGCCAGGGATGGGGCAGCCACAGCTTCTCTGGGCACCCTGTGCCAGCGCCTCAGCACCCTCACAGGGAAGAGCTTCTGCCTAAGAGCTCATCTCAGTCTCCCCTCTGGCAGGTTAAAGCCATTCCCCTTGGTGCATGGCAGTGTTGCCATCCCATTTAGTGGATGGGGATGCTGAGGCACAGCATTGAGAAGCAACAAAGCAGCAGCAAGGCTTCCCACTTGTCTGCTCTGTGTTAGGCATGTGAGAGGACTCTGAGAAGGGGGTAAAAGCCAGAAAGCTGGGGGGTGATAGCACTGATTGCACCTCCCTTGCATGTCCCTGTGTCCTCACCCCCTGCCCTTCTGCACCCAGGCAAACTCCTCTTGGTCCCATGGTGCAACAAGTTCAGGGGGGCTGAGGCATTGGTTGCAGGGGGCGCATGGCTTCAACCCACAGGGGATGCAGAGGCAGGAGGGCAGCGCCGCACTGACGCCCATTCCCCTGGAATGCGGGTCCCCCCCCCCCGCTCCTCCCATCCTGCCGGGCCCTAATCCAGAGGTGGCAGCGGGATGTCTGGAGACAGCTGTGCCTGCCCCCCCGGCCCTGACATCACCCACTGGCTATGGAGCCGCTGGCCTTGGCCAAGGGCTCCTTCTCCAAGTGTTTGCAGGAGAAGGGGGGGGAAGAGACCCCTGTGCTCCCCTTAACCCTCTGCTTGCAGAGTGGATCCAGGCAGCGCTTGGCTCCCAAGGAGAAAAGATTTCACAAGTGTGCAAAGCAGGGCTGCTCCTGCATGCAGACCACTGCTGGGACACAGGCAGTGTGACACCAGGCTGCTGCATCCGCCCAGCGCTGCTGCATCCACCCAGTGCTGCTGCATCCACCCAGCACTGCTGCATCCACCCAGCACTGCTGCATCCCCCCAGCACTGCTGCATCCGCCCGGCGCTGCTGCATCCGCCCAGCACTGCTGCAACCACCCAGTCCTGCTGCATCCGCCCATCACTGCTGCAACCACCCAGTCCTGCTGCATCTGCCCAGTGCTGCTGCATCCTCCCAATCCTGCTGCAACCACCCAGTCCTGCTGCATCCTCCCAATCCTGCTGCAACCACCCAGTCCTGCTGCATCCGCCCATCACTGCTGCATCCACCCAGCACTGCTGCATCCGCCCGGCGCTGCTGCATCCATCCAGCACTGCTGCATCCACCCAGTGCTGCTGCATCCACCCAGTGCTGCTGCATCTGCCCGGTGCTGCTGCATCCGCCCGGTGCTGCTGCATCCACCCAGCACTGCTGCAACCACCCAGTCCTGCTGCATCCGCCCATCACTGCTGCAACCACCCAGTCCTGCTGCATCTGCCCAGTGCTGCTGCATCCTCCCAATCCTGCTGTATCCACACAGCACTGCTGCATCCTCCCAATCCTGCTGCATCCACCCAGCACTGCTGCATCCACCCAGTCCTGCTGCATCCTCCCAGTCCTGCTGCATCCTCCCAGTCCTGCTGCATCCTCCCAGTCCTGCTGCATCCACCCAGTCCTGCTGCATCCTTCCAGTGCTGCTGCATCCTCCCAGTGCTGCTGCATCACCCAGTGCTGCCGCATTCGTCCAGCAAGCAAGGTCCAGTTGCTGCACCAGAGCAAGACCCAGAAATGGGCCTGCTGCCCCTGTCTCTCTTTCCTTTGCAGCTTTTACCTCTGTGGTTGCTGCTGCTTAGGGGTTCTGCATCAATACTGTGTGGTGAAATGAGGCCAGGGTGGTCTGGCTGTGCCTAAAGAGGATGCTGGCAGCAAGGGAGGTGTGCTAGCATCCTCTGCTTCATCTAACAGCCCCCCTGCTCCTGGTAACTCACACAGGTTTGTATGTCAGCATCCCTGCAGCTGCCTACCATCAACTTCTTACTGTACACTGGATGGGTTTGCTAGAAAGGGCTTTTTTGGACTATACACCACAGTGCAGCTACCCATAGAGGTACTGGGAACACCACTGCGATGGTCCTGGGGTTAGATGGGAAGACAGCTTTCCATAGCAGGCTGACTGGCACCCCAAATGTGCTGCAACATAAGGAGGTTTCCTTTAGTATTTCCTATGAGCCAGGGCTGCACATCACAAAACCTTCCCCTAAGGTTGAGCTGAGGCTGCCCAGAAGAAGAGAGCCACCCGGGCATGATCTTCAAGCCCTAGAGAGATGCTGTTTTGTCCTCTATCCCTGACTGGGTAACAAGTAGGGCAACCACAACTGGTCCCAGCTTGCTGCTGGGCCTGCAAAGGGGGATATAGGATGTCAGGCGGCTGCGCCCTTGAGAACGTGATCCCCCCTGGGCCGATCTGCCTGATGTGTTCACTGGACCCATCAATCAGTGCAGGAGACACGATCGTATTTTATAGCCAGGGTTGCTTGTGAAACTCAAGCTCACCATGGCAGCCACTGCTCTGGACCCAGCTTTAACCCCTTGTGATGTGTCCTTTGAGCTCAGCTCTGCAGCAGCCTCAGCTATTCCTCTTGTGTGGCTCCTTCCATCCTCTATCCTCAGCATCCGATGCTGCAGATGCAGCTCAGGGTGCTAACGAGACTGCAACCTCTCCTTCAGCTCCTGCGAAGCTCTGCACAAGCAGCAGACACGCAGGGAATCACAGATGCACAGAGATCCTCCTTCCCACACTATTTACAGCTACACATGCCCCTGGCTTGCTAAAAGCAGACTAATAGCATAAACCCCACGCAGGTCTGCCTGTTCTCCTCGACTCCCACAATACCCCACGCTGCTTCAGGTCCCAAGACACCCCCAATGCATTTACAGACTTGCAGCTACAATAGATAGCACACAAGTTGCTCCTTCGTGCACAAACACAAGCAAATCTGTACCCTGGAAATGCTGCTCTGTGAAATTCCTATCAGGAATGCTGCTGGTATTGAGCTCAAGTCAAAGCAACGCCCTGGTGGGAGAGCCCCGCTTTGGCTGGGCTGGAAGTTTATCCCGGTGTCCCAAACTCTTTGTTTCCCCTCTCCTTGGGGAGCTTGTTCCTGGCCGTGGTCCCACTGTGCAAAGCTGTTCTCTGGGATTTGCTCTGGTGGCTTCGGTTACGCTTGCCCAGGAACAAAGCGGCTCACCCCGACGGGCGAGCATCCTCCCCGCAGGGCAAGAGGAGCCTTGCTATTGAGACAGGGGCATTGGAGAGGCCTCGAGGATGTTTTTACAGCCCAGCCATGCCAGGCTGATGGATTGCTGATTGGAAATTACATTTCCAAAGCTGGAAGCAGTCACAAGGGTTGGAGAAACGACAGCTCCCACAGGGACTGAAGGCAGCGAGGGCAGGACGTGGCTGAGGTGGGGACAAGTCGCTGGGAATGATCTGGGATGGGCGCATGTGGAGATGCTGCACGGGGAAGGGTCTCTGCATCCCAGAGGCAGAGGGATACAGTATGTGATTGCTTGATCCTCTACACAGGGTTGTTTAGTGCACAGAGCAGCTACAGTGACCTTAAAGCAGAGCCCAAAGTACACACCTGGAGAAGAGAAGGCTCCTGAAGGGGAGACCTTAGAGCAGCTCCAGTGCCTGAAGGGGCTGCAGGAAAGCTGGAGAGGGGCTTGGGACAAGGGATGTAGGGACAGGCCAAGGGGAATGGCTTTAACCTGCCAGAGGGGAGACTGAGATGAGCTCTTAGGCAGAAGCTCTTCCCTGTGAGGGTGCTGAGGCGCTGGCACAGGGTGCCCAGAGAAGCTGTGGCTGCCCCATCCCTGGCAGTGTTCAAGGGCAGGTTGGACACAGGGGCTTGGAGCAAGCTGCTCTAGTGGAAGGGGTCCCTGCCTGTGGCAAGGGCTGGAGCTGGAGGAGTTTTAAGGTCCCTTCCAACCCAAACCAGGCTGGGATTCTGGGATCTGATGAAATAGCCTCCCTGTAGCAAGAAAAGCCCCTTTTGGCTGTGCTTGCCATGAGCTCTCCCCACCAAATGGTGGATTAGAACGGAGTAAATGTGTCAGAGGCAGCAGTGGAGCGCACACTGTGGGGCCGAGCTGGAAGCGGATTGCACGCTCTCAGAAATAGGAACTGATTGAATCAGGTCTGATGCCCAAGAAGCTGACTCCAGGACCTGCAGCCTCGTGCCCAAACGGGCCATGGACTTGCAAAGACACAAGCTTGTGGCTTGAGGTGCTGAGGGGTGAAGTGATCGGGAACCAGCTGAAGGATGGGGAAGCAGCTAAAACCCCAACAGCAACCAGTGCTGGCTCAGAGGAGCTGAGAACCAAGGGGTTTAGTTTACACCCACAACAAAATATTGCCATCTGCATCCAAACCGCTGCTCTCTGCCTGCTCCATAGCCTCCGGGTGCCATCCTGCTTGCTGTACCAGCTTGCACACCGCTGAAGAGAAGGGTTTAACATCAAGTGGGACGGTGCTTGGAGCAGTTCCCTGTTGAGGGGAAAAGACTAACTGAATATAGGAGAAAAGAGGCAAGAAGGAGGCAAAATCATTGTCTTTTCCTTCTGCTTTGGTTACTAAAAGGGGACCTGCCTGGCAGTTTTCCACAGCTGGTGTGTTTTGAGCCTCTCAAAGGACATCAGTGCCCCCCAAGCCCTTGAATCCCAACTAGGACATGATCTACGTCAAGCACCACAGCTTGGGATCCGCTCCTTTAAGCCCATTCCCGGACCTGCTGGCTCTGAGCATCCTCATCCCCTAACGGCGTGGTAGCAGGGCTGATTTACTACCGCGGGGAAGGCGCTAAGTCCCGGGGAACACCTGCATTTACAGCCCGGGGCTGCCTCCGCAGCTCCTTTTAACCACGGGGGATGACTTGCCAGATGCTCTTGCCATTGCCTCCTCCCCAGGCAGGGCGATGTGGTGAGCAGCTGCCTGCCGGGAAGGCTCTCATCTTCCTGCTCCGCACCTCCCGTTTCCATCGGGAAGCGCTAAGACTTTGGCACCACTTCAGAGCCTCCCTCCTGCCCCCGTCCCCGGGTGAGGGGCAGGCAGCTGCGATGCCTCCTCGCAGCCTGGGAAAATAGCTGAGGGCTCTGCTTTTCCCCGAGAGCCCTGAAATCCAAGCGGCCCCCTCGCTCCTCTGCTTTCCCCTCCCCTCTCCTCGCCCTGACCTGCACAGCCCTTGGTTCAAATCAAGCACTCTTCCTCCCTCATTACGGGGGGATCAGGCCACCCATCCCAGCCCCTACAAGGAGCCTCAGCGCCCCATCCATCACACACCCTTTTTCCCTAAACCTGTTAACCCATTCCTTCCCCATCCCTGTATTTGGGGATGGGAATTCCAACCGTTCCAAGGTAGATGTTAAACTACACTCTCCTTTTCCCTCTCACGGCAATCGTTACCTGTATGGTGAGGCTGAGGACATCACCGCTGGGCATATGTTTCTATACCTCTTAGGGGTTGCAACTCCCAGACAAAGACCCCACATCTGTGAGCCTCTGGCACCTCCCCATTACTCATTAAACCTATCAGTGCATCTCAGTCTTAAGTGCTATCATGCTGTTGCCCCATAACAGATGAAAGTTGGATTTATCCCTGTATTATAGATAGGGAATTGAGGAGGAAAGGGATTCCACAGGTTCCCAGTACAATGAAGTAGAGCCAATGGCCACGAGCCCCATTCCTACAGCTACCCAGGACTGCTATTTCAGTGAGCTTATCCCTGTTTTGCCACTGAGGAACTCTACCAGTGCATCACAGACAGTGATTTCTGTAGTTCAGGCATGGAATCATGGTGCAAAGCCACCTATTTCCCCCAAGGGGAGCCAAGGGACAGCCAGGGCTACTGGTTTCAAACTGGATTCCCCAGTTCTGCAGACATTTGGGTGCTTGAGGCCAAAGTAGGTCCTGCAAATGGACTGAGCACACAGCAAAGACCTTTGGAATAGCTGTCGGCGCCTCCAGGCAATGCCCTTCTTTGTGTGGAATAAGACTTTGATGCTTCTTGGCAAACAAAGCCCCAGTTCTCTCCCAAGGCTATCGATACTCCTGCTGAATGCCACCGGATCGGGGTTTAATGGTTTAGGCTCATTTTGTACTACAGAAAGCTGCAGCACAAGATGCAGTCAATAACCAAAGTATGGAAACGGAGCCTCTTCATGCAGACACCACAGTAACTCCTGCCCAGGGCGCACTTCACGTCAAGAAAGAAGGGTGGCTGCATCCCATGGGTTGGAACAGCGGGTACAGCTTGGGAAGGAAACACGAGGGTTAACACACGCTTTACTAACATAACCCTCCTCTTCCTCGTCCTGTGCTCCCCGTTTCTGTTCTGCAAGAGGGAAATAGCTGCCTGGGAGCTCAGAGGATGTCTCCAGGTCTGAACAAAGCTCAGTCCAGCAGGGACTGCTGCTGGAAGCTTTGGACCCCAAGCCTATGCAGTGGATGATTTGGATTAGCGATTTGCCACAACCCCCTCAACTCATCGGGTTTCAGGGGAGGGAAAGGCAGCACACAGATGTAAAGTCTCACTGGTATGGCTTTGATTCGGGGTTGCATTGACAGCCACATGGAGCCCGGGGTTTGATTCAGGTTTAGGCACAGCCGAGAGCTGTTATCCCAGATTTGGGACCCAGCATGATCCATATGTTTGGTGGTGGGGACAGAAATGGGCAGACGGGTTTTCAGTCCAGGAAAGTCAAGATAAAGCCTGAGCTCCTCGGAGAGCCCCGTCTCCATTTGCCAACCGTTACTCAGACCAAATTCACCTGAAGTCTGGCCGAGAGAGATGCTTGCAGGAGGCACGGTACAGGTGTTGCAGTGGAGCTGGTTTCTGTTCTCTCCCCTGCCTGCACTCACAGGAGCTTCAGGGATTTGGGGAAGCTTGTGACGTTTCCTCCAAAGGGAGGATGCCAACGCTTCCAAAGGGAGGATGCCAACGCTTCCAAACGGAGGATGCCAACGCTTCCAAAGGGAGGATGCCAACGCTTCCAAACGGAGGATGCCAACGCTTCCAAAGGGAGGATGCCAGCGCTTCCAAAGGGAGGATGCCAACGCTTCCAAAGGGAGGATGCCAACACTTCCAAAGGGAGGATGCCAACACTTCCAAAGGGAGGATGCCAACACTTCCAAAGCACCCTGCCGGGGCTGGGTACCTCCTTCTCCCACTCCTGGCAGGGCAGCAGGGGTGGTCCCTAGCCGGGATTCTGCCGTTCTCCCTCATCACTGAGGTAGGAGGAGGCAGCTTTGGGCAGCTGTGGAATGCTGCAGGGATGGGAGCAGCGATGCTCTCGCCAGCTCCCTTCTTCCACCCCGACACAAGCCATTGGTTTATTCACTTCTCCCCTCACCTTCCTTCTGTCTGTCCAGGGCCAGGGAGAGGCAGAAAGGGGACGAGACCAAGGGGGCTGGATGCCACCAAACCACTCCAGAAAGGAGGAATCCACTCGCAGTGTTTGCCGTGCTCAACACACAAAACCCATCTGACCCAGTTTATCCCCTCCTTTCCCTTCCACAACTTGCTGTCCAGGGAGGCACGAAGAAGGCAGCAGGATGCTGTGAAGGCTGAGCTTGCCTTGGGAAAGGTGGGTTGGAGAAGGTTACAATACACACCATTTCATTTAACTGCATTCGCATCACAGCAGCAGCAGCAGAGATGGAAGCAGCTGCTGATGATCTGGAGCCCATCCCCTGCTCTTGTTAGAGAAGTCTTTACACTGGGCACAGGGAGAAGGGATGGTTTTCCCAGAGGGGTCCTCGATGATGGAGATGATTTTTTTGCCTCCCTTCTCTCTGCAGACAAGGGGGAGATGTTGGGTTAGGCAAGGGAAGTTGCCAGTTTGGGGAGATAGAACCAAAGGGACACACTTGTGACTTGCAAAGAGTCTCAGAGCAAATGCCCCTGCTTTGGGCTGGAAGGGGTTTCTAGACCCTCCCTTCAGCCAATGGCTTTCCCCAGCTGAGTCCTGGTTGCTCACATTGAGGAGCACCCAGCAGCTCATTTTGGGTTCACCTCCCAGACATGGAGGGACATGAACAGGGGGTTTAGCTCCCACCATGAACATGGGGCAAACGTGCTCTTAACAGTGAGACCTCAGGGTCCCATAATCCCCCCTTTTACACCCATTTCATTTCAGGCTGCCTCCATCGCTATGACACATTAACCTCAAGGCAGACAGAAATCAGGCCACCCTGCAGCCCTGTCCCTCTGTACCTGGGTGCAGCTCGGTCTCCCCATCCCAAGCAGCGCTTTCCCAGCCCTGTGCACCTGGAACAGGGAGGATGGAGTTAGGAGGCGATGGGAAAGATGACAAACAAAGCAGAACAGCACATCTGACACCCTGTGAATTAATCAGAGCAGGGCCAGCGTGCTGGGCAAACAAGACCTGGAATTGCATCTCTAACCTTGATTAAATTAGAAAGCTCTCCAACTAATACAAACGCCCTTCAGTAAACAAGGGAACAGGGGCTAATGAAGTGGATAAGAAGCAACTTGACAAGTGACGGGGCTGATGAGGCTGAGGCAGGGAGGGAATAAGGCAGGGCCAGAGATTTAGAGAGGAGAAAAGGGAGGAGGAGGTACAGAGAGCCAGAAATGGGCAAAGGGAGGGATGGAGAGGAAAAAGGGAAGGTGATTTCCTCCAAAACCATTTTCCTAAGCCACAGAGAACGTGTCTGTTTTCTGTTAAAAGAGACGCAGGCTCTGAAGAGTCAAAATTCCCCAGCAAAGGCACAGGATCATGGCACTATTGCTGCCCCTTCCCCCTGTAGTAACACCCATTTCAAGGCACAAGAAAGCCTCAAGGCTGTGATAGTCGGAATCCAAACCAGCTCTAGACCAACCTTCATTTTAGCAGGGTCTAAGCCAGCACCAACAAACTGCACTTGACTGAGATGCTGATTCAAACTCAGGAGCTGCAATGGTGCAAACGGGAGGGTGGTTTTGTCCTGCTAATGCCAGGCTCCCCCCATTGCACGCCCCATTGCTGGGCTCCTGCCACCCCATCCCTTATACCTATACCCTCCTTACCCCCTCTTTAAACTGTGCATCTCATTCAGTTAATTGGCATGAAAATCATGGGACCAGCTCTGGGATACCCCAGGAATGACCTGACTGAAGGCACTGGAGCTGCAGCAGCACCAAGGGATGCCAGAACAGAACCCAACAAGCCCCTTCTCCTTCCACTGCAGGAGCATTTACCCTCCACATCCAGACTTAAGGAATAATACAAGCACTGCAGAGACCCTTGTCCCTCCGCACACCTCCCCAGGGACCAGGTCAACCCGTGGCTGAACAAGTACCATGCGGCTATGATGAAACCTTGCAGAAAGCCCCCAAGTAGAGCTGGGAGTGGGAAAAGGAGCAGCCAGGCTGGGGAAAGAAGAGGCAAAGCAGCTTGGGATTAGCTTGCCTCAAGTTCAGCTCCGTGCTGGCTGCATGGCAGAGGTCCTCTGAAGGGATGAGGAGTTTCCTATGGGTGATGCTGAAGCACGGTGGCTCCAAACATAATACATCACCAGCCACAGAGCACAGCCAGCGCTGAGCAGGCATCCCATAAACTGACTGGGAAAGGGATGTGGGGCAAGAACAGAGAAAGCAGTTTCTTTCCTAACACCTTGTCTAGAAGAGCATCCACCAAGGGCTGTGAACAGACGCGGAACTGTGTGCGCTCACGTTTATCCCTGTCTCCCATCCCTTCTCGCTCCCGCATCCTCCACCTTTCCCTGCTGGCTGCTTGAAGAGAGCTCAGCCTTGGGGGGGGGGTTTCCATTCTTTTCCCTCTTTCTTTCACCCTTCCTTCAGTGGCAAAGCAGGAGGCAGAGCACAACGATTCCCACCCTCCCCACCTCCGCTATGGCAGCGCATTCCCAATTTTCAGCTAATCTCAAGGTCGCGACGGGCAGCGCAGAGGCCCTGGTAGGACATAATGGCAGGAGAATTGTAAATGTTGCTTTTAGTGAATGCAGAATGAGGAAGGGCCAAGGAGGGGAAATTTTCCATTCAGCGCCGGCCTCGGAGCAGCGAATACATTTTCTCCTCCAGTGTGTCGCATTAGATTTCCAGAGGTGCTCGGCACCAGGTACATGTCATTAGTAACAGTTTGCGTGGTAATGAATCCTTTTATTTCTCTTCCACACAGCTCATGAATACATAAAGAGGTTGGGTTTAGGCGCATCTGGTTCAGCTGCAGGAGCCTCACATAACTTAATTTCGCAGGCTCTTCAGCCCCGTTGCAAACCCAGCTGGGGCCAGCCTTAAAGGCACAGGGAGGATTTCCAAAAACCCAAGTGAAAGTCTGGGCTCGGAGGTGAGGGTTTGCTTGGAGATGCCTCAAAGCTTGCTCTGGTCCCTGGTGGCCTTCCTAGAGATGGAGCATCCTTTGTTTTAACAGAGAGGAATGGATGAGCTTAAGTTCCGCTGAAAGTTTGCCTGTCTGGGGACATCATAGATAGGTTTGGGATGAAGGGACCTTAAAGCTCATCCAGCTCCAGCCCCTGCCACAGGCAGGGACCCCTTCCACTAGAGCAGCTTGCTCCAAGCCCCTGTGTCCAACCTGGCCTTGAACACTGCCAGGGATGGGGCAGCCACAGCTTCTCTGGGCACCCTGTGCCAGCGCCTCAGCACCCTCACAGGGAAGAGCTTCTGCCTTATCTCCAACCTGAACTTCCCCTGTTTCAGTTTGAACCCATCACCCCTTGTCCCATCACTCCAGTCCCTGATGAAGAGTCCCTCTGCAGCATCCTCGCAGCCCCCTTCAGACACTGGAAGCTGCTCTGAGGTCTCCACGCAGCTTCTCTTCTCCAGGCTGAACAGCCCCAGTGTTCTCAGCCTGGCTCCATACAGGAGGTGCTGCAGCCCCTGCTCAGAGGAGGACGGAGGAGTTGCCATCGCTGCAGGCCCCTGGGTCCTTCCTGAAGTTAAGACTTGCAGCCAGGAATTGCAGCAGCATCAACACCCTTGCTCTGCAGGCAAGGCGCTGCTGCCAGCACCCATCAGCGTCACCGCTGTGCTTCCCCTCCTGGAGCGTTATCGTTCTTAATTACCATTAATTGCTATGCCGTTTTAATAATAACAGTAATGAACCTCTCTTGCCTTTGGCTCCCTGTACCCTTCAGGGCCACGCTGCAGGAGCTGCTGGTGGTGGCAGCAAGAGGTGGCTGCAAGGGAAGGATTCCCCAGCCAAGCAAAGGTGCCTGCGGAGCACGGCTGGAGGACAAATGGAGCCCAAAGCTCCTCAAGCACCCAGCAAACCCCACCGAGGACAGACCTGCCCCACGTCTCCCTCACAAAGAACCTCACTCAGATTCCGCCAGGCCCAGATGACAACAGAGCTCAAGAGCTCGTTGCTACTAAGCTATTGGAGCAACCTGGTCTAGGGGGAAGGTGTCCTTGTCTTTGGACAAGGGTTGGAACTGGAGGAGCTTTACTCTGTACCAAGAAACCTACTTTCTATGTATGTTTTCTGTTGTTTTTTAGCCCAAATCATCCAACACATGTCTACAGATAGACACCCTGGGGAGCCCATGGGCACCTTGTGATGAGGATGCAGGAAAAGCAGGTCCACATCCAGCTCCAGATGCTGGCAGAGAGCAGTAATTCATTACCAGAGATGCCATCATCCAGCCAAATTCTCACACACCCAACCTGCATCTCAGCCCTACCTTGTCACATGGAGCTGACCCCTCTGCAGAGCTCAGCTCTTGGTTTAAAGGCAACTTCCCAGGCAGCTCCAGAGACCAGCATTGGAGCTGCTCTCACTTCAGCCTTCAGCTCACTCCTGTTGTAGGCCCCTGCACATCTGAATGTCCAACATCACCCCAGCATCTTATTTCTAGCTAGGACTGCACCCACACTGCTGGCAGAGCCTTGTGAGAGAAACAGAATCAGCTTCCCAGCTTTCCTGCTCATCTCCACTGAAGCCACATGAAGGTATGGAGTGGTTCCGTTCTACTTGA
Source organism: Pezoporus wallicus (assembly GCF_028554395.1). Lineage (NCBI taxonomy): Eukaryota > Metazoa > Chordata > Aves > Psittaciformes > Psittacidae > Pezoporus > Pezoporus wallicus. The sequence goes on along the minus strand of NW_026639781.1, from coordinate 346,612 downwards.
ACAGTTTACAGGAGCTCAGAACCTGCCTGCTCCCCATACGTGAGGTGACAGACAAGGGGATTTTGTGGCTGGGATGCAGTGGCGACGAGCTGCGGCCATGCAAACTCAGTTCAGTGGTGACCGCAGCAGGACAAACCCCAGCCCACAGGAGCTATTGCAAAGGAGGTCCTCAGTGTAAAACAGCCAGGTCTAACTACTGTTAAAATGCTTTTCCTCACCTAATTCAGAGTCATTTCTCAGCTGAAGTTATTGATGATGTTAAAACCAATGCTCAGAACTCTTCTGCTTGGGGTAACAGCTTGTGATTTGGCTTTGGGCAACGTGGTCTAGTGGCAGGCGTCCCTGCCCATGGCGGGGGCTTGGAACTGGATGATCTGAAGGTCCTTTCCAACCCAACCCAATCTGGGTTTCTATACTAGGTATTTGTTATTAAATACAAAGAACTGCAGTTTTTCTAGATGAAGATGGGGAAAAGTAAAAGAATATATTAATAAAAAAGAAATATTAGTATAAAAGTATTTGTAATGGAGGCAGGGAATCATTTCCTGGCCAATTCTAGTGTCACCACATTGCTCCTGCCAGAGGTAGCTGGGCAGAAAAAGCTCACAGTTCTCCACTTCTCCTTATCCGTGAGCACCCAAACCACCAAATACCCTAATTTCCTCATGGATAACTTACCATGATTCCAAGCACTGCCCAAATACCCCACTTGGATAATTCAGGAGCTGTTGGCTGTCTCACATTGCCCAAGCCCCCCATGGTAGGCCATGAGCAGCTACAGAGGATGCTCCCCTCTGCCACCTGTGGCACTTGGAGACATGGATTAGTTTTGGATTTGGCAGTGCTAGGTTAATGGCTGGACTTGATAATCTTAAAGGTCATTTCCAACTTAAATGGTTCTGTGATTCTTTGCCATAAAATCATTTGAGTTTACCAGTTGATAGGAGATTATTGGACATTATTCCCAGCTCCTTCCTTCCTGACATACTGTTGTGCTGAACGCCCATCACAGAGTGGGAATGTTCAATAAGCAACTGTTGTGCTTGTGATTTTGGGAGCAAAAATAGCTCAGAAACACGAATCAAGGTCCATAAACCTTGGAGCAACAAAGACTGGAACTGTGGCAGCACGATGCCCATTGCCCATAGAGGTGCTGCAGTTGTGGAGAGAGGGAGGGGTGGATATTACAAATGAAAGTTGCTCTATTACACCCAAAGCAATGGTTATGGGCTGCAGAGCCATCAGTGAGAAACCTGCCTGCACCACAGCTTGGCTATGGGATGCTGATGGGACTGACCAGGGGAACACTGAGGAGGAAGGATTGGAGCCAGGCTGAGAGAGCTGGGCTGGGGCAGCCTGGAGAAGAGAAGGCTCCTGAAGGGGAGACCTGAGAGCAGCTCCAGTGCCTGAAGGGGCTGCAGGAAAGCTGGAGAGGGGCCTGGGACAAGGGATGTAGGGACAGGCCAAGGGGAATGGCTTTAACCTGCCAGAGGGGAGACTGAGATGAGCTCTTAGGCAGAAGCTCTTCCCTGTGAGGGTGCTGAGGCGCTGGCACAGGGTGCCCAGAGAAGCTGTGGCTGCCCCATCCCTGGCAGTGCTCAAGGCCAGGTTGGACACAGGGGCTTGGAGCAAGCTGCTCTAGTGGAAGGGGTCCCTGCCTGTGGCAGGGGTTGGAGCTGGAGGAGCTTTAAGGTCCCTTCAACCCAACCCAGGCTGGGATCCTGTGATGAAATTCTACCCAAAGTGTTTGCTTTACGGTTCCAGCCCCTGCTTGCTCCTCCCAGGAGGTTTCCTTGACTGCAGGGTGGGAAGAAGAAATCCCAGCCTCACCTTGGCACAGAGAGTGGTTAAATCTGGCTGAAGCAAAGCAGCAGAGCTCCTCTGCACCTGGAGCAGCCTCCCAGCTCCTGCCAACTTCCCTGGTGCTCTTCCTTCCCTTCTCCCTCCCCTTCACCATTTCCCCCAGTTTTGCAGCTCCCCTGTTAAAAAAAAAAAAAAAGACAGAAAATAATGGCAAAATAATTAAAAAAATAAAAGAAAGGAATAAAACCCGCTCATTTCCAGGGAGGGGGGGGGGGGAGGCGCTGGCAGATAACCAGCAGATGTGATTTTTGCAGATAAGCGTAGTAATTTAGATAAATCTGGAGGCTTTGGAGCCTTTCGCTTGCGTCCCTTTTCTTTCTGTCTGATTCTTCTTTCAATTTTATCTCATGAGTCAAGAGCAAGGCGGGGGGGGGGGGGGGGGAGGCTTCATCTTTGGGTAGTTTCTCTTCTCTTTTTCATGTGTTTTCCCCCAGAAGGTGGGATGCCGCCTCCCCCCCCATCCACCCCCCCACCCCCCCCACGCACGCGGAGGAGCCGGGTTTGTGTGTTTGAAAAGCAGCGGCCCCAAAATCAAAATATTTGAAAATGTATTTCATGGTAATTATGTCATATTTCATGGCCCGGTGCCACTACTGAAAGAGCGCCTCAATGCCTTAATTTGTATAGAAATTGTAATCATTTGTTCATTTCAAGGTGAAAATTGCATTTTTTAATTTAAATTGTATCCTGCGTGATAGTCTATTATCTAGTAAAATTGTCTCCATGTCTGAATGCCTCCTCTGCAGCTGCAATGCTTGTTACAAATCCACTTAGACTCATAAAAGCTTTGCCGATGTCTCGGGAAATGGGAACACTTTCTGTGGGCTTCTTCTGGCTCTTTTCTCCCTTTTCCCCCCCTCTTCCCTCCCCTTCCCCCTCGCTCCTTTCTTTGCTTCCCAGTTGAAATAAACCCCGACCTGCCATTAATAATAATTAGCCTGGGTAGATACAAAAGACGTGCAGAAAGCAGGCGGGAGTCCGCCTTCTTTATGTCTTTGGGAGCGAGCCACCTCGAGGTTGCTTATTGCTGGGGAATAAAGGATGAGGGAAGGGAAAGGACAAGATAAAGGAAGGGAGAGGTTTTGTGCTGCAGCTCCTGTAAATAAACCTCAGCCCAAAGGATGGCACGGGCAGGGACGAGGACAGACTGGCACTGACTGAGATTTAAGGTGCAGGGTGTCAGAGGTACAAGGTCACTTTGCGTCCAGCCCCTGCTTTTGGGATGTCCTATCCTACAGTGAGTCGCAGCCTTGTCTCTTCTGGCATCTGCTTTGATCCCTGGTGTGATTTAGGGATGCCCAGAGTCTGCAGGAGGGGAAATAGAGTCCAAGAAGGTAACCATGGTGTCCAAGGTCTGGTAACAGCCCAGACCTCCTGCCTTCTCCTGTGCTCACTGTGCATGCGAGCTCCCTTTGCAAGAGGGATGGAGGGAATCACAGCCACCCTCTGGGCACCCCAGCTGCATCCCACAGCCCTCCACGGCCAGCGATCCTGCTCCCTTGGGCTGCCTTTTCCTGGGAAGGCAGAGATGGATGTGCCTGCATCCCGCCTCCTCACCTTCCACTCCTGCTTCAGCCCCAGAGCCGAGGACACCCCCGGTGCCCAGCGTTTGTGGGAAAACAGCCCCCAAAAAGTCATCTCGGAGGAGAAACGCTGGGAATACCGGCCCAAGGATGCGCAGCATTAAGGGAGGAGTGTCAGGAATGCCGCAGGAATGCGGGATGAGCTCAGTGCTCAGTGTAAATCAGCACAAGCAGTTAAAATTCCAGGCTGGTTCGCACCGGGTGAGGACGTGGCCTGCCCGGGACAGGATCTTAATTATATTAATCCTTAAAAAAGAAAGAAATGGGCCTCCGAAGGAAATCCTTTTTTAGTCATTTAATTCCCTTTCATACACCTCTCCCTGCTCAGAATACCCTGATTTGATGCAGGTCCACAGCCCATTACCATAAACTTCTCTACACCTATTCTGAAAAGCAATCGCTCATGAAGCTGGAGGCTGCTGAGCCAAATTCACCAGCACAGCCGCTGCCTGACAGGAGCTGTGGCCCCTGAGATGAGCAACAAGGGATCCAAACACAGGTCATGGGATGGGCCTGGCCTCCAGGCCAAGCAAACACCCCCCAAGGAATAAAACTTGGGAATGGGGGAAGCAGAATGCTGTTGGCACAGGCAGGGATGCACGGATGCACGTGTGGGTGTCACGGGCTTTCTACAGCTTCCTTTGTAATCTTCCCTGGTGCATCAGAGGGATTTAGTAGGTGTGAATACCTGAAATCCCTGGGAATTCAACAGCTGGAATACAAGGTGGGCCCTGCATCCGAGGGCAGGAGGTGTTGCTTGTGATAAGGGATTGAAGTGGGAAGAAGCGGGTACCACACAGAGCATGGAGGAATTGTCCTCCCAAAAGAGATGCGGCCATGCACCCGCAGCCCCTCTGCCTTGCTGTCCAACAGCTTGCCTCCGCTATACACAGGAATTCATTTCACCAGGGATTTGGATTTGGAAGGGAAAGGCTGATATTTCCCAGTGATCCGGATTCCTGCCATAAGCAGGACCCAATGTGCACAGGACGGTGCCAACCGGAGCTGAGCAAACACCAGGAGCAGGTTTTAGGTCTTGGTGTGATGCTTAAAGAGCAGGGTCTGGTGCCTTGGAATATCTTCCAGGTTTCCCCTGGGGCTTTCCCAAACTAGGCTTCACCTGCACGCTTCTACAGTCCCAGGATCACCCTTGCAATGTAGCATCAACACAAACCAGAGTGGTAAACCCCATGGAAAGCTCTCCCAGCATTCCCACCTTGCAGGGCTCTTCTCTCATCTTCAGCACAGCCCAGTTTTCATAAGAGCGACCTTTTCCCAATGGTTGTAATTATTCCATTTCTAATACAGAGAAAGTTTGCAGTTTCTTTTGTTTCAGCTAAAAGAAAAAAAAAGGGTTTAAATCTCTGTTTAGAAATGCAAAACCGTTTTGTTTTGCATCCAGGTTGATCTCTTCTCCTTCACGCCTTTGAAAATGAAAAAGGGAAAAGCAGAAACAACCCCAACAGTTAAAACGTTTGGATCTATTCCTCGTATTTCCTCTGTGCAAAATGTTGATGAGAAAGTCTGGAAAATAATGTAAATCCATCCAAGTTCTTCTTTTTGGAGTAATTCAGAAGAAAAGGGTCAGTTATCGTGCGAGGTGCTTCTGCCCTCCAAACCCAGAGCACTGAGATGTACAGATGTATCTATCAATGGATATAGGTTTTATAGATATGTATTATATAGATATAGATATGTATTCCATATAGATTGTATAGATTGGATAGAGATGTAAATTATATTATATTTATATTATGTCTATATCTAGATTTAGATTTATATCTAGATTTAGATTTATAGCTATAGATATGTAGGTATATAGATACATGTATATATAGATATGTGGATATATGGATATATAGATATGTGGATATATGGATATATAGGTATGTGGATATATGGATATATAGATATGTGGATATATAGATATACAGATGTAGATGAAGATGTAGAGGTAGATATATAGAGATAGAGTAGGAATGGAGACAAAGATAGAGATGAGATAGAGATAGAGATAGAGATAGAGATAGAGATGATAGAGATAGAGACAGAGACAGAGATAGAGACAGAGATAGAGATAGAGATAGAGATAGAGATAGAGATAGAGATAGAGATAGAGATAGAGATAGAGATAGAGATGATAGAGATAGAGATAGAGATGATAGAGATAGAGATGCTCTGTGTCTCTGCTCACTTGGAGTCACACTGGTCCCGTGCTTTCTCCAGCAGCTAACTGCAGAGCCCCAGAGGAAGATGCAGTGGGGGATCAGGAGGGCTGCATGGAGCCTGGGCGATGGTTTAGATGGCATTGGGCTGTGAGGGGTTTGCTGGAAGCCAGAGGGAGTAGGTGTGAAACCACAGTGAAAGAAATAACCACCAGAGCGAAGAGCAGAGGTGGAAACGTGCACATTAAACCCCACGGGGATGGAGGAGCAGCCCCTTCCTGCCAAGTGCAGGAGGCTGTGTGCAGCACCTCAGGTCAAGTCCAATGACATGGGACCAGCACGGATGTGATGCAGCGACCGGGGTCAGCCCCAGCGTGCAGGATGCAGAAGTTAGCAGCTGGTGTCGGATTGACTTGAATTTGATTTATCACCTTCTTATCAGCAGATTAAAGCTGATGACAGCTTAGAGCCGTAATTGACCGGTGATGCTTGTAGCAGGAGCTCCATCAGGCTGAGCAGCTCCCTCGTGGGGCTTGCTTGCGCCCTTGATGTCTTTCAGAGGGCAACGGCTCGGCTCTGGCAAGGCCTGGGAAATATCCTGCGCTCCTCAGATAAGGTCTGAGCCGTGAGGAGGGAGGCCGAGGTGCTCGGGGAACGGTTGAGGGCAGTGTTGAAACGCTTGCAACAGCGGCAGAGCCTGGACGTGACCATTGCTGGAGCAAAGTCATCCCGGGGAGGGCTGGTGGGGAAGCACAAAGCTGGTACCTTCCATCAGCGGGTTAGGATGCGTTTAAAAGCAGGGATGCGGCTGGGAATGGCGTTGTCCTGGTATAGTGCTCCTCTAAAACCCCTCCGTGTGTGAATGTGCACTGTGGCTTGGCCACTACCAAACACACGGGCTCCGGGGTGAAAATCCAGTGCTGATGATGAGTGCGGGTCCAAGGTGGGATCGGGGGCTTCAGTGTGGGTTAAATTTGCAGATGCCAAATGTAATTCCCCCGGGACACAGCGAGGAAGCTGGGCTAACGCTGCTGCTCTGAGGGCTGAAGTTGGTTACAGTTCCTCCACAGAGAGAGACTCCCCATTCCATGTAATTATCCATAGAATTATCACCAAGAAAGGGGTTTCTGACAGCACAGTGCCCTTGGCATGGTGCAGGAGCTGTGCATCCCAACCTTTCCCTGGTGCAGGAGCTGTGCTTCCCAACCTTTCCCTGCAGGAGCTGTGCATCCCAAACTTTCCCTGGTGCAGGAGCTGTGCATCCCAACCATTCTCTGGTGCCTGTGCATCCCAACCTTTCCCTGGTGCAGCCTTTCCCTGCAGGAGCTGTGCATTTTCCCTGGTGCAGGAGCTGTGCATCCCAGCCTTTCCCTGGTGCAGGAGCTGTGCATCCCAAACTTTCCCTGGTGCAGGAGCTGTGCATCCCAACCTTTCCCTGGTGCAGGAGCTGTGCATCCCAACCTTTCCCTGCAGGAGCTGTGCATCCCAAACTTTCCCTGGTGCAGGAGCTGTGCATCCCAAACTTTCCCTGGTGCAGGAGCTGTGCATCCCAAACTTTCCCTGGTGCAGGAGCTGTGCATCCCAAACTTTCCCTGGTGCAGGAGCTGTGCATCCCAACCATTCTCTGGTGCAGGAGCTGTGCATCCCAACCTTTCCCTGGTGCAGGAGCTGTGCATCCCAGCCTTTCCCTGCAGGAGCTGTGCATCCCAAACTTTCCCTGGTGCAGGAGCTGTGCATCCCAGCCTTTCCCTGGTGCAGGAATCCTAACCTTTCCCTGGTGCAGGAGCTGTGCATCCCAACCTTTCCCTGGTGCAGGATCCCAGCCTTTCCCTGTGCATCCCAACCTTTCCCTGGTGCAGGAGCTGTGCATCCCAACCTTTCCCTGGTGCAGGAGCTGTGCATCCCAGCCTTTCCCTGGTGCAGGAGCTGTGCATCCCAACCATTCTCTGGTGCAGGAGCTGTGCATCCCAGCCTTTCCCTGGTGCAGGAGCTGTGCATCCCAACCTTTCTCTGGTGCAGGAGCTGTGCATCCCAACCTTTCCCTGGTGCAGGAGCTGTGCATCCCAACCTTTCCCTACAGGAGCTGTGCATCCCAACCTTTCTCTGGTGCAGGAGCTGTGCATCCCAACCTTTCCCTGGTGCAGGAGCTGTGCATCCCAACCTTTCCCTGGTGCAGGAGCTGTGCATCCCAACCTTCCCCTACAGGAGCTGTGCATCCCAAACTTTCCCTGGTGCAGGAGCTGTGCATCCCAACCTTCCCCTACAGGAGCTGTGCATCCCAACCTTTCCCTGGTGCAGGAGCTGTTCATCCCAGCCTTTCCCTGGTGCAGGAGCTGTTCATCCCAGCCTTTCCCTGGTGCAGGAGCTGTGCATCCCAACCTTTCCCTGATGCAGGAGCTGTGCATCCCAACCTTTCCCTGGTGCAGGAGCTGTGCATCCCAACCTTTCCCCATCTGGAGACCTGGAACACCTGGAACACTTCCTAGGGGTAACCCTCACAGCAATCAAAGCTTCTGCCTGGGCAGTCCCTGCATGCCCAGAGCTGCCCCAGCCCTGAGCCAGGCACGAGGCAGCCCCCGGTCCTGGGTTTCTATATCCCACCCAACCTGAAGGCAGCTTTGCTGGGCACTAAGAATGGCTTCTGAGTGCTGCTGGGTCCAGAGGACTGCAGAGGACACTGCACAACTTCCAGCGAAGGTCCCTGCCTAAACCCAGGGTTCCGGGCACTGGCTCAGGATTGCTTCAAAGTCATAGAGCCAAGGGGAGCAGGGCAAACATGGCAGGCTGGGAACACCAGGGCTGCTCAGCCTGGAGAAGAGAAGCTGCGTGGAGACCTCAGAGCAGCTTCCAGTGTCTGAAGGGGGCTGCAAGGACGCTGGAGAGGGGCTCTTCATCAGGGACTGGAGTGATAGGACAAGGGGTGATGGGTTCAGACTGAAACAGGGGAGGTTCAGGTTGGAGATAAGGCAGAAGCTCTTCCCTGTGAGGGTGCTGAGGCGCTGGCACAGGGTGCCCAGAGAAGCTGTGGCTGCCCCATCCCTGGCAGTGTTCAAGGCCAGGTTGGACACAGGGGCTTGGAGCAAGCTGCTCTAGTGGAAGGGGTCCCTGCCCGTGGCAGGGGCTGGAGCTGGGTGATCTTAAGGTGCTTTCCAACCCAAACCATTCTATGATTCTATGGAAGATCTCACCCAGTGCTAACTCTGAAGCTCACCATGACCAGTGGAGTGCACGTGAGGTGCAGGACTCTGGAATGAGCAGAGTTTGTAATGCCAAAGCCCCCGTACCCTGCTTAGCCTTTTGGGGTTGGTGGGATCCTCCAGGTGGGCAGGATGCTGCCTCTTCTGCAGCAACGGGACATCATCTCACTGTGTGTCTTATCTAAGGGGGATCTCAGCTGGGTCTGGGCAGCTGGTTAGCTCCCATGGACCTGTCTCTCTGCTCAGAGGCAAGCAGAAAATGAAACCAAAGCATCTAATTAGTTTCTGCGTGCGGATGTTCATCCAGCACAACTTGGCCGAAGATCAACTTATTTTACAGAGAGCCAAAACGTCTTCAGATGGGAACTTCAGCGTTTGAATTCAGGGCTTTGTTTCAAGGCAGAATGCTTTATTCCCGATCCCTGGAGCCCGGAGCCATGTATTCCTCTGTGGAGCTTCAAACCAGTTCGCCGCGCTCTGGCGTGTAACGAAAGCCAGGTGCCCGCCGAGCCGGCGTTACGGCGCGGTACCAGCCCGGCCCGTGCATAAAGAACCAGTTGTGTTTGGAACAGGCCCGGAGACTGTTCTCCCCTTGTGAAAAGTCACAGGGAAACTGAATGTTGGGCTCATTCATGTGGCTTTTCCACGTTTTCGGTCGGGATTGGAGCACGCAGATTTGCTTCTTTAGCAAAACCATCTGTTGTTTGGATGTGCGTGTGAACAGTTTGGGTTTCCCGGCTTCCCCCCGTGCTCCTGGCACGCCGCAGAGCCGGTTAAAGCAAGCAAAGCACCCAAAGGCACTTTTAATCCTTTTTTTTTTCCTTCTCTTTTAATGTATAACAGTTATGCCTGAGTTACAGAGAGACACCTACAGGCAGCAGGTAGTTAAAGCAAAACCAGTTTCTCTTCCTACTAAGACTACTCCATATAGCTGAATAAATTATGGTGCGATTATATATATACACACGCACGCACGCAGGCACACACGCACAGGCTCACGCACAGGCATACACATGGAGCAAAATGGCTATGAGTCAAACACAGAAGCAACATATCCGCAGTTACTAGAATAAGGAATGTCCTATAGTGCTATGTAGATACTCCCCAGGTGGGTATATGGAGGTGTTAGGGATGACGAGTTAGAAGCATTAAATACACAAAGTCTCTGAGCGACAGGAGCCAATCTGCTGAGTTACTGGACACAGTGAGGAGATGTCCGTTGGGTGGCCTCAGGATGGTGTTGAGAGGTGAGGGCAGGGGCACGGGGAGGTAAAAGGAACTCACTCGGAGCTTCTCCTGTCCCCCCAAGGATGTCAGTTCTCATCTGCAGGCATGGAAGAAATGCCAACCTGAGAGAAGGTCTCTGGAGCACATCCCTTCCCTTGGTGGTTCTTTTGGATGAGGTGCAGAAGGATTGTGGGGTTGCCAGGCACCCTCAGAGTCACCAGTAGTTGAGTATCTGCTCAGTCCCCATTTGGTCTGCTTTGCACCCACATGTTCTTCCGGGTCCTGCTGTCCAACACTTGTCCGCTGCTGATTGCTACTCTTCCATGCACGGTTTTGTTTCGCCTCCAAGGCACCTCCCTCTGTTCTGTCCCCCCTCTCCCCATCCCACCCTACCCGCTGAGTTTGTCTCTTGTCAGCAGAGCCGAGGCTGGCAATCCAAAAACCAAACCAAACCCAATCGAAAAATACTTTGACTTTCATACATGAACATACCTTAAAACAAAACAAAGAAACAACCAAAGCCAAAGAATCCCCAAATCAAACCCATCCCACCCCAAAGACTCTGGAATGTATTTTGAAAACACACGATAGGCAAATTTCTACAGTTCCTCCCCTCCCTCCCCCTTATTTTTGTATCTTTTTTTATAACTAGCACGGCACTCACTGTGGGGTTTAGTATAAAAAATGTCAACTTCCTATAAACATACAGCACATGACCAAAGTTCCAACTAATGTACAAAGTGCGACCACGAGGGAAAGGTCAGAGAACAGCTATTTGCGCTAGCACGGGGCCGTTTCCATACTCCTCTAAGAACTCTATTTACAGCAGTGCCCAGGTGGTCATGGACTTCCTAGTGAAGGTAACTGGCAAATAGTTTCTACAGAGCTCCCTCTTTTTAATGTTTTTTCACTCCTGGGGTCCTGCACGCAGGGCCGAGCTCAGCTCAAGCTCTCCTCAACAACGTGCTCGCGGTGCGGACCAGGTATCCGCTGTTGAGGGATGCTTGGGAGATGTGTGTGCACACAGAGGAGGATGGATGAGATACCAGCAGGGAGAAGAGAGCAGGAGTAGCAGACAAGCAGTTCTCATGACAAACTGAGCTTTCCTTCCAGTTTAGCAGGCAGCTAGGAATGCATTTGGTCAGAAGTTTCACTATGAAGAAGAGATTGCAACTGTCTGGGGTAGATACGGGGTCAGCACTCACCATCCACAACCTCCATCTTCCAGTAGTAAGGGGAATGTAGATCTGAAGGTGCTCCCAGACAGGGTGATTATGGCCATTTGGCCTCTTAAAGACTATTAAAAGTGGCACACAAGAAAATCGTGCGCTGCAGAATGAGACTGAGAGACAGGAGCAAATTCAAACAGGTACTTCAGTCATTAATCCTTCATCTCACCCTCGATCCCCCAGTGCAGGTGTGGCTGAGGGTTACTGGTATTGGGAATGACATTTAAGTTAGTACTGGAATTCAACAGGGATTTCTTCCTTAGATCAGCTCTTGCTTGCTGAGATCTCAAAGTGGCACAAAGCAGGGAGAGCGCTCCAGGGAATGGGACCGGTCTCAGCCACCTCAAGGAATCAATACCTTCAGCCTCACCCAGCTGTAGGTGCTACATACTGCCCTGAGAAAGGATGAGAAGAATCCAAGCTTCAAGTGCTCCAAAAGCTTCATGATCCAAGAAAAGTCTTTTACAACTAAGAAGGGAAGCTGTACGTGTCATAGAGCTGGGCAAGCAGAGGCTGAATTGGGATCTCTGGAGAATAAAGGATGGCAACATGGCCTCTAGATGCCCACGTTGCCCTGCACAGAAACATTTGAGAGGCCAAGCTGGTGTATTAATACGCTTTAGGAATGTCGAGCAGGCTCTGTCACAGCCATAAAGCACAGCTGATGGAAGCCAGATGTGACTCTGATAGGATGCTGAGCTACGTAAGCAGCAAACCTCTGCTTTGGTCAGAACAGGTACTTGCCCGTGCGGCTCAAGGGAAAGTGGCTTGGCGGCTCATGATAAATGGTGTTGGGGAAAGGCAGGGGAGAGTTCCCCAGAAAAATGTTGTTGCAGCTGCAAAACCAAGGGGAGATTATATGAAAAGAACAGAAGCAGCAGCAGCAACAGAAGAGAGCACAAGGGAAGCATCTCCTTTAAGAACTCAGGAGCATATGCTAGACCATAACACGTGGTCCCCCATTATCACCAGTGGACAAAAGCAGACATTCATTAACCTAAAGCAGACATATAAAATAAGTGTACTATAAACCCTTACAGTCTGTAGATGACTTTAAGTCCTGCCTGTTGCCATTGGACTTCACACATCAGCTCCTGGCTCGCACAGATTCTCTGCATCAGGCTGTTACATCAGGGGCAGCTTTCTTTGCCTTCTCCAGGTCACATTTTAGCATGTTCTTGAAGCCTCTCAACACAGGAAGGTGAGGAGGGAGAAGTCTGTATTAAACATCATCTGCTCAAGAATCATCAAGGATCATCACCACATGCAAAAGGGAATCTATTTCAAAACTCATGTGGGTCAGGCCTTAGCAATAACCTCTTATTGTTGGCTGCTTTTATCTGCGCACTGCGCTGAGCAGACTTGTGAGGCGATACAAAAGCGAGAGCACCGGCTGCTACAGCAAATTGGGGTGATAAATCCAGAGAACAAGATCTGGCTTAGAGAGAGAGAAATGCTCCACCACCAAAGTGAAAAGCAGAAGGAAGGGAGAGACTGAGTTGTATGGAATAGTACGCGGAATGATAGGGAAGAGCTGGGAGGATGGACAGAGGCACACATTTCTCCTGCTGTTGGTACAGTAAATCCTTCCCTGCAGTACAGATAGGGGCAACGCTGCAGCTGAGAGCACCTTTCCCTCCTACCTTGTGCTAGAAAGACTTGTCAGACATCTCCCCTCTAACTCCACAGCCACATCCATCCCTCAGTGAGAGGCAGCTGTGGAAAAGTACCTCGAGAACAAGCCCCATTTTCTCTCAGGTAGCCCTTTACTTGTAGAAGAACCTGGCCCTGTGCACTGACCCTCTCCAAGCAGGCAGCTAACAAACACCTCTGACTCTTCCCTCTCTTGTCTTTGTTCTCATGGCCAGCTTCTCTCCTGCTGAGTGAAGGAAGGGCCACTGACAGTCCTTGCCCTTCCCAACTGCATGGGCAGAAGCTCCAACGTGATCGGGTGTATCTGATGTCCTTCCTCTGTGTGTGCAAGGCCAGTGTCCGCTATCGCATCCCCTGCTGCTATCTGATGCCCGTGTCTCTTCAGTGATAGTCATAAATTGGTCCCTAAGAGGAAATGTAAATGTTGTCTCGTGCCTGTGCCCATAATTTCTAGTCCTCATGCAGCAATTTACATTTACACTTTCCAAAGGTCCCAGGCTGGACAGACTTACACCCTGCCCCTGCGTAGCAGCAATCTGGCCTTCTTTAGCCCTGCTTTAGGAAGCCATCAGTGAGAACAGAAGAGTTGGGGGGGGGGGGGGGGGGAATTTGCTGTCACTTTAACATATGTTTTATGGGTTTCATTTGTCTTTGTGGTGTTTTGTTTTGTTTTTAAACAAGTTCTTATGTTTGGTCCATAGGTCTTCTGTGGTCCCGAACTACATCACCCTTAATGATCAGCTTGGTTATTCTTTCCTATACAACATTCACCAAATTTACAGCAATGGAAAGAAAAGGAAACAAAAGAAAACATTTCATTTTTACAAAGAAAAAAAGATCATTTTGGCTTTGACTATGCCAACTACCTAGATCAATGGATAGTCCTTAAGCATGGGCAAAATGCCATGGCCAGGTAGGTTAGAGGGAGCGTATGAACTTGGGATTAATAAATGTACCCAACCCATTGTCTCTGGCCACAGGAGGAGTCAGGTCACAGAGGCCAGGCTTGCCTCTGGAATGAGGAGGAGCTGGAGACTTGGAGAGCCTTTCCCCTCTTTCCCGTCTCCTTCACAGCTGAAGTTGGTGCAAGGTGAAAGGGAATTGGGAAGGAGCAGGGTCTGGGTACAGGTAGATCCCTGGAAGGCTGGTGGTGTTTCTCCAGTGCTACCAAGTTGCTGGAGTGGGTTGTTGGCACAGTCGGACTCTTCAGTAAGCTTGGCCTGTCTCTACTGGTAGGAGGCCCAGAACAGCTGAATGTTCTCCCAGCTTCATCCTGCGCTGTGTGGACAGGCTCACGTTCTTGGCCAAATAATCAACAGCAGCTGAAGAGGGGAAAAAAGAGGAGGGGGAGAAAACAGCACAACGTTAGCATGCAGTGGATGGAGGCTTTCAGCATCAAAGGGTGTGTAACCAACAGAGCTTGCAAACAGACTCAGTGCAGTGGTTGTCACAGACATGAGGGTCCTGCAAATGAGTGATGGTCCTGCCAGAAATACCTGATGGCACAGATGCTGCTGGGGTTAAGCTGATGTGCAGTGCTCTCTGTGTGTGCTGCTGCAGGCCTTCGAGCTAAAACTCTACTTCTGCCATTGAAAATGGTGTTTCCAAGGCAGTTGCCTGAAGATGAGCCTGAGCAGAAAGCCAGTGGGATAAGCCTTCCAGCCTCACCTCCCTGTATCATCTCACAGTGGCAAAGCCAACTCCTGCACTCGGTGTAAATGACTCCAGAGATTCCAATGGAAGCTCAGCAAGGCTGGTTAAGGCTTGAATCTGACTCACTGCTGTGTGCTGACTCATCTCTGCAAGCTCTGCTGCCTGCCTCCATCCACCCTTCCTAAGGGAAAGCGCTTTGCTTATCTCCATCGGGGTGAGAAACAGCAGCCATAACTCCTGAGGTGATGCTTAACCTGTATCCCAGCTCGCCTGACTGCCCCATGGTCTGAGGGGGAAGAGGACCAGGGGCAGGATGGTGACATTGCTCATTAGCTGAGCTTCAGTCAAAGTCTTTCCCTTTCACTAGCTTTAATGTCTCAAATTAGATTAATAAGGAGCTGGCAGGAGATGTACAATCGGTGCCAATGAGTAAACAAATTTCAGCCATCAACGTCTTGTCAGGCGCCTGCCCCAGAGGAGGTCCCTTCCAGACACAAATTCTTATTAGACTTGTCATATCTATTAGAATTCCTTTCACGCTTCTGCGTTCCATCACCGGCATCATTAACACAGCTCCGGCCTTTGGGAACTGAGAGGACCACATTAATCTGGCATCCCTGCTCCTCACCGGCTGGGACAGCGCAGGCTCGGCTCAGGGTGAGTTCTGTGGGGCTGAAGGGAGGTGGGCTGGGGAGCTTCTGCAGGCTGCAGGGTCTGGAAAGAGCTCAGTGAGGCAAGTGGAGCTGGTTGTAGCTGGGATAGCTCAGCTTGGGTGCTGGGCTCTGTAATGTTGTGTTATGGTGCTTCCAGCTTCAAGGGTGGGGTGTACACAGGATTAGACCCCCAAGCTATGGCTCTCATCCAGACCTTGGTCCCCTGATATGTCAGTAACCACATTAAGTATGTCTTCGAGAGGATGCAGGTAAAGAGGAAATTCACTCCTCAGCCACACTGTGGGTGGGGGTGGGCCTCTGTTCCTGTTGCTCTGGCTGAATTCAGATGGGTGCTTGGGAAGGGAAGGAAGTAAAAGCCAGAGCTCTGGGAAAATGGGAATTTGATGGCAATCCCACCCTTCTATAACAAACCTGCTAACCTCCCAGTAATTGCTTTTTGTGGGAAGAGCTCCAAGGCACCAGGGTATCCCCTGCCAGAAGTCAAAATACAGTTTGTTGGTTTAACACAGTGGAAGCCAAAATAAAACCAGAAACCCACCAGAAGTACTCTGGGTGTTTATTTGCTTATGTGAGAGAGAAAGTGTGCCTGGGTTCGGGTTTCTAAAGCAGAGAATGAGGTGAGAAGTGGGGGGAGAGACTCCCTGCAGGTCCCTTCCAAAGCCTATCAAACCTACAGAGCTCTTATTTACCAGCCCTGGTTACATCCCCTGTCATACAGAGCCTACCCCAAATTATAGTAACCCCCCATTTTTATTGTAGCAGCGCTCATTAAAAAGAGTTTTGAATTTTCTTTGCTGCATCATAAAACAAGAAATATATGATTTGAACTGAACATCAATAAATGGTTTTGTGGAGGTCAGCATTTTAAAAGAAGCAGAGAAGAATTAAAAAGCAGGAAGAATTGAAGTATCTGCTGAACACAACATGCACCAAACAAGGAAAAGTCTTGCTATACAAGGGCATCTTCATGTATGTGACTGCTCTGACAGGACTCATTACCAATGAAAACTGTTTCCACACACAGAGGTTATTGTAAATGGGGCTCATTATCTGAAAGTTTATAGTGGAGCAGACTTACATACTGCCCCTGCAGAGCTGTAAATGCAAGTATCTATAGGCAGATGTGTTCACATGTGGGATTTCACAATAATCTAGTTCCCACCTTAGAACAGCCACTGATGGTTTGTGCTGCACCTGCAGTGCAGTGTGGCTCTGGCTTTGGCCACTGTGCTGGGGGGGACCTCAGCTCCTGGCACTGGGAAGCAGTGGCACCATGGATGGTGTGTGATGGTTTCTCACCTACCTTCCTTGCCCCAGCAGGAAGAACTCCTTCGTCACTAGTGACCTGCACGTCTCTAAGCACAGGACATGGCAGGACTAATACTGTCAACCACACAAGGCTTGCTGCTGGGCTCTCCTGACTATTAATAGGAATACATTCCTGTTCCAAACTGAGCCCAGTCGGTTCTGAACTGGACTGGCAAATAGAATGGTGTCCAGCAGAAAAAAGGGAGCGCTGTGACAGCAATCAGGAAAGCAGGGCAAATAACACCGTAAATAGGGCTGCTGAGCAGTTGTTCATCAGCACGAGGAGAGGCCCAAGTGAAAATTCCTGCAGCAAAGCAAGACAAACCCTTCTTTCTCTTTCCTCCTCCTTTGCTGGAGAAGGAAAACATCGCTCGTCCTCCTTACTTTATTTTTTACACACATGGGTGTGACTAACGTCTTGCCCAGGGGAATCTTTATTGGAAATCCATGGTATTGGAATTTGTTTAAGATTTTTATCAATAGCACGTGTGTCCAGCCTCACATCCAGAAGCGAGGGGAAGGTCAAGGGGTCACAGATCAAACTCCCGAAAACCAAAAAGAGGGGGGCTGTGGGGAAGCAGCTATTGATCCCGTCTGCCGCCACAGCCGGTTCTCATTTAGCTGGAGAAGTTAAAGACATTAAAGGGCTGTGACGGAGAGGGGAATAAAAAGCCACAGCCAAATGGAAGGAAAGGTCACTGAGGACAAGCTATGGGCAAAGCAGGAGTGCTCCCGGAGGAAGAGGATGCACCTTTAACCCTCCGCGGATCACTCTCTCACACCACCACACTTATTATTAGTTTAACACCAGCAGGTGAGCCCTTTGCCAGGCTCGCTGGTGTTTGTGTGACCCAAGCATTCAGGAGCAGAAACAGACCCTCCCCGGGTCCCTCTGCCTTTCAGGGCTGAGGTTTAGCTTCAGGATTACAATTCCAGGCTCACTTCAGCTTTTGCAGAAGCACAGCCCAGTTGACAGGCATTGCCTTGATGTGCTTTGGAGCAAAAACCTTGGGGTACGGGCCCAGCCCTTGCCTGGTGGAGGGCAGGGGGGGAAGAGACACATACATGAAGGAATGGCATTAAAATCCCAGCTTTCATTTGGCTGAGCAGGGTGAACATGCTGTAGGGCTTTTGGAGAAGCAAGAATTGGGAGATGGAAGGAGACAGGTCTGGAAGCTGTCTTTATTTTTAATAGAAATGTTGTACCTAAAATATTTCAGTGGGGACTTTTGAACTGGACTGTGAGGGTGCTGGGGAGGCTCTGTGGAGCAATCTCTGTGTCTGATGAGCACATGCCCTTTTATTCTCTAGATGGACAGATTTCTTTATTGGTCTTTTCTGTGAGGGTGGAGAGGCACTGGAACAGGCTGCCCAAAGAAGTGGTAAATGCTCCATCCCTGGCAGTGGTCAAGGCCAGGTTGGACAGGTCTAGTCTGTCCACGGCAGGGGGTTGAAACTAGATGATCTTAAGGTCCTTTCCAAACCAAACCATTTTATGACTCTATGATTGTATAATTTCTATAGAAATCCCTTCCAATACAATATCTATAACTTCTTACATTCCCCTCCTTTCTTCTCCTGCTCCCTGTACAGGGGGAATGAAATCAGAGCACTTACTTTGTCCATACTGTCCATACTGGTAGCCAGCCACTGGATCCACGCTGTAACTGGTGGTGCTGTAGGTGGGAGGACAGTAGGACTGGGAAGTCGGGAGGCTGTCCACGGACTTGATGGAGTCGCTCCGCTGGCTGCAGCTGGCAGAGATGGAGTTGGTGGTGTCCAAGCCACCGTGAAGGGGAGAGATGGAGAAGTCAGCCTGGGGTTGTGGAGGAACCCCGCTGGGGTTGCTCAGGATACTCATCACCTGCGGAAACACATGAGACAACATGTCAGTGGCTGGAGGAGAAAGGGGGGTCTGCAGCTGCCTTCATGCATACTAGGGAGCAACAGTGCACATACAATGGTGCTCTATCATTGTAAGAGACAATCCCAAAATAGGTTTGGCCAGGCTGAAGAATGAAGGTCTGCTTCCACCAGAAACAACACACAGACCCCAGAGGTGGCTCTAACGCTTAGTCCTTAGGATTAATGAGAGTCCTTAAAAGGGATAACTGAGAAGCTCCTTCAAGGTACGCTCAATCTTTGGTCTTTCTTTGCTGACCTGCCAACGTTAGCTGTTGTGTTAGTCCTGTTACAGTGTTAGTGCTGTCCAGAATGAAGACTGGAGAAAGGAAGAAACTTGGGACAAACCTGTTTAGCACATACTGCCATGAACTGAGGACAAGCATCCCTCCCAGAGACACATAAGACAGGGAGCAAAAAATCCCTATTTTCCAAAAGGGACACTGAAAACAGCTCCTTTCTTTGAAGGTCTTTGGGGCTTGGTTTGCAAAGGTCCCCAGCCAAACCAGATGCAACCCCTTTCTGGCCTTGATGCGGATTCAGCTTTAGGAACTAAAAAGTCAAAGTTCTCTTTCCCCTCCAATGTTAAAGGAGAACAGGTCCTGGTTCGGCTCATTTCAGTGGAGTGCTTGCTTGGAAAATGTAATTAAATTTGCACACAAACGCTCTTCCTGCTTTGAGACCTGAAAACAGATGAACTTTTTTCCTCTTTTGCAACAAAAAATGCCAGATTTGTTCCTGCGGGTGACTTTGGGGTAAGCTGCTGCCCACTGGCCTTCACACAAGGACCCTGATCCGCCAGCGCTCTAATGCAATTGCCTTCTGCAATCAGCCAAATTACCCCCGGGCTGCCAAGTTAAAAGTGGAAAGAGTTTGCAGGAGCGGGGCCGTGGCGAGGGAAGGAAGGGAATTCCTGGTGCCTCTTGGTTGATCTTGCTGGAGTTGGGCTGGGGAAGGAGGGGGGAGCGGGGACAGGCTCTCACCTCAGGGGGCCAGGCCCGCGCTCAGATGCCGAGCGGCTGAACCCCTCCGAATTGAGCATAACCTTATTGACATCAATTAAAGTGGCAAATTGGAAATATTTGGAGCCTGGCAAGTGGTAAAATGAGCCCTTTATCCCCCACCAGAGGCCTGGTGAGCTATTGTGCAGAGGATACATTCTCTGGAAGGACACAAGCGGGGTTGTATAGAGCCGCGTCTCCCCTTCCTGCTCACCCCGACACCTTCCCCATTCCCTCCTCCCTCACCTTCCTGCCGGAGCTGGAGCTTAGCCTGAATAACCAGCTACGTGCTGGTCTTTGCTTTCTAAAGCTTCTCCTCCCCCCGGAAGGACTCAGGAGCCCTGCAAAGATGCTTTCCCTTGATGTGATGCCACCTCCCGACTTGGCCGGCCTGAGATCCTTCCCAGGCATTTGTCTGGGAGGGGAATTTGGGAGCAGGGGTGGCTGGACCCCCGTGGAGGGGGAGGCAGTGGGGAGGTTCTGGGGAGGGCGTTAGTTGAAAAGCCTGGAAAATCAATCTAACGCTGACCACTGTGGTTGTCTGCAACGTGGTACAGAGACAAGGGAACAAGCTTTGCCCCAGCAGCGCAGTGCCAGCAGCGGAGAGCTCAGAGGGCTCATTTCACCTCTCCTCCTTCAGGGTTTTCAGCCTGCACTGAGCTCAGAGTTTGCTGCTGGTCCCCAGAAGTTAAAACTGGCTGAGCTGCCTCTACCCTGCAGGGCAGATAAGTTCCAGATAGAGTCTAAGCTACCTCCAGCGCTCCAGACCCTCTGGCACAGCTTCTTAATCACAGTGATTAAGCCTGGAGGTATCTAATGAAGCTGTTTAGCTGTAACACAGTGCAGTAAGTGCCCATGGAACTCCCTGCCCCATGACAGCCCAAAGACTGGAAGGGGTGAAGAAAGGACACTGCATTTAAATATGCAAGACAGAGTGGATTAATACGAGAATAGGGCTGTCCTGCTTTTCTGTGGGGATGTAACGCAAACCTCCCTGCCCCAAGGCTTATGCAGCAGGGCAATTATGGGAGTGCAGCCTGAAGGGGGGGTTTCCAGCTGCAGAATTATTTGTAGCCTTCCACTCAAGCCAGGTCATGAACTTTGATCTGGGTCCACCATGCATCCCCTCGAATGCCCCTCAATCCCACTGGCTGCAGACCTCAAAGCTTCAGCATCGCCTGAGCTGTAGGTGGTACACCCTGCACTGCTTTTCCTGATGGACAACCAGGACACTCACACATCCAGCAGCCACAAGACATTATTGGATTTCAGTCACAAGCAGAATCAGATGTTTAAAACAATAAACATCCTTCTGGAAAACACAGACATACAAATGATGTGTTATTGTTGGAGAGGTCCAGCTTGGGAAGCACAAAGGTTTCTCCTCTCCCTTCCAGAGCTGTCCAGGTCTGGCAGTGCTGCCTGACTGTGGATGTGCTGAAAGAAATCCTGCTCTATCAAATGAAGGGCAACTGGAACCATTCACAGAACAGAGGGCTTTCTAGTGCTCTCCCTCCTGGCTGTCTCCCCAAAAGAGTCAGCTGCTTTATATTACTCAGGGAAGAGAAAAGGCTCTTAAAGCAAGCAGAAGTCATATTAACACTTCCGCTATGGCCCTGCTGAAAAGAACAGAGGATGTAAAGCAATGTTGGTAAATGAAACCCAGATTCACACTCTGCAGATTCAGACAAGACGCTTGCACAAATCCTACTAAAGACAGTAATTGGCTTTAATCAGTCAGAATCAGGGCTGATTTCTAATCCCAGCTCTGCCACTGGTTCACCAGGGCTCGTGCAAGTCACTTAAGCTAGGACTCAGCTCAACTAACCTTAGCCATGGGAAGTTACGTTTCTGGTCAGTGCTAATCCTTTAGAATCCCTCTTCAGAGAGACTGACACCTCTGAAGGGCAATTCAACCCATCCTAAGACCCCTTTCTGGACAAGACAGCCTGAATTTCCCTCTCAAAATCCATGGTGAAATACAAGGATGTCAATCTTTCACCACGGCGATGCCATGATGGGGAATGGATACGTAACTGTACGGAGGTTGGAGAGGGGAGATGCTGGAAGGTGACTACAAGAGGAACGTCCCTGCTGGATGCTCCCGTGGAAGTAGGGTGGAGGAGTCCTGCAGAGGAACCCTGAGGGTGGCTGTGGGGTTCCAAAATCACCATTCCCTACAGCAATGTTGACCATGGGAATGCGTTTTCCAGGCAATGTAAGGCTGAGCCCTCCTGAGATGCTGTTTGCACAGGTTTATCAGAGGACAACATCTGATCTTCCCCACCTCAGGACACGAAGGTGTTAGAAATAACAAGTGTGAACCAGAGACTTCTATCCCCTCTTCACTACTCAGTCACCCAGCACAGATAACTCTCCATGAGCCCTCCAGTCTCAGCAGACCCTCTTGTTTCAGGTGGATAAACTCATTTTCCAGGCAACTTTTGAACTTAGTAAAGTCTGGGGCATCTGGAGAAATCCCTTCTTCAAGAATGCAAAGTCCTTTTACCTTTTCTTTTTGACCTTGCTTGCTTATAATTTATTACTTCTTGGTGCATTATCATCACTAACTAAAAATCAATAACCTCTTCACATCTGTAAGGTTTTATCTGGAGGGAAATCTGCTCCCTGTCCATCACAGTGATTGACAGCCTTCCCTTTCCCCTCCTTCTCATCACTTGTCTCTCTCCCTTTCCCCATCTCCTTTCCCTTTGCTGTTGTCCCAAATCAGTCACAGGCATGGCGTGGGCTTGCACTTTGGGCTAAGTCAATAACAGCCACGGCGCTGGAAGGAGCCTTTGGCCTTGCTTCTACCCTTTTCAGAGGTCATTTGTCATGGGGGAGAGGTCCTGGTGTGTTGGGGAGACCAAGGTTAATGCACAAAGACCCTCCTGGATGAAAGAGCCACCCCCCCCTCACCTCCTGCTGCTGCCTCCCTCCTCACCCTCATGTCTGCAGCTCCCCCCGTGCCCCCCTGGGACGTTTCATCACTCTCTCCCATACTTTAAAAGAAGGGGAGTTAAAAAAATGTAATTAATTCCCTCCATTTCTGAGCTGGCCTCAGGGCCTCTGGCCATGGAAACTGCAGCAGGGGAAATGTGCACCCTTTATGATAAACCAGTGTGGCTTTGGGAAGGGAAGTGCAATTAGGGCCTTCAATGTGGGCAATCAGGCCGTCAGATTTTCGGGTTGGGGGGGTGGTTGGGGGTGTTTGGAGTGGCTCAAGGGGCAGACAATTGATAGGGAGAGATATTGTAAGCTAGAAGAAAGGTTTGTGACAGAACCTTGTCCCAGCACTGATCTTTGTGGTCAGGAGCTCTATGGGAGATACCAGAGCAGCCCAGACCATGCCATACATCCTCAGAGTCCCTCCACCTCCTCAGCTTGCTTTAGGCTTCCTAAGATACCCAGCTGATAGAGACATCAGGCCCTGGCCACAGCAGGCTTCACACCTACACTCAGTGATGCTCCAGGAGGACACTGAGGTGTTACAAGGAGATCAAACTCCAGCAAACAAAGCGATGGGGAGGCAGGAGCCTATGGATGGCATTTTTCCGAGTGACCCCTGCTTCCGTGGTGTCTCCGTTTGTGGACACTTGATTTGACACAGCACAAAGCGTCCAGAATCAGAGGCTGCCTTAGAGAAATGCTGCATTTAGAAACTGCTGAGCCTGGCTAAGTCCTGAACCGAGGGAAGCTGAAATGATCTGCAGTAGCTGAAGGGTGTTAACTCCAGAGAAGCTGCTGCGTGGTCCCCAAAGAATGCAAAGGAAGGGTCTCCGGGCAGCAAGGAGCGTTTCTGAAGCTGTGGTCCTGCTTTCCTAGGAACGGGTAGAGATCCTCTCGCTTTGGGAAAGGCTGCAAATGCGATCAGTTTGAATATGTGATACTGCATCAGGCAAAAAGCAGTAGGAAATTGTGCGTGAAGAGCATTTGTAGGCTGAAATCTCTTTGTTTCAGCTTTCTGTGGTGTTTTAACATTTACACTGCTTCCTAGGGAATGGGAAGTCTGCCAGGGGCCTGATGGCCGTGCTGGGAAACATGCTGGATCTTACGGATTTATTAATGGCATGGACCAAGTTAGTGATTCCTCCATGAGGACTTGGTCTCTGCCATTTGTGCTTGATTCAGCTTCATGCTCCAAGACTTTTCTTACCTACTTGGTGGGGGGACACAGCTTAATCTTTTCCATCTTTATTGTGCAGCCTGTTCAGCTAATCTTTCCTTTCTCTCTTGCAGAAGGCAACCCTTCCTGATGTTAATGCTTTTTGATCTCTGTGGATTCATTTTCACTTGGTGGGAAGAGGAAGAGGCGATTATACTATACATACATTAAATGGAAACAAAATGAAGAGGTGACTGTAGGACTACTGAAAGCCAAAGAGAGTTAGGAGGAGATAAATAAGGTTTCCCCAAAGATCTTCACTTGAAAGGAGGATAAATATATGCAAATATGCCCCTCGGTAGGACTAAAGTGACTTATGTAGCAATCACTAACACTGCACTCCCCAAACCAAGCAATTAATTTTGAATGTGTTCTAAATCATTCCATCCAGCTGAGTTGTATCCCAATATGCCAACCCAAGGCAGTACATATACCCATTGAACCTGATCCTGCAATCAGGCCAAGGATCCGGACAGCGCTTCACCCTCCTTGCACACTTCTGAGCCAGGTAACAGCAGTTCCTTTCATCTAAAATCATTTCAAACTACATTTTGAGGCCCAGGGAGCAAACTTTGCATTAGCTTTCCACAGGGGTAACTTCCCTGACTGCCAGCACAGTCTGAATTCACACTGGTATAAATGAGTATGTGGCTTAGCTCTCTAGGTCTATTTTGCAGTGGACTGGAGTTTAAGAAATATGTTCCATTGCCTCATCCAGCCAGGTGTTTATATTCCATCCACCCACAATGTGTTAGAAATCATAGAATGGTTTGGGTTGGAAGGGACCTTAAAGCTCATCCAGTTCCAAGCTATGCGACAGGCAGGGACCCCTTCCACTAGAGCAGCTTGCTCCAAGCCCCTGTGTCCAACCTGGCCTTGAACACTGCCAGGGATGGGGCAGCCACAGCTTCTCTGGGCACCCTGTGCCAGCGCCTCAGCACCCTCACAGGGAAGAGCTTCTGCCTTATCTCCAACCTGAACCTTGTTTCAGTCTGAACCCATTACCCCTTGTCCTATCACTCCAGTCCCTGATGAAGAGCCCCTCTCCAGCATCCCTGCAGCCCCCTTCAGACACTGGAAGCTGCTCTGAGGTCTCCACACAGCTTCTCTTCCCTGAACAGCCCCAGTGTTCTCAGTCTGTCTTTTTATGAGAGCTGCTCCAGTCCCTGATCATCCTTGTGGCCTCCTCTGACTTGTTCCAACAGTTCCATGAGCTATATGAGATAACACAACCTCTTCCTCAGCAGGAAGGACACTAGGGCTGACGTGGCTGCTGCTGCTCCATTGCTGGTATGTCTCATTTTCCTGACCTTCACCATTTCCTGGGAAAATACGTGGATGCCAGTGAAGAGCCTTTCCAAAGTGTGTCAGAAGCATGGCTGGGAGCAGAACACCATGTGCCTGAATGCCTTCTGGTTTGTATGGGACAGATCATATGAGATCCCTTCAAAGTGGTCACAGTTACTGTAGGCCTGTGCCTGAATAGCTTGACAGTCACCAATCAACACAGAAATATCATCAATGCCTTTCAGTGACTTCAAACACCTGAAGGATGTTTCAGCGCCATAGGAAAGTGGTCTAGGACACAGCAGGTGAAATGGAGATGAGCATCTGTATCCTATAATGAACCTGTTCACTTAATAGATGAGAAACTGCCACACACTTATGATGGAGAGGGCTTGGGGAGGTGCTGGGGATGCGATGGAGCTCGGGATGCGATGGTGAGCTGCAGCAAAGCAGACCAATGCAGGCTGCACAAGGGGAGGATTAGCAAAAAAGGCGATGGGAAGTTATTACCTGATTGTTCAAGGCTATGGTGAGGTTCCACCTGGAGCACTGCATCTTGTTTTGGGCACCCTGCTTCTGTAGAGATGTACAAATTACAGAGAAGGTCTAAAGAAAAGTTTCTAAGCTATACAAAAGAATGGAAGGTCTTAGCTGTAAGGGTAAGAGAAACGGCTTAAGTCTGGATAGTCTGGGAAAGAGGAGTGGGCTCTTCTTGCAGTGGAAATACCACCAGGAAATCAGAAGCACCAGGGGGTTACACATCCAATCAAGGCTATGAGATATCCCGCAGGAGACGTGTAATTTGGAGGGGAAGGGCAGAGGCATCACCGGGAATGGGAATTACTACATTAAAAGCTGCTTGATCTAGAAACTTGAACTACCATCCCTGGCATTAGGGCCCCCAACTGTACTGTCACTTAGATAAAAGCAGATGGCAAAGGTTTTAACAGTCTGGATAACTAGAGAGGAAACCAAAAGACATGCTGTGCTAGTATGGGCTGCTAGGCGCAAAGGGCAGCCCAGTTCTAAAGTCATCAGTTTCACCAACAAGCAAAATCCAGAGCCAGAATGGGGGAGACTCAAGCCAAAAGGCTAACTAGCACCTCGCCATCCAAACTGTCCAAAGGGGCTGATTTCCATGCACTGTTGAGTATCTCCCCTCTGAAAACAGGCAGTTTGCGCTTTACTAACCATCAATATTGTTATTCATCTTGTGTTAACCAAGCCTGAAGTGGTTTTTTCCTGATTAAATTGGAATTGCTAAGACATTTTGTATAGAATAGCCAAAAGAAGGTCAATGCTTCCCAAACATGCTGGTCAGCAAACTGAACCACCCCCTCCTCATTTCTAGGCAGTAATCTGCCTTAACAGAAGCCACCACAAGCAAACCCTATCCTGATGCTGTTTTCCCTCTGAATATGCTTCTCTGTGAAAGTCAAGTGAATACACTGGAAAGGAAACTCTTCAAGGGAAAATCCCTTTGTGGAGATGCGAAGCATCTCTGAGCAACTTTACACCTAATTGCAGGAATATGCATCTTGCTTGTGGCATTTTGGAGCTCACAAAGTCACCTGGGATGAGAAAGCAGAAAGGCACAACCATGGAAAACTGGAATTCCTAAACATTTCCAAACTGGCAGAAGGACTCAGGTTAGGTCTGGGTTTGGAAATGGTCTGGGCTTGTATCTTCTACACCTACTTGGTCATTGCTGGGTAAGCTCAGACATGCTGATGGCCAGCGGGGAACAAAAAGCTTTTGGGGCTTGGTGAGAGATTCAGAATACCAAGAAAGAAACAAAACCATGCTCAATCAGCCCTAAATCTATGGCTGTGCATCTGCCTGACGTGGAGAACAGCACAGTGGGATGATCCCGCAGCAAACCCAAATCCCAGCAAATTCACTCTGGTTGATAAACTTGTGTTATTCCTCTCTCCAACAGCCTCCCGCTAACAGAACCTAACAAAGACAACCCCAAATTCACAGAAAGGCTTCTCCTTCCCCTCCTCCCTTTTCATTTCTCTCTCCCATTTGATTATTTCTCTCTTTTTTCCCCATTTCTCAGCTAAGCTGCTCTGTGCTCGCTCACTATCACAACCCCCTGCGGACACTGGTAATGGAGTGCGGGTGCTGACTTACTGCTTCCAAACAAGATTTCCTGAGATCCTTTGAGTCTGCTCCATGCCCCCCCTTCTCCTGCTTTTCTCTCTGTGTCTCTCTCTTTTTGGAGAGTGGAGGGGAGCCTCTATAAATGTGAAAGGAGCTGCACTACAAAGAGTCCCCCGAGTGGCATATCCCAGCCCCAGGCGAAGCTGCTTGGTGCACTGATAGTCCTGGATCTGCTCTAGGACTCCTCTTTCTCTTCCCCTCCCTCTTTTCTCTGATCAATCAAGGGCTGTAATCAGTTAAGGTCCAGCTTAACTGCAGTGTAAGATACACCAGTTAAGCAAAGCCAATGCCTCCAGGGTTCCCATGGTAAATACAGAGAGGTCATGGGGAGATGAAATAACCCTGATAGTTCAGCAGGGCTGGCTGGGCTCGCACCAAACACTTCATAACTTGGGCAGCAAAAGAATGGAAGAAAGGGAAAAGCAGAAGCATTTCCCATTGCCAGCTCCTCTGCTGCTTGTTTCCCTGCTCCCTCAGTTCCCTGCACTCCTGGGGGGAGCTTTGAGCATTCTTTAAGGTGAGGGTTTCTCTTTCCAGCTCACCCTAATGAATGAACAACGCAGACGCCGGTCCTGTCTGGATCCTGTTTGGATCTTCTGAGACTACCACAGGGATTTTTAAAGTCAGGATCTCTTTTTCCCCTCACCCAAAGGATAATGGCAGCTCCTGAATCCTTCCACAGCCCTACAAAGCACCATGTGCTCTTCCTTCGGACTTCTCTCTGCTGCTAGGGAGCACTGTGGTATTTTCAAAGACAGGGAGCCGCTTGCTTTGGCCAAACATGACGCAAAACCCTCATAGGATCTGAACTTAGGGATAAGGGAGCTGCATCCACCCAGGTGCAGCGTCTGTGTAAACAAATAATAGTAAAGAGAAGAAATGAAAGTGTGGATCTGTGCTGAAAACACATTACCCTTATAGCTGAGGTGCTCTGGCTCAGCAGCCTCTGCCCCTGCTTTTCCACACTAAAGCTCTGCCTCTCCCTCCAGGAATGTCCATTCTCAGAGATGGTCCAGGGAAAAATGAGCCTTTTGTGGTCATTATTTGTGATCACTTTTACACTGAGTTCATGCTGTGCTGGATCCAAACAGATCACTTGCAGTTTCATAATGCACTTCTTGAAGAGGAGGCTTGGGACTGTCAAGGGGACTTTTCACGTGCGGGACAAGCTCCTGTCTACTGCCATTCCTGAAACCCCAGAGCTCTTTCTGCTCTTCAGACGTGAGAACTCTGGCAGGATTTGGTCCCTTAAATCCACCCCCAAATTCTACCCAGTCTTAATCCCAAGCTCCTGATCCTAACTGAACACAACGTGAGGCTGGGATCCAAACACCACTGCATCCGCTCCTTCCTAATTGGACACTGGCCCATTAGACATTAGAGATGGGGGGAAAACACACAGAATTTATTAAAAATGATGGAGACACATAAAGAACAGCACAAAATCTTTCACCAGAAGTGATAAAGCCCTAAAAGATTAGAGTTTCCATAAGTATCCCTCTTAGGGTCCTACAGCTCTTTAAAAGCTATTTGGAGTGGAGATATCCTGTGGTGCTACAGATGCTTACTTAAGCAGGGGATGACATGAATTCTTCCCTGGGTATTTTAGCACTCCTGAACCTGGGGTGTGCTGAGGAACCTCAGTAGGTTTGTGATGATGATCTGAGTGGACAACACAAACAGGTGAAGTCTTTGAACAGTGAAATGTAGAAGTAGAAGCTCCTGGTCCAGTAACAGTGCTTTCTTCTTACTTGTCCAGCACAGTTTGATTTTGGCTAAGTCTGAAGGTAAAACACTTTCTACATATATCATATAAAGCCACCAAGAAGTGATCTTGAGCATGGGAGCAACAAATTGCATGGGTTTAAAACCTTGCTTTCTTATGAACATCATTTACTACCTTGAACTAAGTGATTTTTAAGAGGAATAAGATACACTGATGAAAGGGAACCGTCTGCTGGCAAAGCCGTGTCTGTGCCAAAGGGAAGGGCCTTACCCCATCCAATTCCCAAGGGAAACAGCACTACATTTCCTAAGTGGGGATGGAAACCGGCACATGGCTCTACAAATGCAAGCAGAGAACTTTAGCCATTAACCTCACAACTCCTGGCTGAGGTTTATGAGCTCTCTTTTATGAAGATACCTTCAAACCCTCTAACTTGCTGTGTAGAGCTGTATCCCCCTCGCTGCAATGTGAAGGTGTCATCACACCCCTGTAGGACTCACAGTTTTCACGGCATCTCCTGCATGCAAGAAGTTTAAAAGCATGCAAGTCACTGCTGATCCCGAGATAACTGGCGGAAAAGGGATTAGAGCTCCTTAGCAGAGGAGAGGGAAGGCTCAGGAAGGGCTGATTCTTTTCAAGATATGACTATTTAAAGATAATGATTGCATAAATTTAATTAATGCATTTTCATGCTGCAAATGGCCGTTTTGTAATTAATGTATCTGGCCTCGCTAAGCATGGGAGATCTCATCTCCCAGCCCCCCCTGCCTCCACAATCCCCCCCCCCCCGCCTCTCCTTTAATGAAAGACAGAAAGCAGATGACAGAAACAATTTGTCACCAGTACGGGTGTCAGATGCCTAATTGGTTGCGCTGAGTTAGTGGAAAGTAAAAGGGGGAGAGGGTCGAGGCTGGGGGGGGGGTGTCTTCCCTCTTTATCCCAGGCTGCAGGGTGGGTGTCTGTATTGGGAAGGGGGGTGAAAGTGTTCCTTGTTAATTGATGGAGATTAGGACACAGATTGGCTGTGGCAGGGACTGGGCAGTGACAAGAAGGGGACAGGAGAGGCTGGTTAACACCCGTGCAAACAAGCTGCCATATCTCACAATCTGTTAAGTCCCTGCAGCGTTGACAACAGCAATGGTTATCTCCTGCACACTCCCCCTGCTCTCGCTGCACTCCAGCATCCCCAGACAGGACTGCTGGGGGAAGAGCTTAGTGCATGGATCTGCAGCCCTGGGCACAGATCTCCTCCACTGGGTTTGCACCCTCCAGCTTAGAGAGGAATTGGGACCTCAGTTTAAAGCTTGGGACCCTTGGGACCCAGGGTGCTGGGCTGAGGTCATCCATGGGCAAAGCAGAAAGACTGAAGTCTCAACCCAAGAGCACTGCCTGGGTCTTACGTGCCCTAAGCCTTGTCCTGGGTTCAGAGCAGTATTTCAGTGTTAGCACCTAACAGATCCTTCTTAAATCTGCATATCCACTACAACACTGTCTTAAGAACTGCAAGATGGAGCAAAACTGGAGTTAACGTATGTACCAGCTGGTCCCTGAGCTTTGGGGGGGGCATCTGGGTCACTGGTAATAAAGCGCCCATCTGATTAGTTCTCCCCTGGACATTATATGGAGAAGAAAACCTCCTGTCCATAAAAAAGGCCTGGGAGTCTGGAGCTTTCTGTATCAGGGAGACAACCCCCTGAACTCCAGCAAGAGCTGAGCATCCCAACCTTCCAGAGACCCCTCGAGGAAGCAGCAGGACAGAACATGCGCACCCCAAAGTCCCACCTATGTAGAAAGCACAAAGCTGCCTTATTTCTGCAATGTTCTTCTTTCAAAGCTTTCTGTGCTCTGCTCTGATGTATTTATCATCAGCACTATCAGCAGAGCAGCGCTGCCACCTCTCACAAGTGGAAAACTGAGCCCTATAAAGGTTTACACTCGAGATGGTGCCAAAGTTTATGGGGCAGCAGGAATTTGACCATCCCAAAGCCAAGATCAATGTCCTCATTCCAGACATTAAGCACAGCAATGAGGGGAACTTCAAAACATTAGTGCTCTATGATGCTGTTTAATGTATATAAGCATATCCCTGGAAGATAAAAGTTTTACAAAGGTGGGAACAGTTTTATCAGCTGTGTTTCACTGCCACACACACAAAAACGTGATGGGGAGAGAAGCATGGGGGGAAAGAGCTCTAAGAATAGAAACTGTTGAGTTCCCATGCTGGGCTCTGATCACATCTAAACACGCAGCCTGCAGTAATGAAAATACCACTGAGCTGTTGCATTGTGTTACAGGTCCCTCTTGAAAAGGTTTACAAAGGTGATGTGTAACTGGTATGAAAAGAGAAACAACATTTTCTCGTAGAAATAAAGTCTTCCGAACAGGGTAAATGCAAAACTGGAAGGAAATGGGTGAGGGATGCAAGCGTAAATACAACCTCCTGAGTGAAAGATCAAAATGAATTAAAAACCTGCTATTTGTGACAAAAAGGTATTGAAACCATTTTGCTCTTCCCAAAACGTCCCAGCAACCTGTCCCCTCATCCATGGTGATGAGGGGTTGTCCCTTCCACACGTAATGGATAATGAAGCTGTTCCTATCGCTATTTATTAGTGTCGCAATGACACAGAAGTGCTGCAGTCAAGGAGAGTATCCCACTGCACAAGACCCTGCACGAAGAAAAGTAACACAACCCAAAAGGCCCCAGATACTGGATGTTTCAGACTTGGGGTCTGGTTATCTTCCCTTGGGCCTGGCTCTTTGTACTCTGGTCCCAAGAAAGCAAACCAGGAAAGCAAGAGGGGGAAAATACCAGATTCCCAAATCCCTTCCCCTGCAACGTGAAGAGAGTAGAAGTCAAGCCTGGTCCAACTCTAAGAATGAGGACAAGGGCTGAGGGTGCTGCAGATAAAATGGAGGAATGGGAATTACTAATTGATTCCTTCCCAAAATTCACCATGCACAGGCACTGAAGATGAGCTTTAAGGTCCCTTCCCAAGCCAAACCTTGGCAGGTTCTATGAACCATATGGTTCTATGATTGACTCCTTCCATAAACACAACCCCATGGCATAGTCCTTCAGACTCTCATACCCACCTCACTTCTTCCTTCTGCTTTATGAAACCCAAGTGTGCGTCACTGAGTGGTGGAGCTTTGCCAGGAGGAATATGGTCTATTGTGGAGTAAACAAATGCTAAACGATGACAAGCACCATACTGGCTGAGGAGCAAAGCAGGCTGCGGTGAGCTGCGCCTGTCACATCACTGCTCCTCCTTGGCAAATAAGTTCTAATGCACAATTGGTATTTATTAAATGACATACACCAACTGTCTCATTAAGTCAGGGCTGGAGCATAGGCCGGAAGTCTTAATCTAAAGTGTCACCAGCTATTGAAATCAGATGGTTTAGGCAGGAGCAGAGTGAAGGGAGGGAAAGAAATAGGGCCTAAAGCAGTAGGAAACAGTCACTGGTCCCAACCCACCTTTTGGGTTGCGATTTTGATGCTGGTGTGGGCACTGCGTTGAAAACTATTGTTCTGCATTTGCTTTCTGTGTGTGCACTTTGCAACTCTCCCCCTAATAAACGGTTGGGCAGGTTTCAGTGTGTTTGAAATGCAGCGTCGAAAGCAAAGGTTAATGCTGGAGATTGCATTGAATTGAAAACGCGGCCACCGGTAAATTTGGTTTGTTTAGAGTGGAAATGCTTCAACTGCTGGTAGGTGGGTGGTGGGGCTGAGAGCATGGGGAGAGGGGAGGTGGGAGCTGCTCCTCTCTGCCCACAATGAGATTTCCAAGTTTAATGACTTGGGAAGGGCACTGGATTAAAAAGCCCAAAGTGAAGCAGTGAGATGGAGAGAGAAGGGGAAAAAAATCCCACCAAAGCCCAACCGTCAGGGAGCAGAGCAAGTGAAAAATGTCAGGGCAAATTGCTCTTGACAGTGTTAATATCTGCACCTCATAGCAATAATTACATGTAAATAAATAGTGAAATAGCTCTCAGCTGGAGTCTGCACTCTGAGTGCAGATGCCACTAACAGCCAGCTGGGGACCTTTCGCTCTTCCACTGCCGCTTTCCCCCTTTGCTTCCCTTCCTCCCCCCTGTTTCATCTATGCCAGAGCTGAACAGCAATTGCTGGAGACCACAGACCTGTTCCCAGCCCTCCCCCCTTCCTCATGGCACCACGTTTGCCCCCTCTTCATATCACCCTCCCAGCCAGGGGCTGCTCTCAGGGTGCTTTTAGCCCCTTGCTGGGGGAAAACAAGCTTTACTGGAGTAGCATGCGGCTGTTGCACGAGTAAAGCTGAGGGGATGGGAATGGCGTGGCTGACTATCCTTCCAGCTCTGTGGGCTCCTAACAAATGTCAGGAGGGATGGAGCTATCTGTTTCAAGCACTGGGATTATGTTCTTATCACCAAGGTTGTCTGTATTTCAAAAGGACACCCGAGAACATACGGTTTGGCATCAGGATGCAAAATGCTTCATTTCCACAGGAGACACATCTCCCACTGCTATCAGGAGCATCCACAGAGGTTTATAAGCCTGAGCAGTGCCTCCAATCCTTGCCCAAGTACAAAATGCACTTCTACAAACCCGTATCATTCCTTCCCAGGGTATCACTACAACACAACTGCTCTGGCCCAAGCATGGTGGGCAAAAAAGCCACCTCACCAGCAGCACTGCTGGTGAAGGTGCGCTGGAATCCATTAGCACCTCTCCTGGTTCCCCAGGTAGTGCGGATCTGATGGCAGTCTAAGAAATCATGGATGACATGGAGAGGGTGAATATTAACTGACTATTCCCCATCACTTCCAGAAGGAGGCCTTGGATGAAGGCAGGAAGGATGAAATAGGAAGCAATGAAGCAGTGCTTCACTCCATGGAGTCAGCCTGTGGGACTCCTTGCCATAAGAAGCAGTGGATGTGAAGCTCTGTGGATGGAAGAGGAATCTGGATAAGTATTTGGAAGAAATATCCACTGAGGATTACCAGACAAACCACCTTTTCTTAAGGAGATCCTCTGAGCTGAAAACAGGAGAGCGCTCTGTTCTAGATCCTCATGAGGAGTCTGCCTACAGTCACTGCTGGAGACCATAAGCTCAGCTCCAAGCACTGTCACTGTCACCAAGCTCCCTGCAGCTCCAAGGGAAAAATCATCTCCCAGGCACTTGGCTGATATGGCAAAGGGAGGACTCTAAAGGACTGATATGAACATACAATGCACAGAAACACAGAGTTACTGAATAAGAAGCACTGTTACAGAGAAGGCATTTGGAGCCAGCAAAGGGCCTTGGCAAAGTCTCAGGTTCCTACCTCACTTTTAAGCAGGATAAAATCTCTGTGCCTCCATTCTTGGCCTTGGAGATAACAACCTTCCCCGTGGTACCATGAGGAGAAACACATCCCAGGATGATGAGATGCTCAGATACAATGATGAAAGTCTCAGATAAAGTTAAGCTCATTATTTTAGCCCTCTTCTCATCCACTGGCTCAACTGATCTCTGTGTGCCCTCAATTTAGCTCCCAGCCCTACAAGTCCAGGTCTAACTGTGAGCCATGGGGCTCTGCTAGAAGTCTAGCTGAGATGTGATGCTTAATCCTGAGGGAAGCTGGTGGCTACTCAGCCCCACTGCCAAAAGATGCCATGTTCATGCTGACACCACATCAGCCACTGCCTAATCTGCATCACTCCTTGGACAAACTATCAGAATAAAAATAATGATAATAATAATAATGATGATAAATGATAATGATGATTATGATGATGATGATAATAATAATAGCAACAACAACAACAACCTGCCACTAATAGGAGGGAGATGTTCCTACTGAACCCCAGCCTTATATAAGGGAGAAAAGCTTTGAGGCTTTTCCTTTTGGCTAATGAAATGCACAACAACACCCCACACTGCACTGAGCAACAAACACAGCTCCATTCTTTGGAAAACAAATATGTTCTTTAGAGCTTCCTGGTTGTCAAACACCTTTTTGTTTAGCTCAACAACTAATCCACTTATCGGAGGATAAAGCTGCCAGTGAATCACCACGATGATAAAAGCATGCACAAAATTAGCAAGAATTTGCCTATGGCTCCTGCACATTTAACAAACAGCAGCTAAGAGAAAAAATGATTCCTTTTTTTTTTTTTTTTTTTTAATAACTGAGATCCCCAGGAGAGATCCTGTCAGATAACAGCTTTTATTTGGCTTGCAGGTTTTTATTCCACTCTCTCTTCCCACATAACCCAAGCACTGAGGCTGCGAGATGCTGGGAGCTGATATGAAGCCACGGAAATTGGCACTGTTTGAATAAGCAAGAGATGGAACCAGGCAACATTTTAATAAGTTGGGGTGGGGGGTTAAGGAAGAAAAAGTAGTGTTGAGGCCCTGGCTGCTTCCTGAGGAGCTCAGCACTGCTGATGCTTTGCTGCTCGTGAGCTTGTAACACCTGAAGTGGCCTGGATTTGTCCTTCTCTGCTCTTCAGTGTGTTTTGCAGTTTTTGTGACTGTAGCCTCTCTGCATTCCTGCATGGAGGATCCATGCTAACCTTCCCCGTTCCATGGACAGGAAAATACAGAAGACAAAAGTAAGTAGTTGCCAGGGTTGGGCAACCAAGTTAATAGCAGGGGACATGAATCTCACAACTTCCAGTTCTCTGCTGCCCCAAACAGAGAATCAGAAATGGGTTTGTGTTGGAAAGGACCTTAAGATCATCCAGTTCCAACCCCTGCCACGGGCAGGGACACCTTCCACCAGAGCAGCTTGCTCCAAGCTCTGTCCAACCTGGCTTTGAACACTGCCAGGGATTAAATCACTTTCCTTCTCTTGAGCTCTTCCACTGACACCTTTGGCACATCCTTGCAGCATTAATGCAGCATTAACTGGGTAAATGGGATTTACCTACTCTCTGAAATTCACTCAGCCATTTAAACCTTGGGAATTTCCCCAGCTCAGATGTTTGCAGAGATGTTCTGGTGAGATTTCTGGACACCGCTACACACCTGTGTGTGTGAAAGAGGGAATGAGGAAGAAGGAAGGAGAACTCCTTGGATCTGGACTCTTGCAAAAGACTTGTTCCAGTAAGGACTAAATAAATCCCTCCATGGCCCATGGTGTCAACAGAGAATGATTCAGTTTGTCTGAGGCCTGTCTCTGCACTTGTCACATGGAGCATGTCAGATGACTGAGCTCTTAATGGAATGAATTTGGGTGATGTTCTCTCTTTAAATGACAACAGTCTGAAAGGGAGAATCACCACGGTGTGACTGTGCTGCCTTGAGGATGACCAATATCATGCTACCATAGCCATTACTGGTCAGGAACCAGCACAAGCTGACTGAGGCACCTGCCAGCAGCCAGACCTTATACCACACAGAGCTCATAAACCTCTTCAGTGCCCACCTCAAAAGGCTCAGTTCAGCTCAGATGATGAGGAAGCTCCCTTGATCCCAAATCCTTATTTTCCTGCACCGTATCAATCTCAGCTGGACATTTAGCTGC
Organism: Pezoporus wallicus; assembly: GCF_028554395.1. Taxonomy (NCBI): domain Eukaryota; kingdom Metazoa; phylum Chordata; class Aves; order Psittaciformes; family Psittacidae; genus Pezoporus; species Pezoporus wallicus. The sequence goes on along the minus strand of NW_026639781.1, from coordinate 310,316 downwards.
AGATTAGCAAGAAGATAGAGCTCAAACCAACACCATAGCAGCCAAACTGGGAGAACTGGGGCTTTGAAGGTTTCTGCCTGTACTTTCCAAGCACACATCTTTACTCAAAAGTACTGCCACCACGATGAGTGCTGGAGGTGAAGATCTGCAACTGCTTCAGGCCACACTCCCATTGCAAGAGAATGGAGAGAACTTAATGCCTTCCACTCTTCTCCTTTTCCCTGCCTTAACTGTGCCTAGGCTTGAACAGGACCACAACACATGATGATGGGAGCATTTAGGGGAGCTGGGAATTAATCAAGAGGCACCCACCTGTCAGGCTGGTATCTGGAACTAAATGGAAACACTTGCTAGTGCTTGACCTCCTGCCCTCCAGACAAGCCTGCAGCTCTCCAGTGGTTTGAGAAAGCCTCTTGCAGGGACTGCAGCTCAGAGACCCCGGGAGGAATAAAGCACAGGCAGGGACAGCCACAGGAGCTGGGTTAGGAGGGGAAGGAGGAAGAGGCTGTAGCTGGTGGGGAAGGTGGGAGGGCTGGCAATCACCTGGGAGAAGGTGGCTGGAGAGCTGGTGTCATGACATGGATGCGATGGGAAACAGACCAAGAGCAAGAGCTGGCTGAGGCTCAGTGCCTCAGGTAGAAGAGGCTGGATAGAAGAAGACACTGAAGATATTTAGAGGTAAATATCTGGCACAGGTTGCCCAAAGAAGTGGGGAATGCCCCATCCCTGGCAGTGTTCAAGGCCAGGCTGGACAGAGCCTTGGGCAACATGGTCTAGTGTGAGGCATCTCTGTCCATGGCAGGGGGTTGGAACTGGATGATCTTAAGGTCCTTTCCAACCCAAACCATTCTGTGTTTCCATGACTTTCTATATATCCCCTGGATGGAGTTTGTGTTGGGTGAGATATATTTGATACATCAGTGTGTGGGTGAGATATATTTGATACATCAGTCCAGCACGTTTCAGTGTTAAATCAGCCTTTCTTGTCGTTAATGGAGGCCAAAACTCTGTGCTGATGCCTGTTCAAACAGTAAAACCTAAGGCAGTGCTCACTCTGCTGAACAGCAGAAGAAAGCCCTGCATGCATGCCAAGGGATTTTGAAATACCAGTCTCAAAGGATGGGATTAAGATCTTAATTTGTAAAGAGATGTGGGGCACTTCTCTTTAAAATGCATGAACAGATTCTCAGGTGATGGAAAATGGCTCGGCCACTCTGGTAGCACTGACCTCAGACCCAGCTGATGTGACCAGAAAGAAGCCACCCTAATTCTGACTTTCATATGTTCGGATTCAGGACTTTTGGGGTGTCTGTGTAAGAAGGTAAAGGACAAATACTTCAGGAAAAGCACCCCTCTGCACCTGCCTGGATACTGAGAATAGTATAGAACAAGATCTGAACCAACAGTGCAAAGGGGTTGGGACATCCTCTGCCAGCAGCAGCATCCTGTAAGCTCCCATATTTAACAAGTGAAAGTCAGTCTGCCCATAGGAAAGAATCTGATGTTTCCAACAGGTATCTGTAACCCCTGCTTTCTCCTCATCTGAACTAGAACCATCTCCTTTCCTTGGCACCAGAAGTCACTCAAGCACTGAAGTTACTGAGACCGGTAAGCGCTGCCTGTAAGAAAGCTGAATACTGGGGGTTCAGTTGCACCAATGGCCCCTGGATCTATAGGGTATGGATTTTACCCTAGAAACCTACTGAAGCTGGAACACAGACCCTAAAATTCTTTGTATGAAAGATGCCACTTTATAGATGGGTGTAGAAATGAGGCAGGGAAAGGGGAATGGGCATTCATGGGAGCTGGGCAAAGACTGAGAGCTAAGGAAGCAGCTCAGAGTGAGGAATTTGGTTGCTGTCTGTGTTTTGAGCCTGTGGCCTCTAGATGGAACACAACTGGTTGCACAGAAACTAAGCAAACATTTCCTGCACCTAGTCCCTGCTTTTTCTTCTTCACTGCTCCAAGCAGCAATGACTAAAAGCTCCAGGGAGAGCTCAAAGCCTCTGGTGCTGTGCAAAAATGGGGCTGAACCACATTCCCTTGGGATAAAAACCTGGCACTACAGACTGTGCAGTAAGCAATGCTTTTATGGAGTCTTATGTAGGGAACAGAGCATGGATCTAGCCAAGGATGCAAAAATGTCTGGGACACAGCAGGTAGCTAAGCTGAATGCCTGACGAATACTCACCCTGTCTGGCACTGAAACCACCTTGCTCCTGGGAGAGCAGGAAGCACTGTGAAAACACATCATGAACCATACATGGTTCCTTCCTTTAGAAGCAGGTAGAACCATGTCCCTTTTCCACTGCAGGACGAGTGACCACCTCCAGCCTCTCTCTGCTGCATCCCTCACCTTCTCTCCCCACTGCTGCTCAGTCTCAGGGGGCCCTGTGCTCCCTCAAAGAGCGGTTCAGCCTCCGCACCAATTCCTTCTTGCTGCAGCATGAGTCCCATGGCAGAAGCTGATGTCCACTGGGGTAGCTCCTGTGCTGGAGCGGGGCACAGAGATGCTATTAGCAGTGTGCGTGGCCCAGGGCTTCATTAGAGCTGATGGATCCACGCTCCCAACAGAGCTGCTGAATCAAGTGTTGGCTTTTAGGGTCGGGAAGACCTCATGTGGCTCCTAATTCGGGGCTGGATTTGTGCTCAGCTGCACACTCTAATCGCTAATGAAAGGTTTTGCCATCATCCTGCAGCAGCTGTTGGTGTCCTACAGGTCCATCCCCAAAGCAACACTGTGCCGAGGCAGAGCCACCGTTTGGAAAGTCCATTGGATGGGCAGCATCCAACCCCCTCCCCAATACACCCGGGGCTTTCTTTCCTCCTCAACACCACACAAAGCTCTACTTTGCACCACCTCTTCTTCTCCCCTCCTTGCAGTCAGCCCCTAAAGATTGGGTTGGGTTTTTTTTTTTTGCCTTTTCTCCTCTTTTTGCTTGCTTTTCTTCCTTTCTGTTGAACAAAACCCTGTGATTCCGTGCCTCCTGAGCCTCGGCGCCTGGGCTCGGCGTCGGGATCAGCTGGAGCAGCTTAGGAGCCTCGTCTCCTCGGATTTAGACTGAAATTTTGATTTTCTGCCCTGCTCAGATAATGTGGAAATCCTGTTCCCCGATATTTACTGTTTATCAGCGCAGCACAGTGCGGTTCTGGGGGGGAAGGGAATCTCTTCCTCTCCCTGGGTCCCCCCTCGATCCTCTCCACCCCCCAGCCTGCATGCTAATGGAGTTGGATTTGGGAGCAAAGCCACCACAATAGCTTAATTACAGGGAGTGGAGGGAAGAACAACTCCTTGGCAAAGAGGCTAGGATGAACTCTGATCCCTGTCCTCATCACCTGCACCAGACAGAGCACAGGGCTGCTCCCTCACCCTAAGCCAACAACCCCTCTCTAGACCCATTCCTAAGCCAAGCTTTGTCACCACAGGCAGACCCCAAGCCCCCTCCAGCTTTACAAAGCTAAGGATGGCAAAGTGCAGGAGCACACTGAGCCACGCCACATCTGCCTTCCCCCAGCTCCTCACCTGAATGAAGTGGTCCAAGTATCTCCAAGCCAGGTTGCCCTCAGCATCACAGTCTATGAGGCCACCTCCCCGTCCCTTTTGCATTGTCCTGTTTGTGTCTGGGGACCCTCCTGAGAGCCCAGCTGCAAACACAGTCCCCTTCCAAGGTGTGTATCCTGCTCCTCCATGCGCCAACACACACACCAAGCCTTGCCTCTTCCAGTGAGCATTAGTGCCACTGAGCCCTTGCAAACTCATACTCACAAGCAACCCAAAGGCAAGAAGGGGGGGAACACTTCCCTGCGTGACATGAACTAGGCAAGAGAAATAAAACAATAATAAGACAATCTGGGGCTCAGCAGCAGGGGAACAGCTCTAAGGACCACGTAAGTGCATAATGCCCTGTTATTAATGAAGCCTGCTGCAAGGATTGGTTATTGTCAGATAACACACAGGGCTTTCTCTCCCCACCAGCCCCTCGTGGGGAAGGAAGGCATCTCCCTGTGATTGGGATTGAGCTGAATAATGTCCCAGCCACCTGCAAGTGCACCAGGCTTTCTCTGCAACTGCATAATTTGAGGCAGCACTGGGGTAAGGCGGCAGCATGGAGAGAGGAGGGAAAGGAAAATGGGGAAAGGATGGTTTTTAAGGCAAAAAGAGGGGGGAGAGGAATGGAAAGGGAGACAGGAAACACGATAAGGCTCAGGCAGGCGCTCTCTGCTCGGCTGTTCTCTGTGCAGCTTGCCTGTTGGCTGGCTCCTCTGGTTTAAAGTGACTCGGCTTCTTATGGAAACGGAGAGGCGGTATTAAAAAGGGGGAAAAAAAAGAAAACCAAGACACAGAGCGCTTCCTTATCTCATGGAGACAGTTGTCAGGAATCACTTTGACTGAGTCGTTTTGTCTCCATGCTTTTTTTCGCTGTCAAGCAGGCCTCAGGACATGGATCAAAGGAGAGGCGCCGAGCGCTCGCTGCAACTTCTGATCCCTTCTCGGTACAGACGCACGAGTGGCAGACAGCTCTCCTCCACATCAAATGGAAGGAGAGAGGAGAGGGAGAACGAAGGGAAGGGAGAGGGAGAAGCAAAGCTGGGAGGGACACACAGAGAGAGGAGCTCTCGCTGCTGCTCCACATCTCAGGGGAAAGACAGAGAGCAGCAGCTTTTACTCTCCCTCTTCCCCAGTCCCCATCAGGAGCATCCCCGCAAAGGGAGGTGTGGGGCACGCAGCAGTGCAGGTATCTCCCTCAGTCTTGCAGATAAGCTCCCCACAGGACCTGCCTCAACCCAGGCTTGGCTCCGCACCTCAGTGGGTCCCAGACCAAGCAGTGCACTGAAGCAAGAGTCACGGTGAGAGCTCCCACTGCGTGGGCCACTCTGACATCCCTGTTTCAGCTCTGCGCTGCCTTGGTGGGTAAATTTCACCCCAAGCCCCTCCATGTCAGTCTTGCCTCTTCCCCTTCAATCTCTCAAAGCAGCCCTTGTGATTCTCCTGTACATGCTTGGCAAGCAGCTCCCCACCCTTTCCCCTATGTGGCTCACGACTCCCTTTCAGGTACTTATTCCCTGAAATAAGATCCCCCTCATCTCCAAACTGGATAGGCTTAAGGGCTGACTCCAGCTTACTGCGGCGAGCTAAGACCCTCTGCACCTTTGATCAATTTACTGCTCACCCAGCCCAGACCCTGCCAGGATTTCTGATCTTCAGCCCCTGCTGTAAATTGATCTCCTGCACGCCTGTCTGATGGAGGCAGGAACCAGCACCCTGCAGCAGGAGGAACCTCAGTGTGCGAGGTGGAAACCCCCACATGGCACGCACCCCACAACCTGATAGGCCCCCATTATTCATCTGTTGCACACACAGCCCTATCTCCTATTCTTTGCACTTTCCACTCTCCCCATACACTACAGAAGCCCCTGCACAGCTCTGTAACCCCAATCTGCTAAAGCACCTATAGCAAAGTCAGGTACTGTTCCCCCTCTCACACCTGGACAACCAGCAAGATGATAGCACTGCAAGCTGAAGCAATACCCCAACACCTATCTCACACATCTCTTTAGGGTATGTTTCCCCCATAAGCCTCTCCTGGTGCTTCAGGACATAAAAGACCTTGTGGGCAGCCCTCCAGGATGCTCCACAGCCCCCAGAGTCCTCCTTGTCCTCTCAGCCCCAAATGTCCTGCTTGCAACCTTTGCCCCAGGATGCTGCGACCCATCTGCCAGTAATCCCAGTGACTGGGTGGCTTTGGGATGGGAGCAATGTGGGTTTCCTGCATTGTTAGCACCCATACATGGTAAAGCAAACAGAAAATAAGCCATACTAAACAATGACCCCTTTCAAAATTGTATCTGTCAGCTCTGAAGGTCACAGCATATCCACCTGGCATGGCACTAATACACAATCCTGTATCCATCTTCAGTGCGTAGTGTTTTCCTGAGCTGGGACAGGTTTGAGGCTCACAAGGAGACCAGTGGACCTGCGTACACCTGCAACACATGGTCCCACCTCCTATCCCAGCGTAGTATCTCTGCTGTTCTGTCACAGCCACCGAACTGAACCCTCATTCCACAACCTCTCTTTGTGGAACAAAAGAAGGGGGCAGGTTTGGGTTAGTGCCTGATCCACCGCCAAGTATGTTGCTGTAGATTTTTCCTGCCAGAGATGGCTTTTCCCAGCCAGGGCACAGCTGGAGCACAGCTGTTCCACCCTTCCTAGATGTTAATAGGCACACACAATGCATGGGCACACACACTGGTGTGCACACACACAACGCGCACGCAGGACACTGATGCCCTTGTGCACACAGGCGTGCGAGAGCACGCGCGCATGCCCCTGCCTCTGAGTCCTAATTATTCCTTTCATTGCATTCCTTCCTTTTAAGCTTCCCCTCTATCTCACATCCCTCATTCCAGGGCTTTCCCTGCTGTGGTCCCTTGATTCCTCTTGCAGCTCAGCACCAGCTCCCTGGGTTATTGCAGCTCCTCAAGCCAGGCAGCGGAACACTGAATGCCAGCGGTGGCTCAGCAGTGCCCATCACCAGGCTGGCTGCTGGCTCTCCTCTGCTCTATCTGCCCTGCCTGCCTTGTCTCGAGTTCCCTTCTTAATCATAAAGCATTTGAAATCCTGCATTTGAATTCTCCAAATCTCCTGGTCAGGTCCTTACCCTCCCTGGTGTGGAAAAGAGACAGGACCCAGGGGAGAGGTGTTTCAGCACAGCTGAAAGCTGCACCAGTCCTGTCTGGATTTCCATAGGAAAGACATTCCCTGCCATGCCTGTTCCACCCACCCTGCTTTGGCTGTGCTCCCACCATTCTGGGAGCAAGCAGTGGGGTCTGGGAAGGGATATTTGAAAATTTATGGATACAGATTTCTATGTCTTAGCCCTGGGTGCCTTAAAGACCTGCTCCCTGCCCCGATGTCTGGGGGCTTATCAGGCACTCTCACACCTCCCTGCATTTCTTCTTCCTGCTGTCATTGGTTTTGTCATTCTCCTTAGCTTTTTGCCTCTATCTCTTCTCCTACTTTCTCTTTATTCCCTTTTCTCCCAGTACTTCTGACAGCCGAGTTTACAAAGAGCCACAGTTTACAGTGCCACGGGGGCTGATCCTGGACCCACTGAAGCTGATGACAAAGTTCCTATTGAATTCAAGGTTCAGGAACCAACTCTTTGCTCTGAAATCCTTCAGTGTTTCTAATATTTTCAATCCACACAGAGAAGAATGTGTGGAGTGGAAATCATGTGGGAATCAACACAATCAATGCCACGCAGAGCGTAAGAGTTTGGGTTAAAGTAGTAAGATGCTGCCTTGTTTGCTTCTGATCAGCCTTCAGTGGGACCAGAGCATCCAAATCACTCAAGGAAGCTCATGAAACCTCGAGAATGACATCAAGTGAGGTGGACCCTCAGATATGAATTTCCCCCTTCCCACCCTACAGAACAGAAACAATCACTAGGAATCAGGCAAATAAATACCTATCTCTTTTCACACGAGAAAAATGCTCTGTTCTCCCCTCTTCGCCTTGCTGGGAGCAGAGGCGTGTAACTGACAAGAGCAGATGGGCTTTGTTTGGTTAAACAGGGGGGAAAAAAGGAAGAAATTTAGTGGAAAAAACTCCCAGCTTTCCTGGGACACACGTAGGTTAAAAGTTGAGAGACACGGAGCTGCATTTGACACCCAGCTAAGGGAAAACGCCAACGCAGACGCAGCAGAGCCAGTTGCTCCCAGAGAGAAACCTGGAGCTCCCATGCCCCCACTCCATCCCCTTGGCAAAGAAAGGGCATGGATTTTAGCATGTGTTTACCTCCTTCTCCAAAAATCCTGCCTGGAATCTGCCCCAAGGTCGTGGGGAGGCTGAAGAGAAAAGGAACAGGGATAAAATTGGCTTGGAAAAGGGATAAATGTGGCTTGGAAAAGGGACATCAGCCACTTTCTGAAGGGCAGACACTTCAGTTGAGGGAATCGTGGTCCTCTAGAGAGATGGGGCTGCAGGGGGAATGTGGAGGAGGCAGCAGTGGGGGAAGAGGGCAGAGACCATATGATAAAAACCTGGAGTGGAAAAGGAGGGTAGGAGAAAGGGGAAGGAGTGATGGAAAAGGGAGGAAAAGAACCCAGGAGACAAGGTTAAAGAAAACGCCTCGTGTGAGGTGGCACCCGAGAGCGTCAGGGGTTAAAGAACATTAGAAGAACATGTTCCTACACAAAGATAAGCCGGAGAAATGAATCCTTATCCATCCAAACCCAACCCTTTCGAATCTGAGCGAGAGAAGGGTCTCCTTTCAGGGAAACAGGGAATCCTTAATGCTTCCTCCCTCAGCAACTGTAATGCCAGGATGTTCCCAATCTGCTTTGAGGGATGGAAAGATTAAGAATAATAAAAAAATTGCAATAAAATATGTGTGAACGAGGGGGTAATTGTGGACAAATGCAGCATTCAAATTCATTTTTCAGCTCTTTTACACACCATTTCAATCTTATTTTCTGCTTGTTAATGAGATCTTGTTGGTTGGGGTGGGCACGGCTGCCCAGTATCGCTTGGGTAATTGCACATAATTTTCTCTCTACTAGTGATTTGCATCAGATTCCTTTTTTTTTTCCCTAATTCTTTGCTATTTAAACCCCCTCCTCCTTTTCTCTCTCCTTTCCCCCCACCCTCCAAATCTCATCCTCTCTCTCCTCCCCCTTTCTTCCCCTCCCCTTCTCCTGGCCCAGCAAGACTCATTTTGAATGCTTATTATAGGCACAGTGTCTCCAACGAGAAAAAAAGAAGGGAAGAAAAGGAAGCAGACAGAAGGGATCCATGTCACTGATGGAGGAGGCGCTGTCTCACTGGAGCCAGGCATCGGGATGCTGCTCCCCTCTGGCCAGCTAACATCGTGTCCTTCCCAAGTGCCAGCTTTCCCCCGCAAAACCAGGGCTCAGCTGGCTCTTCTGCTCCTGCCAGGATCAGTGTGCTCCTGACAGGGATTCAGATGATCTCCAATCCCAGCCCAGTGAGGCTGAGGAAAACATTAGCCTGGACAGTGGAGGGATGATGTCAGGAGAAGCAAAACTCTGCTGTGGCTATGGAGATTATGAAGGTCCCTGACTTTAGAGTGGGAATTTGTGGGCAGAGCCTGGCCTGTGCCTCAAGTGTTGCTCCAGAAACACAGTCAAGAAATGGTGATAAACCCAGAGAGGGTTTAAAATCTGACCTCAGATACTGCCATTACACTGGGAATGAATTTGCTGAAGGAGCAAAAAAAGCCACCGAAAGCCCTAAAAAAATTAAAGCAACAAATATGAGATGGTGAACAAGTTTCTCTTGGCTTTTCCTATTCCTGGAATTGTCTTAATCTCTGGGTGATCCTGTGGGTTTGTTAAAAGATTCAGAAGTCTCAGAAATAACATGTTCTGAGAGTACAGGAAACTCCTGACTCTTAACTATACCTCAATGTGTTCTCCAGCCACACAGGGGCCACCTAAAACAAAGTAAGGACCTTTTCCTTTTGAATGACCCCCTGTAAGACCCCAACATGCTGCAGTGAATGGTCAGATATGTTTAAGATACAGACCTGGATCTAAAAGGGCAGCAGAAATTTGAGTGGACAACATCCTACGAACATGAAGACATTTTAAAAGGCAGAAGAGACGGGCTTAGACAGGAAAGGAGAATGCACTGTGGCCCAACTTCTTTCCTCTTTGGAAAGCACCCAGGGCATCTCCCATCATTATAATGGCAGAGAAGCAGTCATATGTGGCCCTCACTTACTGCTTAATTTCCTCCCACCTCATCCCATGCTGTAGCATCTACATTCCTTGAAGGAATGTCAGATGCTGATCAAGATGTCACTGGGCTTGATACTGAGTTTACCATTACACTGAGCTATTTGTCACCAGCCTTATCCCAGCCATGGTGAAGGGTGATACTCACTAGCACAGGTCTGAAATTCATAAATGGATGCAGACTTTGCTCTCTCTGCTAGTGGGAAGCATGACCTGGCTAAGGACATCTTGGTGCCTGGCCTTGTTCTAGTTGAGGCTGATAGGTGTTCTCAGATAAATGGAAGATGATTCCTCTGTAGGATGAAAATGACTTGAAAACATTTACAACGGATTTATGAAATCCCACACCCCTGGGTTATAAACCACTCTTGTGAGAAATGATGAGACAGGAGCTCCAGGGCCAGAAATCACACTCTGTATGACTGCTAACTGGTTACTCACTCTTCAGATTTAACTTCACTTTCGGTCTTTATACCCTTGCTAACTCTTGGCACAGGCATTAACACCAGTCTGGAGGCAGTTACAAGCCACTGAGTCAGCCCAGCTGAATCTGTGACAGCTGCTGCTAACCCACACAGCCTTGGGGAGCGATGGGGACCTCGTTGCCGCATGTTCTGGTTCCAACCCACTTGCTGATGATCCATGACTGCTGCAGCCACCCAGAGCATCCTGACAGATGGAAGGTGACTCATCTGGCAGCAGCTGGCCAGCCTGGGAAGCTGGCTGTCTCCAACAGGCAATGCTTAGAGCAAGATTTCTATCTTACAAAGGCTCTCCCAGCACAAAACCAGCACTAATCAGTGCTTGGGTCACCCTGAGGGCTCTCACTGAGGTCTAGGAAGGAGTATGACATGAGAGATCATGCTTGATAGTGGTTTAAGCACATAGGACTATCCTTTTCATAGCCAAGTTGGTGTTCTCATATGAAGCATCACAAAAACCATCAACATGGGATGAAGCAACTGGGGACAAAAGTTCCCTGTTTCCCTCTCCTTCCTCGACAGTCTCAGGTCTGGAACAGAGGCAGAATGGCCTCTACACTAGGGAAACTGCATGGGAATCGCTTTGGGGACCCAGCAGCAGAGCAGAACAGGCACAAGGCTTTGTGTGCTCCAGGCTGGAACCCAAGCAAGAAATGTGGCCCTTTCCCACGCGAAGGCTGGGCACAACTTGCAGGAATCTGTCAGGAGGGGGGGCACTGAAGTGCGTGTGCGTGGGGGGGGACGGAGCCCGCAGTGGCCAGACGTAATCCCCTTCTCTCTGTTGTGAGAATGGAAATACCACGCTTCCCCTCTAGAATTTCAGCTGCCAGCACCGAGCCCGTCTGGTGCTTTCTGGCTGGGACACCCAATCCGCGGTAACTGGATAGCGAGCGGCAGCAAATGCTGGGAGCTCTGGGCCAGGCTGGCCCCCACCTCCTTGTCTAAACTGCAAAGAAATGTCCCTCCTGCTGCTGCTGAGGGCTGAAACCAGAGAACTGTCTGTTTGCAGCTCAGACAAATTGCCATCATTTTAAGTTGCCAATTGTTGTCTATCTCCTGAACTCACTCCTTCCCTGTAGTTAATGTTTACCCCTGCGGAGAGCAACCAGATGCCACCGATAACTGCACAGGAGGATGAGAGGGTTGAGGCACAAGAGGGTTTACCTGTAATGCTGTGGGACAGCTGAATTATGCAGAGCAAGCTGCTCTAATAGAAGGTGTCCCTGCCCATGGCAGGGGCTGGAACTGGATGAGCTTTAAGGTCCCTTCGAACCCAAACCAGTCTGGGATTCTATGATAAATCACACAGAGCATCCCATACTGAAACCTCACGAAGCTTTTACCCACCCTGCTCCATATAAGAGGACATTTCTATGAGTTCTCATTCATGCTGTTTGGAGTATGTCTTGCATCCTTCCACTAGGAACAGCAGAGGATTTAGGCAGGAAGGGAGCAGATAAGTAAATATAAAGCAGTCATAAAATAACCTGGGTTAGCCTTTCTATGCACAAAAGAAATGGAAGAATTTATATGCTGATGTCTTGGCCCTCACATGATTAAATACATTAGGAAAGTAGGAACCTCCTCTTCTTGGGGGTGCAAAGCTTTCTTTTCTTCGGGACTGCCAGATAATGCATCTTCTCTTTCCCGTACAAAGGGCTTATTGGATCAGGACTCACCTTCCCCTAGCCTGTGCCTGGGGCAGGGTAATTTGGGATAGGGATAAGCATAGATACAGCACTGGTTTGGCCATTTCAATGAGCCTCTGATTTAGTGAGCAGAACTAGTAAGAAGATGATGAAGCTACAGAAATGGAAATTGCATGATAGACCTGTGTATGCCTAATGCTTGTGCAGCTTATCACGTGGATCTCACCCTTACTCTGTGGAGCTAAATTCACCTGTGATAATCTGAATTAATCACATGCCCTGGACCATCTAACCTGCAGCCTGCCTTTGAATTCCATACTGTCTGCTCCTCTCCTCAACCCAGTGCTATTAGAAAGCCCTTGTCAGAAAGATGTCCCCCTATTTCCCACACAAATGATGCTGGTTGAGGCAACATTCAGCCTCATGCCAGCCACCCTTTTTACATTTTCCATCTCATGAGCATTCAAAGCTAAAAGTGGGGGGTTTATACCATTTCAGAGAAGCTGCAAAATTTCCCTCTTTCCATTGACACTCAATGTCTGTTTTCACACTTGACAGATTAGAAGTTATTGGACCTTAAAATCTATCTATCTCTCTAATGTCCCCATTTATTGGACTCCTCTCTCAGCAGTTGTAGGCTTTTCATTTCAGATGCCTACCTAATTTCTCCTTGTAGTTTCATATTATTTTGCCCTTCCTGTCTTAAACAGTGTTACCAGCCACACTGAAACAACTGCTATAGTGCACTTCACATGTCTCTGTATTTCACAAGTGACTGAGGACAAAAGTGAAATGTCTTTGGTACCTCTCCAGGACGGCAGGCACAACGTGAATGCAAGTCCTGGCTGTTAATTTTCAGGATACAGATTACAGCAAGTAAACCAAAGAGAAGGGTTAAGGCTCTATCTAATGAGGTGACAGAAAACTGTTATATCCTGGGATCTCCACTGACTTCAGTGCACAAGCTGAGAATGGAAGTCTGCTTCCACAGCACACACATAGCACAAGCTCTGCTCTCTCTAGACCAGCTGGTGACAGAGGCTTTAACCTCTCTACACTGCTGAGGTGTGCTTCTCTGTCACACCAGCTCCCAAAAGCCACAGAGATACCTGGCAGAAGGTGGATCAAACCTGGGACCGGGCACTTCAAGAGGTGGCTGCACTGAGGCTTGGAGCACAGAGGCCAGAGTCAGCTCATGGGTGCCCCATTCTGAGCTCAGGCAGGGGTTTTAAAATCAAGGATGTGCTTTATCTTTCCTCCTTTAAAGCTTACCTGCACCTCTTAGTGTGACCTTGTGGAAAGCATTAGCAGAACTGTTTGCATGGCAGTTAAGTTTCTCAAGGCTAAATCCCAGATCTACATCCCTGTGTTTTGAGTAAGCTCAGATCCATAGAGCTTTCATACTCCAACCAGACTTGGACAACCTGGCTTCAGCTAATCTCTAAATCAGTCACCCACAAATCATGGACTACTTCTAAAGAGAGCCTGAAGAAAGCACCTAAGAACAGCAAGGCTAAAACCCCACCATGGAAGGGCCCACACCTGCACTGGAATTTTTCTGGAACACCAATCAATGCTCTTGGTCCTGGGGTTTGTGATTCCAGTGTGCTAACTTGAATATGGGAGCTAACAGATACAAGTGCCCTGGCAGTGCAGTGCTGAGCTCAGGACAGACACTGCAACAAACAAACTCCTTGCTTTAACCAGGCTGCCTCCACGAGCTCATGACAGTAACTCCCTTGTTAATCATAATACACTGTGATAGCCTGAAGCCTGTCCTGCTCTCAGAGGATCTGAACCAGCCAAATACTGTCAGCCAAAGAAAGAGAATGGAAGCGGGTCACATACCTGTGGAGAGAGGCCATTGCTAACAGGATTCATGTGGTTGGCAGGAGCTGCAGCATTCATGAAGCTGTCTGAGTAGCTGGAGAAGCTGTGTCGGGCCCCATAGGCAGAGCCGGTATCGGCGGCAGCGGCGGCTGCAGCAAGTCCTCCCTGATGCATGGTGGATGGTGGCAGGGGCTGGGGTCTGTGTACTGTGCTTCCCCCATCTGCAGAGAGAAGAGGGGAAGAAGCTGTAAATTCTTTTATAAAGGCCAAAGCCAACTGGAATCAGCAATACTCCTTCCACTGAATCCCAGCATGGAGATTTACCCAAACAAGGGGTTGCCTATGATACTTCCTAGTGATGTGCTCATCATTTCAAAGCTGAGCAGAACAACTACAGTCACGAGACATACTGATACAACAGAAATGACCATGAGGTAGAGGAGAAAACTGTTGACTTAGGGAAAAACCTTCTCATCCCAACTCAAGGAAAACCACCTGTGTATTACAAGAGCCTCAATGGGATGCCATGAATCAGGGAAGGGATGATGGGATTATCTAGGGCTAGAGAAGAGGAGCAATGCAGGCAAATGGGTGCTCACCTTGGGAAATGGTGGTTGTTGGGTAGGTGGAGTCTGGCAGCTGGTATGGAGGGAGGGTCGGCATTCCTGTCGGAGGGAATCCCCCTGGCAGCAGGTGGTTGAAAGCTGCAAGTTGGTTCGCTCCCGCCTGCTTGCGCCATCTCGCTCTTCGGTTGCTAAACCACACCTGATGGGGAGAGGAAAGGCCAAGTGTAACTTGCTCTGAGCTGCTGTCCCACCTCACCTGCTCTGCTGATGGAAACACAGCCTGAGTAACAGCACTGGCCAAAACCAGCTTCAAGTTCCTGCCTTTCAAAGACGTTGTATGAACTCATCTCTGATCTTCAGCTTCCTTCCTCCCAGGTGAAGGCTGAGAACACTGGGGCTGTTCAGCCTGGAGAAGCTGCTTGGAGACCTCAGAGCAGCTTCCAGTGTCTGAAGGGGGCTGCAAGGATGCTGGAGAGGGGCTCTTCAACAGGGACTGTAGTGACAGGACAAGGGGTGATGGGTTCAAACCGAAACAGGTGAAGTTCAGGTTGGAGATCAGGCAGAAGTTCTTTACTTTGTGGGTGCTGAGGCACAGGGTGCCCAGAGAAGCTGTGGCTGCCCCATCCCTGGCAGTGCTCAAGGCCAGGTTGGACACAGGGGCTTGGAGCAAGCTGCTCTAGTGGAAGGTGTCCCTGCCTGTGGCAGGGGTTGGAACTGGATGATCTTAAGGTCCCTTCCAACCCAAACTGTTCTGTGATTCTATGACAATGCTACCACCACTCTGTCTCCTCGTGAGGATACTTGCATTTAGAATTGTTAAAGATACTCCTCAGAGCATGGAAGCATGTATCAGCAGCAGGGTGAGATGAAGAGGAATATTTTAGCTTGTGTATTATTCCAAGAGAGTCCATAGCAAATAGATGCATTGCTACCACCTGGCCATTCTGCCTTGTTATCTGACAACTATGTGAATTATGCTGAAGGATTAAGTACCATAATAGCAACACGGCTGCTCTGTTAGAAGGGATAAATAGACAGATTAGCATCATGGTTTCAGTGTTAGACAAGCTAAATAGATAGAACCAGACCGGAGGGAATACAGGGGTTTCTCAGCTTCTCTGTTCTGCAGCAAATCACTGTTGTCTGTATGCTAAGACATGCTCTCCTTGCAAGAGGCACTGCAGTGTGCGCTAGGATTGTACTGCAGCCAAATTCGATCTCTGTGTATTAAAATAAACCCAGTATTAATGCATAATAAACCCAGGATTAATGCATAAGAAACCCAGTATTGATGCACATGCAAAGCTGGGTTCACGTTTCCTACAGGGCTAGTTTACCTGGAAAACTCAAGGGGAGATTTTCCTAAATGCATTTGTCTGCCCTGATGTGTTTTATCATGGGCAATCTGCCTTCTGCATCGTGGAAAGGGCTTCTCAAGCTGTTTCTTGGCCTTGGTTTACTTCATTTAATCAGAGAGGCTCTCAGGCCCCATCCCTGCTTGGGGTTCAGAAGTATGCGGATAAGCTTTCAAGCCAGATGAGAATGCAGCTGCTGGACTTTGTGAGGCCTAAAGGTCTAGAAAACACGATTAAATTTCACAGCAACAAGAAAAAAAATGGAGCAAAAATCAAGAGTGTAAAGCATTCAGGGGGGAAAATCCTCCATCAGGCTTCCAAGCTGTTCAATGTCAGATCAGAAGCTGGGGTTACAAGGGTTTGAGTCCAAACTGCCCCCACATCTTGTGAACCAAAGCAAAGCTCCATTCCCTAGATAGAGCAGAACCTTAGTCCAATGTGCCTTGCACTTCAGACCTGATCCCCATCTCAAAGTGGGTACCTCTGACCTTTAAATTGAATCCCCCTGCAGATGTCACTTATTGGTTTGCCTTTTTCTTACTGGCACTTGTGGGTACATCTAATTCACAAGGCAGCATGTTTTCATTGAAAGCTGCTTATTTAACTGAGTGGTGGCTCATGGTCCACATGCACTGCAGTAGTTCTTGCTGCAAAACCAGACACTGAGTTCACACACTGATTTCTGTGAGGCTCTTCAGATCAGTCTATTATTGCTCTTTCTCCTCATCTACATGGAAACAGTCTGATTAAAAGCTGCTAATGATGGCTGTGTGTAAGCTGGTGCTGGCTAGGAAGGACCTAGTCCTTCACTTCATGCTGTTATGTACATCCATTCATTGTACAGTGAAAACCCAGTTTTCTTTGGAAGAGTTGGTCTAAAATAAGCCCCCTGAAATGTAGACAGTGCTGATGTCAGGTCCTTGGCACCAAATGTGTCGTTTTACAGACCTGTTCCTATTGCACTGCACTACTGGCTGAAGCAGCAGAACCTCTCAGCACCTTCCAAAAGGTTGACAGAAATGGGTCAGCTTACATCCGATCTGCACTGATCAACAAAGTCCATGCAGGTCAGGATCCCTGTGTCCATTTTTGGCACCAGAAGTCACTAGCAAAATCTAGGACAGACTTAAGGGGAGAGAAATGAATGAACATTAAGGGCTGTAGCACTACACAACTCTTTTATATAGTCCAATCCATGGCACAGTGTTTAGGAGTAATAGAAATGGATAAATAACCTTTTGTTTCCCCTGGTCATGCAAACAGGACCTGTCTTTTCCTCCTGCATGTATGTGTAATCCATGTCTTGAATTAAGGGCATGGAACATGGCTTCTCTTTGTTTCCACTTTTGCAGATAGGGGCATAAACCCCTAGTACTGCAGCTGAACACAAGGAGAGAAATAAACCTGCTCTCTGCAGAGAAAGAGGCCTGGTCCCAGGCTGGAAGAGCTTCCACTCCAAAAAAAAAAGAGATCTCAGTGCTGAGAATAGCCTAGAAAAAGCAAAATACCTGAAGGGCAGACATAAGCAAGCAGCTCTGAATGCAGGCAGGGAAAGGGAAACCCAACTCCAAGAATGTGAAAGCCACTCAGTGATTGCTGACACTTTCCCAACATCACAAAGGGTGGGAAAGTTCCTTTTTTATAACCAAGAGCCAGATGCTGGCAAATCCACTCGGGATTAGAAGTTCAGAAGCAGCATGTGGAGTGAGATGGGCTGGTACAGGACACGTTTCTCTGACAGCATCCCCACCATGCCCGTGGTGGTTTGTCAGTTGGCTTGGCTAACACATGATTAAAACACAGCTTGGCAAAGGTTTGTGCTGTCTTACGTTACACCACGTGAGGTTAGTGATGTCCATGCACCAACACACATGTCTGCAGCCACTGGTCAGAACCGGTGTGTTCAACTCCTCCCGTCTTGCTTCTCCCCAGCCAGTGAGGGGGATGTAGTTCCTCTGGTTTTTAAAGGGGATAAAAGGATACCCTGGATCCTTTTACAACAGAGTAGAGACAACAAAAGAGGCCTGTGAATGGGCTGTTCTTGGGGTGTCTTGCTTACTTTGGTCTACAATGGGCTTTGAAGAAAGCTAACTTTCAGAAGAATGGACTATCAACAAAGTCAGTTCTTACCTGTGCTACAGGCTCCTTCTAGGACTTGGGGATTGCTTTTCTCATTTGAAATCAGTGGAAACATTGCTGCATTCAACACATTTGGGTCCTTAAAAAAGCCATGCATCAGATCACCACCTCTAAATTGAGGATAAAACCTGTATTTTCTTAACATCTCAGTTTATTTCAACAACCAGCCACCTGAGATAGAGGCTCTTTCTAACTGCCAACAGTAGACACCATACCTGGCACAGCAAGAGCTCCTTCTTAGCTGAAGCATCAGAGCAAAACAAATAAGGAATGATAATAATAGTAAACACACATGCACCAAATGAGATTCCCAACTACATGCTTAAAAGTAGTGCTTCCTACCAGAGCCTGCCTGAAGAATCCAGCCACAAATACACTGAAACCTTCCACAAAGCAGTTGATAGGATTTCTCTTCCCATGCAGAGAAGGGACATTTCATGGCCCAAACAGGTTGATTCTGCCCCTTATTTCTAACCCACAGAAAAAAAATAGATGATCCATTGCAGCAAATGACGTTAGCAATTCTTTCCCTTTCCCTGCCTTAAAGGTGGCTCAGGCCTTTATGCTTATAAATCATTTTATTGGTAGTTAAAATAGAGAGGCTGGAGCATGGAGCTGAAATGCGAGGTGCACTTCAAAGGGAACCTGCTTTCATTTCCCAACAGTTAAGGTTTTATCAGCCACTAAAGATTCCCCCTGCCAGAGGATCCTGTTACACCATGTTAAGCCTGGAGTGAAGGCTACGGCTGCTAAACCCACACTGGTGGGAAGAAGAAGAGGAAGAGGAGGAAGATCTGAAGCTGCTGGTCTGTCTGTGGAGACATTCTAGAGGCTGCTGGGGCTGGATTGCACAAGTGGAGTTCTATGCTGGGACAAATGTGGGGAAAAGGGTTGTGTAAAGAACCCAAGAGCATTAAAAACAACATGTCAGAAACCTGTTTCCTCCCCAAAAGACAAGTTCTTGGTGATCATTTGTGCACTGCAAAGAGCTCCTGCACTGTGTGAAGATGTTGCTTTCCAAGGGCATGGAAGTATAATGCAGGCCACTGAAGACAACACTTAGTACCTGCTAGAGACATCTGGGGCTTTTGTCCCTGTGAATCGTCTTCCAAAGGATGTACTCATTAGACAGGAAATGCTACAGAAACTGCTTCAGGGGAAGCAGAGAGATATAGGAATGTCCTCATGGAAAATAACTTTAAAGATGTCCAAGCAAGTTCTTCATGTCATGCCCAAGGTGCAGGTAAGATCAGAGTCCCTCACTGTGCCATAAGCACCTTGTGCAGTAAGTGAATACGCTGCTCCTGAATGCTAGATGCTCACTGCAGAGTATCACTCAATCTATTACCTTCACAGATGGAAGAGGAAGGCACAACAGGACTAAGAAACCTCTCCAATCCATCACTGTCTGCCTTGCAGAACCAGCTGATCTCACAAGAGCCCATCATCCCAGCCAGATTGGGTTTGGGGCAAAGGTTAGAACTGGTTCTTATTTAACCTGAACGCCTGCACCCAACCCTGCCAGGCCCGAGATGCCCCAACCACTTGTTGTCAACCAGCGGAGAAGGGCTGCAAAGGCAGCTGCCTGCCAGGATGAGGCTGGACTGAATTATCCCTGCAGCCGCCCAGATATGGGTCAGCTCCCACAATTTGTCAGACAAGGAGAGGAAAGGAAGGTCAAAAGAGGCTCCTGTGGGAAAGAAAGCCTGTTGTGTTCCTGCTCAGCCTAATCAGGACTTGATGTTGGAGAAAGATAGATGGGATAAATGAGCTCCTAAATGGAAACAGGGATGGAAAAGCCAAGTTGTGCTTTTGCTCTCCAGTAGAATGGAAGAGATGCAGCATGTGTTTGCTTTCACAGGCCCAAGAGGTTACAGGAACCAGGTGGAAAAGCATCATGTGGACATTTATGGCCCAAGCACACCAACAAAATTCCACCTAAGTCAGATGAGGTCCCTTTCCAAGTTGGACAGAGGTGACCCTGCTGGACCTGGTCCTCCTCTAAACAGGTGGAGATCCCAGCAGTGCCTTGCCTTGCCCACAGCTTCTCTGGGCACCCTGTGCCAGGGCATCAACACCTTCACAGGGAAGAACTTCTTCCTTACCTCCAACCTGAACTTCCCCTGTTTCAGTTTGAACCCATCACCCCTTGTCCTACTGCTACAAACCCTGATGAAGAGGCATCATTGAGGCTCCTGAGATAATTCTTTACAGAACAACCATAAAAGCCCAGGAGAGTGCAGAGATTTTAGGCACACAGATTTTTTTTCTGTGTGTAGGGATGCAGCTGTATCTAGTGACACTTTGGTTCAGTGCCTAAAAAGCTGAGCCTCTGCTACTTGTGGGCAAGATGGTTAAGATAAATATTAAACAAGGTTAGTGGAGCAGAACAAATGACTCTTCACAAATGAGATTATCCAATGAATTTAGCCTATAGTTTTCCTGGCACAGCCCAGTTCCTGAAGGTGTTAGCTATTTATAACAATCTATTTAGGTTGGATATAAGGCAGAAGCTCTTCCCTGTGAACGTGCTGAGGCACTGGCACAGGGTGCCCAGAAAAGCTGTGGCTGCCCCATCCCTGGCAGTGTTCAAGGCCAGGTTGGACACAGGGGCTTGGAGCAAGCTGCTCTAGTGGAAGGGGTCCCTGCCCGTGGCAGGGGTTGGAACAATGAGCTTTAAGGTCCCTTCCAGCACAGACCAGTCTGGGATTCTATTGAAGAATTTCAATAAACAGTTTGTGGTATGTGGATTTTTTATACAAAAAAAAATCTTTTGTTTTTGTTTTTAAAGAAACCCTTGCTAGCAGTGAAAGATTTCCTTGTGACATTGATCACTTTACTCTTGCAATATTCTTTCTAATCTTGGCATTAATGCCACAAACGCTTCCTCAACCAAAAGGTCATTTCTACCTTTAAGCACTCATCACAGCGTGAACACTTTGTTACTATGAATTTTATACTCTGGTCAGGGAAGCAGGAGAAATGGGATAGATCTGTTCACTGTCACACTGAGACATCCGAAGCCCAGGTTTGACCTCATGGCTTCACAGCTGCCCAGTGACGCAGCTTCACCTCTTACTGTAATATAAGTTAATAATACCTATAAATTAAAAATTGTTATCACTGAACGAAATTACTGTTGATACTGAATGTTTGCAAAGGTTGTGTTTTCCAGCTCTGCATTTTGCAAACTGTGTTTCTCAGTGATTGAGTTGTCAGATGATAAATTCTGTTAAACTAAAATTTAAAACAAACCCTCTGTTTTACTTAATCCATATAGCTCTTTATACACCCTGTGTCGGAGGATGAGTGAGGCTTGTGGAAGCTGAAGGACATGAGGATCTGTTCAACACTCTCAGAAAGCAGCTGTATTTTATGAAGTGCTTTCTCGCCACTTGAAGGCTTGCTTTTTAGAAGGCCGAATCTTACTGGTGTTCAAGTTGCATGTAAACACCTCAGAACAGGCTGTGATGTTCACACCTCATGGAGGTAAGATGTTGGAGAGTAGGTTTCCTGCTGCTATTGTTTAGCTAGAGATAGGCCAGGCTTAAGAGCAAATCAGCAGCACATGATTCCCACTATCAAGATTTTCTTTGCGAAAGTAAAAGCTGTGAGCTTTTAAAAACAGCTTAAGCACTATGGAAAGTGGCTCAAAGATTAAAACACCCTGGTAACCCCTCCTCCCGCTTCTTATAAATCTTTTCCATTGTTGGCCAAACAGGATCTCTTTAATTGGTGTCCCAGTAAACAGAAAGCCTCCTTAGCTGGGGAGACGGAGAACAGGCCAGTGCCACGTGTGCTGGCTGCTCACTTACCAGGCACACACAGAAGCAGAGGTTCAGCACAGGGCACGTGAGCAAAGTGTATGAGAAATATTTAGGTCCATACTCTTGTCGGACTGGAAATTTTGTGATAAAGGTTCTCCTCATAAAGCCTTTGGGAGGCCCTGTTTGTTTTGAATACAATGGGACAGACACTGCACTGCTATAAATCAGTGCAACTTCACTGACTTCCATTTAGGGCAGCTGAGTGCGCAGTGTTCCACACAAGTGCTCCAGCCCAGGAGCTGGGATCTGCTTCATTGCTTTGGCCTCTGGGCCCTTTATCCTTTGTAAGAAAATCCAATCGTTAGCACATTGTTTAGGGGATGCCTTTTTCAGGCTGGGAGCATGAGGCTGCAGTTCTGCTCCATGTTCCAAAGCAGAATATGACAAATAATCCAAAGTCAGTTCCAGGGTTTGCATCTCAACACAAAAATCCACAATTTTAACAACCAACCAGGGCTTACTGAGCAGAATTGATTCCTCCAGCTGCAGAAGCCAACAAGTTGGAAGGAGCACTCTCTGCCATGAATTTCTGCCTTTGTTTCATAGATTCCCTGCCCTACACATACAAACCAAGCTGCTCTTGTCAAATTATGCTGCATGTTCTAAAGTTGATATTCATTCCTGTTGATTTGCACCAATGCTTTGCCAGAAGGACTGCAGGATTAGGCTTATCATTTTCATCTGCACTGAAGTATAATATACTTAGCGGAATAGCGCTGACTCTCTCCAGCAGGATGCCCTCAGGCTTACAAAGCTGGGACTGTGTCCTCTGTCAGTGGGACATTTCTATTTCCAAGGGGGCTGGTTACTATAATTCTACTACGAATACCAAAAGTGCTGATGCTTTTCTAAACCAACCCTTAGATACAGACACAGGATGTGCTTGCAATTTTAAGAGATCATCTCTGTCTTTTCCAAAGTTCAGGTGGAAAAAGACTTGCTGCTATAGTTTGGATACCTGATGGTTAGCTTTGCAGTTTGGTTTTGTTAATTTTTATGTGACTTGGAGATGGAATGAGGGCTTATTTGGAGCATATTAGTTGAGGTACTGGCTGCTTGTGTGGGAACCTGTATCCAAGGTCTATTCGTGGTGTGCAAATGTCTCAGCGATTTGAGACCATGGTGCTGCCCTGAGGTGTACGCACTGCTTTGTTTCACCTTATATTCCTTTCTGTTTGTATTGTTCAAGTAAAAAGCAGGAACTCTTTAACCCAATTGCATTTCTAATTCAGGCTGGGGAGAAGTGAAAGAACAGCAGCAACGCCGAGAGACATCAAGCATTCACTACGCAAACAGAAAGTAACAGGTTACAAGACCGCAGCCGACCGACCTCGCTCATTCGCACCCTTCTGCAGCCAGACATGGGTGGGAAGCAGCTGGACCCTCCTCACCCCCTCGGCTGCATCCAGCCCTCGCTGGCATTACCTTGCAGCACCGCTTCTTTAAAGCCGGCTGGAACAGCGCACTACCCCCGGCCCGACCTCTGCCGGGAGCCGGCCGCTGCTCGGCACCGCACCGCGGCTGCCCCGACGTGCCTGGGCACACGCAGCGGCAGCACCGCGGCGGTTCTCAGGGGCTGGCAGGGCCAGGGGCTCTTCTTGCCTTGGGCTCTCTATGTGGAGGCTCCGGTGTGCGAGAGCGCGGCTGGCCCCGCGCCGTGGAACAGCAGCGTGCCAAGCCAAGCTCTGCCAACGGGAGCCCCGGCTCCTCCGCACAGCCCCTCGGTGGTGCCAGAACCCCGGGGCAGCTGTTGTGTCCTAACCTCCTCGCAGCCCTCTGCACAGGAAATGTAAACTAGTGGGAGCCTCGGGAAGAAAGAAAACATTCTCAGCTGACCTTTAAGGGAGGGGGATTGCCTCAGAAAAGCCAGTTTGGATACACCTCAAAGAGTATGTGAAGCAGAACACCAAGCAAACAGCATCAGGTTCCAGCAGCTTTGCATGGCTCCAGTTAATACCCGGAGCTGGGGAGACCTGCTAACCACTGCCATTGTCCCTCCCTATAATACCTTCAACAAGCACCATACCAGGGAACGGGACAGACCTTGAGCACAATGACAGAGCACTGGGGTCCCCACTAGCACACAGAGTGGAGAAGTTCCTGAAGAAATCCATGTGTTTCTGGAACCTAGAGTGCAGAGTGCTGCTGTAAACGGTGCTTTTCAGCTGCTTTGCACCGAGAACAGAATTGCTTTGTGAAAAATCTCAAGGAAAATGGAATGGAATTTCTTTGCTGGCGCTCCATTTGGCATGTCTGATCTAGAATATGGCTGTTTGTTTACTACAGTTTGAAACTGTGTCAGAAAATACAGATTATCTGAGGAGCCTAGAAATGCACCGAGATTTCAGAGCCAGAATTGCTGTGAGGCTTTTTATTAAATGAAACAGCCATTTTCTCCCAGGCAGAAATCACAATGGTATCCATCATAAAAATGATCAATAAAGCACTGGCTTGCGACTCCTGCTGTCTGGTTTAATTCTGTTATTGAAATAAAGGTTTCTCAGTGCATGGAATTTCCTGGGGATTAATAATAACAGACATCAGCATCACAACACACCCACCTCTTTGAGCTTCTGATTTCTTTCCATAGAGCACCCACTGCCCAGTCCATAGGAACCAGGATTAACGTACTTGCTGGTGGTACTCACGCCTGTGGTACAACCATCTGAATCATCTCTACATGATGCTGAGAAGCAAAAGCTGCCATCTCTTTTTTGGGACTGACTTTGGTACATTTCTAGGAAAGCCTTTTGAGATAATACTTTGGAGCCTGTCACATCTGACTCATTACAGCAGCAGGAAAAAGGGAGATTGGCTGCTCAACCTGCGACTAAGGTCTATCTGCAGTGTGCAAATGTCTCAGTGATTTGAGATTACAATGCTGACCTGAGGGTAGTTTGGGTGTATGCACTGCTCTGTTTTACCTTCTATTTCTGTCAGCACTGCTCAAGTAAAAACCAGGAATAAGCACACAGGTTTGTTGGATCTAGCCTTAAAATTGCAACACATCTGGGCAAACAGATCCACAAATGGGCTTGTTTAGGACAAGGGTTAGTTCTGACTCCCTAAACCCTGACTGATGTACCTGGTGTCTCTTTTGACATTAGCATTGCTTTGAGAAGTAATTTCTACACCTACACAAGAGTTTCCAGGCAAAACTGTCCTTTTATTAAGAAACACTGTACTGACAAAGCTAAACTGATTGTGAGAAAAGGGTTGTTCTGGAAAACATCTCTTCTCAAGGAATGCCAGGGAGGAAAGGCAGAATTATCACAGAATCCCACTTAGGGGTATGTTCCCATATCAAAACTTTGCCACCACCAGTTAGATAATTGCAAAACCTAGTGTAAAACCTCAAAATACATTCAAGATCAAAGGCAAAGCTTCCACTAAATTAGCTGAGTGAATTGTTTAGCTGTTAGACTTCATTCTTAAATCCATGAACACTTGGCATTCAGCAGTTTGTTTTCTGAGAGGGTAGAAAAGGGAACTTGTGGATGGGCAAGAATTTGTTCAGTGCTGGACAATTAATGTGGACACATGAGTCAAGACATTGCCTTGCACAAAAACAAAGCAGTGGGAATTTCCACCTGTGGCCTCTCTGGGCATGGGTTTGGCACCACCATCCTGATCCATCCAGAAGCCTCAGTCCTGTTTATGCTCAACTTGGGATTAACCTTTTCATGGCTCATACCTCTGGGTGTGTTGAAGTCTGAATGTTGAAATCCTGTGTCACAAGCACACAACCACTGCAGTGACCTTGCAAAAACACTGCTCACCATCCTGTGATCTTCCTAGCAGATGAGAAAGCGGAGCCTGGAGCTGCCTCCCACCACCACCACCCCTTCTTGTTCTGCAGCTTGGGAATTTTATTAGCTGTCAACATGTCAAACTTCCACTTAGCTGGGCAGCTGCATGAGCACCCAGCCTCTGAGGCCTGCCAGTAAAGTTTAACAGAGCTATCAGCCTTTCACATGGAACTGATTATGGTATGTGAATGTTCAGGTATCAGAGAGAAGGAATGAGACTGAGGTAAATTCACCTTTCACGTGGTAGAGCAAAGAGAGGTGAGGAGGAGAAAAAAGAGAAGAGATAGCCAGGCCTGCTTGGTTTTGTTCAGTGCTTGTACAGTGATTATCAAAATGGGATTCCAGTGCAGGGATGCTGTGTATATATGATCACAGAATCATAGATTGGTTTGGGTTGGAAAGGACCTCAAGATAATCTAGTTCTATCCTCCTGCCATAGGCAGGGACACCTCACCCTAGACCATGTCACCCAAGGCTCTGTCCAACGTGGCCTCGAACTGCCAGGGATGAAGCATTTACCATCCCTCTGGGCAACCTGTTCCAGTGCCTCACCACCCTATATAGTAAGAAAGGATACAGTAAGATGGCCCAATAGCAACACCTGAACTGTGATTTGGAGACCTGGATGTGATCTGGGCATTGTCCACCCATGGCTGCACAGCAGAGAGGGTGCACTGAAATCCAGAAGCTGGATGATGCAATGACCAGACACTGAGGGCTGCTCTTGAGTCTCTTTTGTAACACTTCTCATGTGTCTGCCTCCCATTTTACAAGTTAACACGATAAGCTTTTGGGGATGGGATAGATGGGGAGATGCTGGCATGGCCCTTAACACCCAGACACATCTCAGCTGGCCCTACTGTTATTACAGCCATCCTTAATCCAAAGCACGTCTCTTGGCCTTAAAAACTCCGCTGAGACACGAGGAAGACTATAAGGTGGCAGAAGATTCCCTGCTGGATGGCTACATGTGTGGATGTGTGTGTGTGGGGAGGCCTTTTTCTCTTTTTCCACAAGGACTTGATTGACTCATGTTTGTAGATCCTGAGAGCCAGTAAAAGATCTGCTCTGATATCCAGAAAATTTTACAAGGGGCGGCAGGCTTAAAAGTGGTGGGAAGAAGCTGACTCTGCCAGGATGTTGGAATGAGAAAGCCATCAGGAATGTGCCTCGGAGAACAGCTGCTACTAGAGCCCTGGCAGGAACCTCCACACAAGCTGCCTGGGAGCAAGTAGGGGGATTCGAGGATCACAGCTTGAGACAAGGGAAAGGTTCTCTTTATTTATTGATTTAGTTTTTCCTTGCTCTGCTTTCCCTCCCAGCCTTGTCACAGTGAGGTCAGAGTGCCCTGGAACAGAGAACCTGCCTCTGGTTTGTGCACACCCTGGCACTTCAGGGCTTTTCCCTCCTCCCCAGCATGCCCTCATCAATGCAGGTTTCTCTGTCCCCATAAAAAGGTCTTACCCAAGCTCTGTTCTTTGGAAACTCCTTATTTTTTTTCTGTTTGCCACAGAAACATCTACCTTTATCCTTCCTCCTTAACATCTTATGTCCATCTACACAAGTAAGAGCAATTAGAAACAGAATATGCAAACAAAAACGGGGAATTCACACATTCCAACTTTTGGTAACTTAGTCACCTCAATTAGTTCCTTTCCCAGGCTCCATCTATCTATGGACCTCCCTGGCTAGCAAATTATTAACACTCTTAGTGCTGAACACTCTGACATGGTCTTTTGGCTGAGATCAAAACCAGAATCAGTTTAAAGCCTGCTAGATTTCCTTTTGGCAGTCTCCATAGCCAAATCTTGAGGGATGCTGGAGTCAGGCACATCCAGTACCTTTCAAGAGAAAGCTGGAGGGAGGTGAGTGAGCACCCACTGCAGTGCTGTGACTTCTTTGGGAAAGACGGCTAATGGGAAAAGCCTTTAACCAGTGAACATCCCAGGTATGGAGAGCGAAATGGCCATTCCCGAACAGCAGGGGGGAAAGAGCAACAACTTTTAGTGGCTTTGGAGTGAGCACATCAAGCTCATTACCTTCAGAAGCACAGAAGGAAAACCAGCCTGCTTTGTTTTGGAGGAGCTGGTTAGTGATCAAATGTTGTCCTGTCACAAACCTCTTTCTCTCCTCTCCCAGTGCCCACCATTCAACCCTCTGCTGCCTGCACAGAGAACCTGTGCTTAGTCTGAAACCCAGCCACTCTGGCCACACGGAGGACGGACTGCTGGGGTCTCCATTTCACTTCTTTAACCCAGCACAATCCCCAGTCCCTCCCCCTTTCCTTCCCTTTCCCCAAGGGACTCTATTATACCCCGCGATCTGTTCACAGTACTTATCCCTCTGCGTGTTTGCACACACTGCTGACCCAGCCTTTATCGGGAAGACATAAGGGTCTCTGTGTGGAGTTCCCACAAGGGCTATTAATCGTGTAGATGTCAGAGTCCCCCGGCTCCAAACCCTCCCTTCCAGCTCCTCCCCTCTTCTTCCCTCTCTCCCCCCACCCTTTTTGTGCTCTCTGGAGATCAAGGAGGGGGGAAAAGAAGTTTGATGAAAATTCACACACACAACTTGCAAACTTTGCAAAATCTGAGCTGCTCCCCTGGGCAAGGCTAGAAAATGGTGTGATTTCTCTTAAAACACCAAACATTCACACGCACTGCTTCCTCCTAGGCAAATGGAGAGATTTGCTCCAACAGCAAACAGAGAGTTCAACGCCTTGCCAAGCAAGGGAAAGTTTGGCTCGTGGTCCCAACCTGGATGGAAACCCTCCAGCTGGTACCTCTGCAACAGGCCAAATCCAAATGGCATTACCTGCAAGTCCATGTGAACGTGGGAATGTGCAGAACTGGATTTAAGTCTCAGATCCTTGTGGACGTGGCTCTAGAGAAGTGTGTCCACGTTATCACCTTTCAACACCCTCAGCACTACCATCTCCTTCCCCGAGGTACACAAGAAGCTGTGCCACCAGGCAGACTTGCTCTAGGCCTTACCTGAACTCGGGCCTCGGTGAGCTTGGTTCTCTGAGCTAGCTCCTCCCGTGTGTAGATGTCTGGGTAATGGGTTCTCTCAAAGGCCTTCTCCAGCTCCTCCAGCTGCTCAGCGGTGAAAGTGGTTCGGCTGCGGCGTTGCTTGCGCTTCAAAGGCAGGTCTGGTTCGGATTCAACATCAGAGCCTTCATCCAGCCTGTTACCTGGGGTGGGAAAGAAGCAGGAGATGAGGTTTGCATGCGTAAAAGCCACGTGGAGAAAGGCTGTTGGAAGAGCTAAGCAGCCCAGCAATCTCAGTTCTACTGTGGTGGGGTCCATCAAAGCAAATACTCTGCTCTGTGCAACACATCTACAAGCTTTAGGCTATTTCTGTAGGTTCCTACTATTATGTTTCCCCTACATTGTAAAAAGACAACCTATGAAAATCAGAACTGAATAGCTATGGCTAGGATGAGTAAGCCCAGTTTTGCTCTATTTTTGCTTGTTTCTGGAGATAAAGGCACCCCATTGGTATTCACCAAGTCTACAGTCAGACCCAGTGGATTTGAGAGGGGCCACACTGAGACCAGTGTTAGCTGGGACTCCAGTGTTTGCCAGGGGCCTCTCATGGAGCAAAGCTTGGGTTTCAAAGATGTGAGGCTCTTGGCTCCCTGCAGTGCAGATGTTGATCTATGGAGGATCTCAGCCAGGCCAAAACTTTATGTCTGCCTTCAGGACAGTGAA
Organism: Pezoporus wallicus; assembly: GCF_028554395.1. Classification (NCBI taxonomy): domain Eukaryota; kingdom Metazoa; phylum Chordata; class Aves; order Psittaciformes; family Psittacidae; genus Pezoporus; species Pezoporus wallicus. The sequence continues at coordinate 281,184 of NW_026639781.1, read as the reverse complement.
AAATGTGCCACCGGTTCATGGCAGAGAAGGAAGAATGTGATACATGAAGCTTTTCAGCTAGGTGAGACATGTGGCCTCGGTCGCCTTTTCCTTCTCTCATGAAAATAGGAGACTCATTAAATGCGCACTTACTTCTTTTCCCTACCAGGCTTGACTGTGTCTTTCAGAGCCAGACCAAGAGCCAGAATGTAGTTAAACATTGCACTCACAGAGAAGTCAGTTTTCCTTCGGGGTAAACCTTTGCTAATTCAGGATTAAAGCCAGGTTTGTAAGTTCTTCTTGATGAACAACTTTCCTAAAGTTACTAATAGGGTTTTCAGCCCTCTCTTTTGTCTTTCTCTATACTATCATCATCCAAAAATCTGCCTTTCTCTCTTCAGAGCTGGGAACAGCAGCTGTGACTTCCCCAACAGCTGCTCCGGAGTGGCAGCAGTTTGAGGAGGCTGAGCCAAATATCCCATCGGAGCTCACTTGTTTATCCTGAGATCCCCACAAAATGCCATCGCCTTCAGCTCACTGCAGCACAAAAATGCTTTTATGGCTTGGGGCTTCATGGGGAGGATGCAGTGGCAGGATTCTGATAACTACAGTAGAGCTAGAGGCAGAAAAACTGCTGCAGAGTTGCTTGTTTTGGGGGAAACACATCATCTTAAGAGGTTTTCCCTTCTACCTCTGGTTTAACAATACAAAGGGTCTTTACACATGTTCATCTTTTCAGATGAAGAACCTTTTCTCTCTCATTGAAGTCAGTGAGAAAGTCACTGCTGACTTCAAAGAAGCATCCCCTGTCCCATGGTTTAAAGACAGGTTTACTCTATGTAGCAGAAATTTGTTCCTACACCAGCTTCTGGGTCACATCCATTTTCAGGGAAGGTCCAGAGTCCCAAGTGGTGTAAAAGGAACATCTGCACTTGAAAACATCAGCCCTTCACATCTGGGTCCCAGATGATTCAGGGCAAGTACAAGCACATCTGGACCTTCGAGTCCCATGCTGTGCAAAAGCACATCTGGAAAACTATAGCATACAGTAAATTTCTTTAAGTTAATCACTTCAGTCACTATTAGCGGTTTAATTACTATTTTGTCTGGAAATATTTGATATGAAAAGAAGTAAGGAGAGCAGTGGGTTCAGGTCACGATGGGAAAAGGCTGGTATGAGGAAGGGGAAGGAAAATGCACTAAGTTAAATGTAATTTAACTATAGCTGAGCATGTTTCTTTACGGATAACACACATTTCATGTAGTTAGTATGCATGCTTAGCAGCAACTTTCAGCCTGTGAGCTCCTCAGCACAGGAACTGTCCTTTATGGCATTTTCACACCTCATGCAACAAAGCCCCAAACTGCTTGGCAAGTCCCATTGTGACAGCGATGTCAAAATGACCAAGATCTCACCCCTTCTGGCCACCTGATAGCAATGATGTACCATCTACCTGCAGCTCATCTGCTCCTTTGGTCCAACTGCTCACACAGCAAGCCTGGGATCCACCACCTCCCCAAGTGAAGAAAAGTCTAGATAAGGATCTATAATATGTTTTATCTCCCCCACTTCACTTCTTTGCTGCAAAGGTCTGGAAGGGAAAACAGCCAAACTTTCTTCAGTAGCTTTATGCTCCTAAGTAAAGATCCCTGATTTGGCCACAAAGTTCTGGGAGAGGACAACTGATCGTCATAAGCAATAACCCATCCTACTCACAGCAGCACTGGTAACTGTGCTGGCTACAGGGTTAAAAGGGTAGAGAGCCAAAGCTTGCAATGAAAACTTCTCTATCCAGACAGCTCCCAACTGGCATTATCTCCATTTCACAACCGTGGCAGGGATGGAGGAAGTCACCCACCTACGGTCACCCTGTGAGTCAGGAGCAAAGCTGGGAAAAGCAGCCACAGCTCCTCGTGCCAAGTCCAAGGCTCCAAGAACCCGACTACAAAGGTGAAACCAAGAGAGCAAGCAAAATCCCAGGGTATGTGTGGACCCAGCTGGTCTCAGTACAGTGCAGCTGCTGCTGTCAGACACAGATTCATTAAATAGAGAAAGTCTTTCAGCTGAGACACGCTGAAGTATGAGCCTATTATCTAACACATCCCCTACTATCAGGGGACAGTCTCTCTTACCTACCTATGATGCAACTCGAGGATCTAACAGGTCTTTTCCATTCCTAAACAGCTGAAATCTGCTGGACAAACCATTGCCATCATCGCCACGGAGTTTCTGTGCAACTGGAAGGTTCACAAAGCTGCAGCAGTAACTCAAGGAGACTCCTGCAGTAGGCAAATCCAAGGGGATTCATCCACCAGTTTTTGCCACACATCCCTGTGTGAAAAACTGCCCTCAGCATGAGCAGGGGGTGAATCCCAGTTTGGAGCCTCCAACACAACAGGGCTATTTGCCATAGAAATAACCATTAGCATGAGCTGGTAGTGTTTTACACTGACTCAGCACGGACAGCAATGAACACCCTGTAAATAGGAAGGTGAAGAAATAGCTAGCAGCAGCTTCTTGTGTGGCTTACCAACCCCTCATTGTGATGAAGGATGGGAAACAGCTCCCCTAGGATATGATACTGGCTAAAGACTGACAGAAAAGAACAGAATGGAGAGCTGAATGAAAGGGAAAATCTCACGGCAGGGCAAGAAGAGGGAAAGGAAAAACTAAGCGCAAAGTGTGTGCATTACAGGCCATGTGCACTGATCTCACTACATTTTGTTTCTTTTAGAGCAATTCCATCTTTATTATTCAGTGTTAACTGCTCTGTAGCTCAGAAAGCAGCCCCCAAAGTGCTCAGATCTCTTTGCAATACTCTTAAAAACAGAGATGAAAGCTTCATTATGGGAATGAAAGCAAAGCTGCCAGTGTGAAAATCCGTAAGCTCTTCCCTCTGTTCGGAGGGAGGGGGGGCTATTCAAATGTACAGACACCTTCCTGGAGCAGAGATACAGCGCAGCTTGTGCAAGGGGTAAGAGACAACGGTGTGAAGAGACTTGCTGAAGGTTTGCATGGATCAGTGTCAAGTCTCACATCTTCAGTGAGGATGAGCCGGGGAAAACTGAATAAAGCAAAATGTTTCTCTTCTCCGCCTGGAAACGAGCGCAGGCAGAGCACATGTGCAGGATGGCACAGGAGAGGTGACAACTATGAGCCCAGGCTTGTCCTGGGACCCATTCTAGCATGAGGAAATGTGTAAATTATGGCCCACAAACTCACATTCCTGGATAATGCTCCCCGTTCAGATGGGGGTACAATTAGTAAGAGCTGGGCAGCGCTCTCCGGAGGGGTTTGAAAGAAATATAAGTAGACTGGAGCTTGAGGAAAGGACAAGAAAAACTCTCCCTAATTATGGCCTGGACGTGTTGTGCCTCTCCTCATTCCCTTCCCTCCTCTATCTCCCTTCCTCCCCCTCTGCCTTTCTCCTCTCCACCTCCATTCAGTGCTTCTGGGCGCCTCTTAGCCCTGGAGTTAAATTAATCAACAGGATTAGGTGGAATCGGCCACAAGACGACCCTCCAGGCTCAGACTGAGCCCTTGATGCTCTACAAGGACCTGCTGCCTTGTCTTGAAGCACCTTGGTGCCGTCTGGAAGGATTGGCAGACAGGACCAGACATGAAAACGCATTCATTAAAGTGGGGCTCGGATTTTGTCAGAGGCTAAAGGGGAGCTGCACGTTCTCTCCTTCAGTATTTCTCATCTCATTTCCTCTCTCTCTCTCTCTTGCTTCCAGCTGCACCATCCTAAAAATTAAATGTGTGTTGGAGGGGAGAGATGAAGAGGGGGAAGGGAACAGTTTTGAGAATGGCTTCAACAGAAGTGTACCTTTTGTACTGCAACTGGCTCTAGCAAACTTACCCATATACTGCTGGAGCAACAGAAACCAGATCTGGAGGTGACTGGTTGGGGAGTTAATACAGCCCCAGGGGAACTTGGATTTAATGGCATGAGAGAAGTTAGACTCACTCTGAAGGTACCAGCAAGATCTGAGCCACAGCACAGCCCCACACCAGGTCCTTCCGGCTTCACAACACTCTCCCTCCACCAAAGCTGTCCTGCTTGGTGGCCCCAACATGCACATGTGTGCATGTTTTGCCAGTCCCATGTGTACATGAACTTCAAGTAGACAAAATAACTTCAGGTTACTTTATGCTGAAGGATAATTAAAGACCCCGAAAAGGGCAGGATTCACCTGCCATGGGACTCTTCTGCTGCCTGACACTGCCTTAATAAATGGAGCCACATAGCAGGAGGCAGGGGAAAGTATCTCCTGATTGTGGGTGCCTTATAAGATAATAAGATCTATTAGAGGTGAGATCCTTGCCACTGGCCTCAGCTATAGCACATGTGTGGAGCAGGAAGGGTGGGACTGCACACCTCACACTTCCTACTCCCCTTGGAAGCATGTGAGATGAACGAGGATCACTAAGACACAGCCATTTACGCACAGCTCATGCCTCCTGTGCTGGACCTGCCAGTCAGCAGCTTCAGAAGCAAAAGCTGAAACTCTCCCTCACTTCTTAGTATGTGCTTTTCCCTCTGGCAGAGAGCAAACAAAACCCATCAAAATGCAAACAAGACTATGTGAGAAGGGCGACTCGGTGGCAGCGTTGCAGGCACAGAATTGCATTGCCTTGATTTTGCTTCCCACCAGGAAAACCAGAGCACCCTTTTCCCTCTCTTTTTGGAACAGGATGAAGCCCTGAGTTCACAATGAGAGAAAGGTGCAGGGGTGTGTGCAGAATAACCCCTGCTCGCCACCAAACCTATTCAACAGCAGGTAGGACTGCAAAGGGGACCAAGTGTTTCAGATTCATCTTGTGTCCCCTTCCCCCCGCCATCCAAGCACATTCCCAGCCACAAGAAAACCAATAATCGACCCAGCACATAGCATAAAGCTTGCATTTCCCCCCCCCTCCCCTTTCCAACCTGTAAACTCCCCATTCTCCAGCATTTGCTCGTGCCTGCGCAGCTGTATTACAGTTTAACATAGTTTAGAGGGCCGTGGTGTGGAGCAGCAGCAGAAAACCAATCCCATAATAGTTGATATGCGTTTTAATCAAGTAATTCGGGCCAAGCAGAATGATAGTGCCTGTTGGTGGGGTGCCCTTGAATACCAAACAGACCAGGGAGCAGGCCTAGGAAAATGAAAAAGTCATTTATAGCTCAGCTGGGGACTGCAGTGTTCAGCAAAGCATTAGTGTGAGGCCTTCCAAGAGAAAGGTTTGGGGGGGTTCTATTGTATTTGGGTTTATTCAGGCACTGAACTGGCCAGCTGTAACCAAAGGACTGGCTGAGGTAATGTCCACTATGGGCTGTACAACCTGAGAATAATACTCACAGTGGATCTGATGCTCTTGAGAAGGGAGGAAGTGACAGTGTGTGTCTGTCTGTCTGGGGTGGATACAGAAAGGGAGGGGGGGTCAAAGAGAGAAGTGTTTCACAGCTGGATAATTCCCTCATGGCAAGATATTTCCCAAATGAGCAAGATCATATGTGGAAGGAGAAGCTGCAGGAGGAGGAGGAGAAAGTCAGAAGTTTTAAGGGATGAAAAGGGAGCGAATGCAAAAGGTATGCAAGCATGTGTGATGGGACATGGCCGGCTGACAAGATGACCACAGTTAGAACAACTCAACCTGTTCTAGCTTGGAATGACGAAGCCAGTGATTTCTCCATGTCTGAATCCCAAAGGTTGACCCAGGAGGAGGCCCAACTTCACATGCTGGGCTTGCAGACTCAAAGGTGGTGCAACGTTAGGTTTTAGCTGCTTCTGGTTGTCCTACCTCTCTGAGTGCTCACCCAAACCCTTCCCTCGCAGCTCTGCCAGAATTTGCTTCATAACTCATGGACTGGGTTGAGGCTTTTAAGAATACTCTTATACAGGAGTATCTCACCTGGCACTTGGCCATGAAATGCATATATATGCCTCTAAACAAAAGAGTATCGATTCCTCTTTGGTTTGAGTGCCAGTTTGGATGCACAGAGCTCCAAAATTCTCCTCCATTTTTCACTATAGAGATCCCTACATCTTCTTGGACTAGTACTTTACCCTTTTGGGCTCAGTTTTCACCAGGCCCATAGGCATAACCACAAGTGGAGCACTGCAAGATTCTGGAAAGAAAAAGCTAGAGAGACCCTGTTTTCCTTGGAACAGTCATCCATCAGCAGAAGCCTCTTGCCAATATGAGGACTTGTACTGAGTGAAGACATATCCAACAGCACACTCTGCATTCCTCCATCAACTGCAGCCATTCCAGGTAACTATTCAGGCTGGGAACATACCTCTGCCTTGAAGCTGAAAAGCTAAACGAGATGAAGGCTTTTCCAAACCCACAAAGAAGGAGGAACTGCATCCCTAACCAGATGCTCTTTCAAAATCCATGCATATAGACCAAGGAAACTCCTTTGCTGACACACAGCAGTGAAGGTCTGGTAAAAGCCAAGAAGCTGGACTCATTTATCTTGGTGGAAGGATCTGGCCCCAGAGGCTCCCTCTACTCTGCATGTGAAAGTAGTAAGAGACATCAGGGCCCCAGCAAATCCTAACGCAAATCAGAGTCTGGCAGTGTAGGTACCAGCTGCAGTGCCCCCACGCAAAGACACATGGTCACAAAAACACAACATATTCTGTTCCTTGCGAGGAGTGAACAAAACCAAATCATCCAGAACATTTGGAGGAAGATGGGGAGGGAGGGAGAGCAAAAGAGAGCCTATGTCTCCAACAGCCTTTGTTAATTCCCAGCACTGGCCTGAACATAAACAGATGGAATATCCATCAACTCCAGTCCTCTTTTCTTTTCTTTCAACTTTTTTCTAGTTCTCGCCTCCCTGCCCCCTCCACCCCTCACACTCTTTCTTCTGGCTTTTGTTTGGCCTTTTAAAGAACCCCGAGGTAATGAGGCCTGCCCCAACTCCCCAGCACATCTGTGAAGTCCATAAAAGGCCCCTTTTTCACTTCAATATTCATAGCCGCGTGCTTGTGGCAGGCGCAGGATCCAGCAGAGGCCTGCACGAGAGGGACCGCAGGGGCTTGCTGGCTCCTCTACTTGAATGGAAACGATGGCGTTAGAGAGGCATCAATAGTGCTCCCAAAACTGGGAAGCAAAGGGAGACCAGCTGGGATACACAGGGGGATAAAGATGCAGGGAGAAGGACTGTTTACTTTCCCTTTTTTGCTTTCTGCCCTTTTCAGCTTCACCTTTCCAGTTCCCTTAAAGAGATTTCTCATAGACATAAGAAAGTTGACAGAGCAACACAAACTCGTCCCACTCAAGGGTATGAGCTGTGCAGGAGAACTGGGCATAAGTACATATAGTAGAGTATATATGTAAGTATAATACCCAGGATGCTGGAAGCCTGCTGGCATTAAAGGTGGGGAATCTCATCCTTTGGTAACGTCCTTGATTGAAAAGTTAAAGAAGCAGGTAAAGCCATGACAGATTTCCTGGCCTGCAATGTACAAAGCCAGGCATTTACCCAGGTAAGAAGGAGGAGAGGAGGCTGGTGACTGACCAAAGGGAAAAACTAAATGTACATCTTTAGCTCTGTGTTTTGTTTCAGCACTGTTCCTGGCAGAGGTCCTTAGCAGTGATAAGGTACAGCCCAAACCCAGCAAGCAGCCTCTGAGCTCAAGTCCCTGACCCTCACCCACTGAGCTCATGCCATTCATTGACCAGGTTGAAGCACCAGCAAGGAGGTGCAAGGAAACCCTGGTGATGCCCAGCTTGCTGTAATCCCACTCTGTGCTTCAGCCATGCCCATTTTCCCCCAGCACAAGAGTACATAACATGTATGGCTGCTATAGTAAGGAGGTGAACCTCCAGGAGCCCGTTACGCCAGTTTGCCTCCTCATTCTGAGCACAATACAATATCTAACTGCTCCCCATGTGCATTACAACCACCCTCTGAGGGTGCCTGGAGGTACCAGTACCGTAATAGAAAAGACATTGTACTATTCACACACCTTTGTGCAAATAACACTCAAATCCACAAGAAAGATGCTCGGAACTTTCTCTGGCCAGATTACAGGCACCTCTGGGCAGTTTTATCCTTATACTTCAGTTTCCATCCTGAGAAACATGTAGGCTTCCATCCCAGACCCAATCCTCCATCCCTAATCTATTCCAGTACTTCTTACTAATTTTCCCAAAGCTGACTAAACAGAAGCACCATAGCTGTGTCTCAGATGCTGGTGATACCTAAGCAAAAGTTACCTTTCTCCAGATCCAGGCTGGATTCCACTTGGTGCACCGTGTTCCTTGGCACGTCATGCGTGCACAGACATGTCACCTCAGATGTCTAGCATCCTAGCAAGGCACACAAATCCAGGTTTCACAGTTTCTCATTGTGACAACCTCTGCTCCCCCTGGCTTTGTCCCAGCAAAGCTCTACTCATGTACTTGAAGTACTGCCACCCCTTCTGTTCCAGTTCTGGGCCCCATGTGCTCTGCCAGCACATCTCAATCTTGGCCGATAGCTGCCTTGCTATTCTTACCCTGGGGTCCCTGCACAGCTCTATCACTGCTCCTCCATCCCAATTTGCAACACCCTCTTTTATTTTCATCCTAAACCCCTATATAGCTCTGCCAATGGCCCTTAATCTTGTCCTGTAGTTCCTCTGCTGTTCCAGCCCAGGGCCTCCCTGGCTGGATACATCAAGTTAAAGACCTTTCAATATAAGACTCTTTCAGGAAAGATAAACAAATTTAACCTCATAAACCTTTCCCAATCCTGCAAAACCAGCCCGTGAGAATGAGGCACCAGAGACCACTTAACCACACATGAGAAACACATTCCTCCTGCTGTTTGCAAGCCCTGCTTCATTTATCTGAATGTCAAACCGACTGCCTGAAGCCGAGAGGTGTGTAAGAGTGGGCACGAGCAGCCACTTTGCCTCCTTCACTTTGTCCTCTACTATGTGTGTGAAAAGAGGGATGCAGCAAAAGACATTAAGGCAGCTATCCCTGGAGAACATCTGATTCTTTTCCCCTCTTCTGCTTCCTTCCTTTTCCTGTTTATGCTTTTTTACTTATGTGTATACACACACACTACGTATGTGTATATACACAATCCCCTTGTTTCACTGCTACTTCCATTTTTTTCCTGCTCTACTGCCCTTCTGCCAGCTCCTCCAACTTTCTCTTCCTATTTGCACCCCTCTCCTATGTACTTTTTCCCCTAACACACTCACAGCTTTACATTCATTTCAGCCCACAGAGAAAACACCAAAGGTACATGACTGTAAACAGCCCTAGGGGAAAGGACCCACAAGCAGGCCAACAGCAACTCCGGCTGCAGCTGAAAATGCGTTGAGAAGCTGGACTGTGACATTCGCCTGCAACTGAACCCCTCTGCTTGTCTCTGCTGCTCTCTGCTAACCAAGCCGGGAGAAGAAAGAGAAGAAAGAAAAGTATAGGGAGGAGAGAATGCAAGTGACAGAAAGAAGGATTGAAAGAAGGAGTGAAAAGAAAGAAAGATATCCCTGCGCCGCTTGGTCCTTTATCAGCCCTGTCATCTGGTGCAGGGCCCTGTTCGCATTGTCTCACCTTGGACAAAACAAAAAGGCGTTTTTGTGCAGATTCCTTTAGAGCTGCCAGAGCCCGCACCTTAGGGGGTCGCTCAAGGCTGAATGTGCAGCTGACAGCCCTCCGCAGCCCGATGTGATATCAATAAACTCCGACACGTCAACTCTTCAGCACAGCTCATGTGGAAGGTACGGCTTGAATATTAAAACCTCCAGCGGCCAGGGAATAAGCTGGGGCAGGAGAGGGGGGAGGAGGTGGCTCAGAGCAAGATGAGGTCGACGGGCGAGGGGGCTGCGCTAGCACAAGTGAGGGGCAAAGCAGCCAAAACAAGAGCCACCATTACGGATCTGCTACCTGCTGTCTCAGTAACTGTTCAGTGCCCTTTTGCTTTTATTCTTGACCACCGGCAAGGACAAGAAGCATACGGGTTTATGTTGACAGCTTCTGCTACAGGGCCTGGGGTACCTGCTCGGTACTCCATTCTGCCTCCTGCTTGATGGACATAGTGTATGGGCAAGTGAGCAAACAGACACCTCTTCACACACTGCTGTTCGTTGTATGATAGTGCTCAAAGGTGTCCATCAGTGACAGAGCCTCGGCTGTGCTGCCAGCAAAACTTCCAGGCCAGGGGGACAAGCCAGGCACCAGAAGTGCCTCCTTTACTGACGGAACACTGAAGCTCAGTAGCAATTTCTCTGCCACTTCAGACACTCTAACAAGGTGCTTTCCCAGAAGAGTAAGCGCAGCACCATGACAAGCACTGGTCATCTTCCATGCCTGTTAGCATTGGCTACAACTTGTTTTCCTCTGCTGACACCTTCCACCACTGGGTTCCAGAGTGAACATGCCCAGCTGAAATAGAAGAGGCAGCTCACTCCACAAGAGCTGAGCTGTATTAAGCTCAGATCCAAGCTCAGGCTCTGTGAAGGCTACATGCTGCCCACAGCCTCCATTTCCACTCAGATCACAACTCTGTAGTATTTTTCTGGTAAAGATTAGAACCTATTTTGTTCAAATGAAATACTTGGAGTCTCAGATGCCAGTTCTTCTGAAGGGGCAGGGTGGAACAATGCCACCACCAGAACAGAAGTGCTGAATATGTCCTTCACCCTGATGAAGGCAGGACACAAGTGTCCTGTGAGGCCACAATCAGGACAGAAGTAAGCCTCAAAGTCTCCAGCCCTGTAAAGGAGTTTTTCAGGAGGTGGACAGCTATAGATTCATTGTCGTCTGTGGGATTATGTGCCAAGTGTTTCTCAGGACACATGACTTCATGCTTTAGGTATTTTACAGTGTAACAAGGGATCTTTCAGGAGGTTGTGATGATCTCTTTCCCTCTTGGATTGTGATCCTATGAGGCAACTGTGCCTGGACAGACACACAGTAGAAGCTGAAACATTTCACAACTACTTCTTGCTCAGGAATTCAAGATGAGGAGCAAAGTCAACATTTCCCACCATCGTTCAACCAGCTCTGCTTCACAGATGGACAGACTGAATACATGGAAATAATGTTTTAGCTTGTCAGTCACAGCCAGGAACAGGTACTTCTGCCACTCGATCTACAGTGGTTAGAATGGTGCAGATCTTGAGTTTTCCAGTTTGAACCTCAGATCCCCCAGATGCAGGGAGGTGAGAGCATTTCAGGATAATCCTAAATAATTTCTGTTTGACTGGACTGTTATACTGGGGCTTTTTTAATAGAGAATCAAAAGATTTTAATCTAAGGGAGTAGAAACATTTCACTGACCTGAAAAGAAATTGGTTTGTTTTCATATTATTTCATTAGATTTTCTTCCTCCATTAGGAAGCAGCTTCATTTCAACATGAAATTGTGATTTGCGAAGACACTGAAAACCCCTTGTATTTTCTGGCTCTCTTTCAAAGGTGCTGGGATCCTTGCTGAGGCCTCTCTCTTGCTCTAGTTCAGTTTTGACACCCTTTGCCAGTTGCAGAAACCAAGAGAATGAGGAGTTGGTACTGTGGTGCTTGCTTATGGACATGATGTCTCTAACATCAAGCTGTGGCTTCCCAATGACTACTGCAGTGCAAAAGGGAGAGGATTTGTGTGCCTGGCGCTGGAACCTGCAGACACATGCAAGCTTCTGTGGCATGAGCTCATTTCTGGCAGGCAGGCCAGCAAGGCGGCAAGCACTTGAAATCTATCCCATGAGCCACACATAGAACTGACATTGGCAAGTAACAAAACCAGGTTCTGAGAAAAATCAGCAAGTAAAATAGGTATCAATGACTCTCATTCAAATAACAAAGGGCAGCAACCCAAAGAAAACAACCTGAAAACCAAGCAGTGAAGTATTACAAGAAGAAAATTCTCACCCTCAGCTTGAACAGACAGAACAAGTGCACAAAGTGTCACAGGAAAAATATTTTTCCAGCTACTGATGAGCCCACATGAGAATCCCTCACCCTTCAAGGGGCCCGGTAATATGGAAGTTAGTTCCACACCACATCCAGTTTTGAAAGCTGAGCACTGACCATGCAAAAGCCTAACCCCTTTCATCCACCCCTTCTTCCCCACCAAATTTTACAGACCAGAGAAAATTAGCTGGAATGTTTAATGAACCTTTTGATATTCATACTTCTTCAGCTGGTAAATAATTTCATTCTGCACGCTGAGGACATTCAGGGTGCAAGCATGGAGATTTTCCTCTTGGGAGAGGAGAAGCTGGTTTAGCTAAATTAAGAAATTACCTCCCCCTGAAATCTAAAGCACTTCAAAAACGCAGTTGTCTGAATTGCCCAAATTCTCTGTGTTTCAGAGTGTGAAACAGTTTTAACTGTTATTTGTATTTCTGTAGTTCCTATAGACCATAACTAGGATTAGATGGGGGGTTTGCACTGTACCAAAGCAAACATGGGCAAATGATAGCAGGAGGAACTAGATGATGCAAATTCGCTTTTACTGGTCTGAGTCAATACTGGAAATCAAATGTGGATGTCTGGACTGCCAGGTGGCTGCTGGGTCACTGCTTGATTCCTTTTAAGATTATAATGCCAAAAGTAAATCATGACTTGGTCTGACTCCTTGCACTTTATCCGATGTACTGCATAACTCCTGTGTCAAGTCCCAAACTCCAGGCTAGGTGAAAACGTACCTTTTGCAAGACACCACACTGCTGAGTATCACCTGCAGCTCTAACACATTATTCAGGTAATTGATTAGCCTGCCCTTCTTACTCCAACACTTTCCTCCATGCCTAAAGATTCCCATTTCATGCTTCAAAAATCCCAGAGAGAACAAGCTCTTATGTTGTACGAATCTGCTGGACAATGTTGAAGCTGTCAGCTGCAGTACAAAGCAGACCCCTCTACTAACCAGCAAGCAAAGCATTCAGATGCCACCTAGCAAATCCAACAGGTCAGCAAAAGCTTGAAATGGAAGGTGCCCTTTCCAAACTAGAGTGTTTATTTGTTCTAATGGATGTTTCTTAATAGCACGACAAGCCAACATCAGAACAACCTGCTCCACAACACAAAATAAGCCCTGCATTGGGACACCCAGCAGAGTAAGCAGCAGACCCAGACTCGAAACCTCAGCAAAACCCAAGCCGAAGAGCTGTACGTGCTCCTTGGATATTAATTTCAACCCTGGGTGTGCTGTGGCCTCGGTGGGGAGAAACCCCACCGGGATATTCAAGGATGGGGCTCCAGTTGGCTCAGCAGGAGCTGAGCCCCTTTCTGGGAATGGCAGGGCTGCCCCAGGTCACGTAGCCACCATTCCACTCCCCACTGTGAGGGGCCCCAGCACTGGATATTTGCAACCGGCTTTAGCGTCACAGTGGGAGCTGGAGAGGACTTACCAGCCCTTTGTGCTGGATACGCTTTTCGGTCCAATGCTGCCAGCGCTATCACTATTAGAAATGCCACCAGAATACAGGCTAGATTTTCCACTCCCTTCTCATCCATTATCTTATCTGTCTGTATTGTCCCCTGTTTGGTATTGGGCTCGGGGACAGCTGACACACACACAACTCAAGAAGTTCCAGTAAGCCTTGAACCTTGTCGCGCAGGCCACGACTGGGTCTTTTAAAGGCTGCTTTGCACACTGTGTCTCTGCAATCTGGGGGAGATGCTGATAGTTCTGGGAAAAACTGCATGCCCTGCACCTACTTAGCATTAGGTGGAGGCACCCATCTCAAACCAGAGGAGATCAAGTGCTCCCTTTGTACCCCTTGCCTTGATTATTAAAGATTTTCCCTCATGCCGCTGCCTCCATGGAGCTTTGTCACAGTAGGTGCTGTACAGAGCCCTGAAAACATGCGTAGTACCTGGTCCACCAGCAAATGCCAGCAAAATCCAGTGTTACACATTTCAACAGCTGGGACAAAAACATTCACACTTAGTTTTAGTTAAGTTCATAACAACCATCCATACGGGTCTTAAAAACCCCATAGGATAGGCACAGATGTTTCCTGACAATCTAACGTTTGTATGATTTTATATTCTTGCAGAATTTCACTTGGATCAATTTCATTCCCAGAGGGCAGAAGAGTTTCTCTTCCAAAAACCCTGAAATTTCCATCAAAAACATTTACAAACTTCTATCAGGTGCATCAGTTTAGATATTAAAATAATTACATGGGATTTCTCAAACAAAATAAATTAGGCACTGAAATAATTCTATTTAGATTTAAAGCACTTTTTAGCCCATAGCAATGGTACATTAAAATAATTCCTTATAACGTGTCACCAATTTTCACCAAATGCCACTTACTCGCTTTAAATTTTAATCCATTCTAAACACTGGGACTCCCAAGTTTTTGTTGATGGCACTCCAGATATTTCCCAAACCTGCACAATGTCACCCTCTGCTGACGCATTCAAAGAGAAGTTTTTATAACAAGAGAGATAAACAGTCAATTTAATCCAGTCTCCTGCCCCTGACAGCTTCCCATGCTGGATCCTTCCCAGCGGAGCCATTGGCTGCTCTGTAATTCTCTCCTGCACCATTACTTCTGTTGAGTGCAGAGTAATCTTCCCTGTGCCATTAATTCATGGCTGACTTGTGCAAAAACATGGGTTCCTTTTTTCACTACAAATAGTAATTCAACACATAGGATCAAACTGGGTCAGTACCCAAAAGTTCTGCTGCTATTTAAGACAACCTGAGCCTGAAAACCTGCGCTGGAAAAAGTCTCCCAAGAATACAAAGTCAATATTTGAAAGACACTGACATAAATAAAGAGATGGGGACACCCCACAAACAGTTCATTACTTGCCAGCAAAACTCTGCTATGAAACCTGAAAGTCTGAGAGGAATTAGAGGCTATCTAAGTAAGGTCATGAAGAGCCATTCTTTATTAGAAAAGCTTTCATATTCATGAAACAAGGCCTTAGTCTCCCTACTGATCTTCATCCCTGGCTACTCACTGCGTGAAGATGCTCACTAAATTGTTTTGTCTTTAAAAAGCACTGGTTTAGCACTAGTCTCTAAGCCCTGTTTCATAAGCAAATTATGAGATGTATCATGGTTTAATGCAGGACAGAATGGAAATTGTATTCAAATGCTTTCATTTGGTACTCAGTGAGTCCAAACAGACCGGGAAATTTAAATATAGCAATACATATGTCTTACTAGCAAAGGCACACACCTAAAGATGGTAAAAAGCATGATAAAGGTTAATAAACTATATACAAAGAATACATGAACCTTCTTATGTGATTACATATTCTGTGTTTGGTACCTAAAAGTCTGGTAACACAAAGAACAGAAAAAGGACTGGGGTAAGTAACAAAAGGGATAAATAAAAATAGCACATTTATTCTTGTGCATTCTATGACTTCTAAGTGCCACTGACAGTGGCATTTATAGCACTCATCATGTGTCATAGCATTGACCCAGTGGGCTCTGCTGATGCCTGGCAACAAGCGGGATTTATCCTAGTAAATGTTCAGGAGTTAGAAAGCCTTGCTCCAAGGTAGCTGTCACTTATCAGGTGTGAGTGTAGGCAGAAAGAGAGACACAGGGGACTGCATGCCTGGTGGGCTGACAAACGATGGGAAAGTTTCCTTCTTAACCTAAAATTCGTCACTAGATGGGGAAGAGAAAAAGTGGGAATGACTAAAGGCAAGAAATGTACTTTCAGAAATGTGCTAGGACCTTGAAATGAAACAGGAGGGGAAAAAACAGGGGAAAGGAGAGGCAAGAGAAGTCTGAAAGTCCTTGGGGATGAGAACATCTGTCAGCACAGGCCAGCAGTGACATTGTGAAATAACTGATCGGGATTGTCTGCAAGGGTGACTACAAGTAGTGACATTGATCCACATGTCCATCTGGATGAAAACCTGTTTGTGGGCAGACCCTTCCCCAAGTGAAAAGTGCCTCCTATGGTTCCTTCTGCCCATCAGTCAGAGATGAAGAAGTTAAGAGAGCTCAGTAAGAAGGGGCTGGTTTTTCTTACCCTTCAGTTTCCTCTGAAACAAACCCAACAACAACTCAGCTGCACTTCCACTATTTTTGTTGGATGGACTGCCCCAGCCTCTCCCTCCCCATGGATCTGCTGCTGTAGAGTCATGTAAGTTTGTTGTGCACCTGCCAAATTCTGAGATGGGACCAGGAGCCAGGTCGTGTGGTGGCAGTTTTTCCTGGACAAGAAAGCCTACAAGGACAAGCAGGAATGTGGTGGTACCTGAATGCTGGCACTGGAAAACAGACCAATAGCTGCCCTGCCCCACTATGGTGGGTGAGGGAGCGGGAGTGAAAGGGATGGAGAAGGATGGAAGGGCACATGAATATCAGCTCTCAGTGAGGCATGCCCTCAGAGAGCATTAAAAAGCAAACCCAGTCCCTGTGATGTGCTTTGGGGATAGAACTAGAGGCTGAATCCAATGTAGTATTTACTGTGCACTGCTTTTATTGCAAAGCACAAACGTTGGGCTGCAGTACTGCCTGGGGCTGTATAGATATGTGAGCACAGCAGCACGTGAAGGGAAGGACAGAAAGGGCTAAACCAATGCACCAACAAACCCAGGCACCTCAGGGAGCACTGCTTGGAGGCAGGCAGCTATTTCAGCACAGGCTGCAAAGAAGACCTCTGACCTTGGCAAGGTAGCAGCAGGCCGCCGGGTCCCCACAGGCTGCTGGCGTAGCACCTCACCGCATCGCATCTCATCTGCTTTGCTGTCCTCACCACTGCACCACAGCGCTGTGTGTGAGCTGACCACAATGACTCACACCACCACAGCCACCCTGACTTGTTAATCAGAGCTAACCCTAACACACGAACCAACACACGGCCACCGCCCGCCATGGCTACGCACAGACTGCCCCTGGCGCGCAGCTCCTCACCTGAGGCGTAAGTAGCTCTGCTCCCATTGGCTCCCTTCCCGGGAGGCCCGCCTCCTGCTGGTATCCCAGCCAATCAGGACCCAGCAGGCACCTGGGCGTGGTGGAAGGTGCCAGAAGGAGGAGTACCAGAGGTGCCCCGTAGCCATTTTGGCAGCGGCTGTTGCTGCGGGCACTTGTGGCCGCCGTGGCCTGGAGAGGGGTTGAGGTGGTAGGAAAAAGTCCCTTTCCCCTCAGCGGAAAGAAGGCAGGGCTCTGCTGTAGCTTCCCTCCAGCCCAAAAGCAGAAAGGGGATGGGAGCACCTAAGGCATCCGTTTGCTGTGAGGGAGCAGAGCACGCAGCCCCCTCAGCGCACCACACCTGGAGGGTGATGGTGAAGGGGCCCTGGCAGATTGGTTAAACTCACATTATATCATCGTATATGCGCTGTTTCACTGAGGGAGAGTTTGTGTTCTGTGCATAAACCTCTGGCTGCTGTGCGTATTGCAGTGGGATGAGGGGTTGCAGGCAGCCAGGAGCTGATGGCAGCTTGATGGGGGGCACTCCAGATAAAACCAAGAAGAGTTTTGGGGGTTAAAGTCTGAGATTTGGGAAATGGTTCACAAGGGGTGAAAGAAGAGAGGAAAGAAGGGTGAAAGGCTGGGGGTGCAGCAGCAAGGACAGGCGGTTCTCATCGGGGTAGATTACACAGCTCCTTATGCAGGAAGAGCGGGATTCTGATGGGTCCCTGAAGAGAGATGCTCGCGTGAGGAGAAGGTGGATTTTAGAAGGATAACTTTGAATAACCAAGAAGGCAAGGAGGGAGAAAACAGCAAATAAAACCCAGATTTAGTAGGTCACCTCCTGCACACGTCAGTCAGCACAAGGCTGTGCTTGCCAGGAGGAATTTTTCATTCTCAAGTCGATAGTTCAGTTTAAGTCCTGATGCTTTCCCCAGTGTCCAAATGCCACAAGAGAGGGAAATCCGACTTCACCAACCGCTAAGTCTTAAAATCTTCTTTCTTCCCTCCCCATCCCTATTTCTTTTGATTCAGACAAAACTCCCTCTGAAGTCGAGGGGACCAGATACGAGGGCATTTACTCAAAGCTCAATTCAGATGTCACTGGGGGTAAATCTCCATCATGCCAGCTGGCGCTTGCTTGAGTGAGCAGTCATTACTCTAAGCCGACTGCCCAGTAAAACCTGAACCTGGCCCGCAGGAGATGCAGTGGTAAAGGGGCAAGCCTGATACTGAGGGAAATAGACTTCTGTTTAATTAAAGAACTGTTTAGCATCTGTGTTTGGGAGCGTGGATCGCAGCTGAATCCCCAGGGAAAGGCAGTTTGCAGATAGTGCAGAAATAAGGCCAGGCAAGCAGCTTTCTCCATAAATTATGCCAATGAAGACAACTCAGTTCATGTCTCAGCATCCTGATCTGCTCCGTTGAGTTGTCTGCAATCGTAATTTATGGAGGCTAAGTGCCTAATAGGGAACGGGTTTAAAAATCACTGTGGAAATGAGCGGTCCACTGGTTTAGAATGGTTAAAAATATGTCTCACAGGCTGCTAGGAACTGAGTGAGATGTCCTTGATCTTTTTTTTTTCTCCCACTCTGCAGGCAGGACCTCGTGGTTATTCCTTCCAGCTTAAACAGTATAGGACACATTAAAACAGAACAAAACAAAAAAGCCCAGACTGAAAACCTCGATGGTAGGAGGGGGGGAAAAGTTAGCGAGAACTCAATGAAGGCAACAGCCGTTTCTTCCCGCCTCAGGTCTGATTCAATCAGGTCTTTCAAAAGAAACTCCTGTCACCACAAACTGCCTTTTCATGCCAGATTCCTCCGGCTCCCCCTCTCTGCCCCATCCCAGCGACTTCCAACAGCACCGATCAATCTCCAGGCGACACCCTGCTCCCCCCTCTCCCAGCTGCCTCCAGCCACCGCCGTTCCCAAGCAAAAGGCAGCTTCACCCAGGAAGGTGGTGGAAAAAATGTGGACAAATTTCTGATTTGCAACACTCTGGGAATGGGTTTATTGCCATTGTTTGAGTGCAAATGTATAAATAAAGCAAAACGAAGATTCCAGGGTGAGTCCGATGAAAAGCAGAAAACAAGAAATTTTATGGCCATAAGTGGCGTGGGCTAATGGTGATTTTTGAGGCACTGGACCATGGTAGTTACTTAGCTAAATGATTGCTGTGAAACCGGGCAAGAGGCTTATTTCTTAATTACTGTTACATATTATGTCAAGCTGACACTTCAAGGCGTGCTCGGGCACTGATAAAGTTAGCCAACAAAAAAAAAAAACAGCCAACCCAACCAAAGCACCCTTACTGTTCTGAGAGGCTGTGTTTAAAGCGTGCTAGTGGGGGTCATGGCTGGCGCTGGGAAAAGGCAAGGCTGGCCCCCAAAAAGGGGTGTAGTGGGTTCATGCTCTCCTTACCTCTAGATCCGTAGGGCAGGAGGGAATAAATCCTTGGGAGCCTTCCAGCTGGCTGAGCAAGAAAGCTATAGGGGACTGGAAGGAGCTGAGAGGATCAGTAGCACTAGGACAGTGGAAGGGGAGAGTCCCTGCTGTCTGACTGTTTGGAAGGAGCAAGAGCTGGATTTTCCTCTTAGCCTCACCAAGCCAGACCACTGTTTTCAGAGCCGAAGGTTATAGCTGGGAGTAGAATTCAGCTCCGACAAGGGATGTACATGGGTAGATGATGGAGTACAGCAAACCCACATATCATCTGTCTCAGCACAGCTCCTCTGATTTCTAGTGGCTACAGAGCTGACCTGGCTTATGTGCAAAGCTGTTCAAAGTCCTGCCAGGACACCAACCCCTCCTTCCTCTGCAGGTCCAGGGATCTGAATTGCATTTCCCTGGGGCCGCCTCTCAGCTGCTGTGCCCTGAGAGCAGTTGCTGGCAACCACTTCTCTATTGATCACTTTGCCCGGACATAACGTGGGTAAGGTAGGGCATGAGCAATCAACCTGCTAATTCCCTACTCCCGGATCTATCTATCTAGCTATCATCAATTATATGTATGCTTTGATCATGTATAGTCTATACATAAAAATCTCACTTGGAGGTATCTCAGATATACAGTTCCTTATATATCACGTAGGCTCAGAGTCCCACAAGTTGTAGTTTTGTTACTTTACATAATACATGTGTGTAGATTTGCCAGAATACTACCATCCTCTCCATTGCTCTCTACCCAGAGCTGTACAAATCCTAACCCAAAGCATGGTATCTGCACTAAAATCTTACAACCTGAGCACGTAGGTTTGTTGGTGTATTTTCTTCCCAATCTAAACCAGTGCACTCCAGTAGAAGAGAGACAAATTTTCAGGCAACGCCTCAAAAGAATTGGCTCACCACTGGCAGGAGCTGGATATAAAAACCCATTGGAGATACTGAGCAAGGAGAGATGGACAGAGCAGCATCACACTGTCCTACATGATAACTAGTTTTAATTTGATTTCATTGGCCAAATCAACACCTCTATCTCCATATGACTGTTCAATATGTGGCATGCAAAATCCACATACTAGAGTTACAGCCCGGTCAGTTTTACCCTATGTAAGCTGATTATACCCTACATTAAAAGAATAACTCCCTGTGCAGGAATGCTAATGGCAAAAGATATTCACAGCTTATTTAATAACCCAAACTGCATCATTGCAACAAGTAAGCTCATCCCCAGTTGCTTAACTTAGATTCTATGAGCAGAAAACTCTTCTCCCTGAGAAAAGAATGGAAAATGAAAAGTCCTTAATGAGACTCCTCCTCAGAGTGAGGGATTTCATTCCCAGAATCAGTTTCTGTCTTCAAAACTCCTCTGAACAAATGTCATTATTTGTAAATCATGGGGTTTGCTTCACAGCTCGCTGGCCATGCTCCTGAAAAGGCACTGGATGCCCATTGATGGGGGAGAACAAATACGGGCACTTTATCAAAACTTTGGGAAAAGGAAAGAAGAAAAAAACAAATACAGAAAGTCAAGCTTGTTTTTTTTCTGCTTTTCCTTTCAGCTCTTTGGAATAATTTGCCTTCAAGAAGCCTGGATTTGCTCCAGTGTTTTTGAGATAGGAAACATGCAGAGCTTTAATTCTTTATTGACTCCATCAGGTTCAGGTTACATGTCAGGGGATGAAATTATAAACAAATGGACGGCATTTCCATTTCTGAAGTGTTTCCAGTCCCTTCACCCTCTTGCCCCTCTGAAAGGGACATCACAGGCAGTGCCGCCTGGGTAAAGGGAGCCAGGTGGCTTCTCTGATACACAAGACATCCTTTCTACTGCCCTCTTCCTAGCAGTGAGCTGCTCTCTGCCTCAGGTCCCTGGCTCAGCTCCAGACCGAAATCCTATGTGCACCGAGCAGGTCAGGCTCAGGTGAGCCCTGAGGAAATCCAACTTACGTCCTGAACCCAGAGGTCTGAGCAATTATCATTCTGTAGTCCCGGTAATGTGGAGAATAAGCTGTAAGTTCCCTGTTTTCATGGGCAGCTCTGCCTTAATCAGGATCAAAGAGAAGGTGTCAAAGAAATGGGATAGGCGTATGCCCATCAATTTTTACTGCAGGTCCCTTGTGCCACTGCATTTTCTGGGGGAACATGGACTCAGATCAGTTTGACCAACAGCACCGGAAGTGTTTTCTGCCTCTGTTGAAGCACCATCACTTGCTCTGTTGTCATATTTGTGACTGGGAAGTGAGGAAATGGAAATTGTAAAGTCATACAACTCTAATCGAGGCTTACAGTTCCCAGAGAGAGGAGGGACAAAGTGACACCGGCGCCAATGATGTCACTTTTTGTTCTAATGCGTTTCAAGTAGACAATCCTGCCCAACCCTCCAAGCCCCCCGCAAAGATCAGAGGCTTGAATTGCAAGAACATGCAAGCAACTAGAGGGAATGCTGGAATCAAAGCCAGCCAAGCCCCCTACAAATCACTGACAGCCTGTGTTTTCCCTTGATACCACTGCTTGTTGTCATTAGACAGGAATGAACCGCTTCTCACCGTGACACATAACCTTGATCATGAAACACTAACACAACTTCACAAAGAATATCAACACACTCCTTGCACATCACCAAGTTGCACATCACCTTGTGAGTTGTAGAAAGGGCTCATTTGCAGATCCCAACTGCTATGGAGCTAGTGCAACAAGCAAGAAGAGGAGAGTCTGACTGCAGTAGGGCAGCTTCCCATGAGGAAGACTCTTCAACACCCAAAATGGCAACAGCCTAATCTTCTAAGCAGACCTAAGGGATCAATAATTATTAAGGATGATCTCCTTGAAGCCTTGACATGTCATCTTCATTATTTCTAAGTCCCAAGCTGGTTCACGTTGACCTACTGAATTATCAACAGCAGCTCTTGCAGCACTTAAAGGCTTCTTAGACATCCTCCAGCTTCAGGAAACATTTAGCTAAACCAGAGCAGCGGTGTTCTCTGTTATTATCTCAAGAATGAGACAGCTTGGTCATGTTGGTTCCCCATTGTGCTACACATTGAATGAATGCGCAGTAAGAGACTACCCCTGGTCAGATGAGACAGAGGTGGGAACAGAAAGAGAGCCATGAAGAGGTGAAGCAGCTCAGTCAAAGGCAAAGCAACCCAGTGGCAGAACCAGATTTTAAGTCTTCAGAGCCGTGGTTCAGTTCCATCGTCTTTCAACAAAACCAACAGCATATGCAAAGCCCAGGTCACGTATCTGCACATGAACTAACTTGGTGTGGTGAAATACAAATCAGATTTGTTCTTAAATCAGTATCTAGAATTAACAAATGAAGGTCCTTATTTGGTACAAGCTAAAGTAGGTCCATCAAATTCACTGGTTTACACTGGTTTATGGTAGAATCTCTCCCTTAAACCTTGTGTGTGAGCACAACTCTGCTACAGCGAGTATAGAGAGAGATCCATGTTCTGAGGAACGCTTACTGCTGAGTGAACCATCCCTTCTTTAGCTATTCACTTTTATAGGAGGTGGTAGTGGAAGTATCTTCTTAATCATGTCAGTATTTCATACCATGAGGGTACACACATGTATAAGATTAAATATAGACATAAGTAATTGCAGATTTGGGACATGAGACAATAAGGACTGAATTTTCAGGGGCTAAGCCTAGGCCTCCAGAACTGCATGCCTTAAATTGGGAGATGCGGTTATGAGTGATCACATTTTCATATGCCCCAGAGCTGTGAAATACATACAAACCTATTTTTCATGCACCAACCTAAGTTCTGAGCAATGAAACCCAGACCGAAAAATGGGGGGGGGGGGGGGGGGGGGGGGGAGAAAGGAGCTGATCCGTTCTCTAGTCTGAGCAAGGGATCTCCCATCCAAATGAGGAATCTCCTATGAATTACCCTGTTTTCTTTGCACATCAGAACATCTTTCTAGATCAGTCCTAGTGAGATTTCAGATGCGTTGGAATGGATGATTCTTACCAACACAGTTGGACAGAGGGGGAATCATTTGCCACATAATCAAAATGCTACACCTGGAAGTGTATTAAAAAATGGGAGATTCAGCGCTTGTGGATCCCAGACCCCAGACACCAAAAGCCCTTCCTCAAATCCAAACCTCCATGAAGTGAAGCCATTTGAGAATTGGACCCATGAGTGGGCTGAGCCTCAGCATGGAGATGATTTGTGAAGATGGACGAGGGAGTTCCACAAGACACAGTTCTGTTCCTCCTTTAACTCTGAATTCCCATCAGGTGACATATCTGTCCAACCTGCACTTTAATTTCCTTACCTATTAAAACACAACCACATTGCCCTTCTTCTGGTGTATGGTGACCCAAATTCCAGTAATGATGCACCGGTGGGTATATAATTCATGTGCTCCCGGATAGATTTTCCAGCTGGTCACATTTCACTGTGACCTTTTAAAGCATGATTCTTGCTTCTTCAAAATACAAAATGCCTGCTGTTGAGTGGAATAAACCAGCAAACATCTCTTTAGTGCTTGCTTGGAAATGAAAATAAAAGCAGCCACAACATTCAGAAGAGAGACAAGTGCTCACACGAGCCTTTAAATATATATATTTTTGGTTAACTGTGATGTTGCCTGTAGCTCTTTATGGCACTTTTAAAGCATCAAAGCTCCGATTTGTTATATTGAACCTGGAAAGCTTCAAAAAGTTTGTGTAAATTAAATTATTTTCTTAAAAAAAAAAAAAAAAAAGAGAAGATACCAAAAGCTGTGAAGTGGGATTTTGCAGATGGGAATGTGCTTTGATTTCAATGGTTCATGC
Source organism: Pezoporus wallicus (assembly GCF_028554395.1). NCBI lineage: Eukaryota > Metazoa > Chordata > Aves > Psittaciformes > Psittacidae > Pezoporus > Pezoporus wallicus. The sequence goes on along the minus strand of NW_026639781.1, from coordinate 257,135 downwards.
AAATAATACTCTTTCCTCCTCCTCCTTCCCCCTGCACCCCCAGCAGAGTTTTCAGGGCTGCAGACAGAAGGTGGGGAAAAACAAATATGACATAAATTGTCTTGGTAAACAAGTAAATAGTGTTACTTAACTCTTCCCCCTAGGACTCCTTGCTGGAACTGGGAATTAGTTTATGGCAGGGCTCTGTCAAAAGGCCCCCCTCCCTGGAAACAGAGGTGACACCTCCAAAGCCATTGTCTCTTTAGTTAATTAATTAAGGTAATATTGAGGAGAGCTTTGCTTCTAAGTTCAAGGAACCCAGCTGGGGGCAGCAGCCTCTTGTTTGATGCCATGAATATGAAGGAATGAGCTCCAGGCCCTGCATTAAAATCCAAAATCATTTAAAACACACTGGGGAGGAGAGGATGGGGGAAAGGACCTGCTGGGGGGTGCAGTTTAGGGAGCTTTACAACAGGGTCAGCCTTCTTCAAACAGCTACAGGGGGTCACTTTGCATTTTACACCACTGCCAGAGAAGTGGTGACCAGTTCCTTGGTTCATGGCTCTTGTCTTTCAGGCAGAAGATGGGAGGAGGCTGCTGAAGTTTTGCAGGGCTGATTTCTTTCCCCGCACAGCCTCCTTCAGCTGGGGAATGCTTCTTACCGGTGCCCAGCCCAATCCCTATAAATGTCGTATTGGTCAATTTTGCTTACACGGGGAATCCTCTCACAGACATGGGATGGGATGACTCATTTGGATAAAGTCGCCCACAAACGTAAGCCTTTGCAGGCCTAAGCTGGAAATGTGTTTTATTTCCAAGGTGCATCTACTTGTTTGCTCTGTGAGCTGATTTGCCTCTTAAGAAAAAGGAAAAAGAAAAAGCCAAATCTCCAGGTCCATATTTAATCTTTGGGTAAAACTCCTGCAGATACCAGGGGCATTCTCCTGCATAAACCCACTAAGTTTTGAAGAAAAAAGGCTCTGGATGGGGCTCTGCTTAGTAATTTTTACACTAGGTTCCAGTCTTGGATTTGCCACTGATAAACCTGGGCAAGCTGCTTCACTTCGGTTATCCCTGGCTCTTTCCTGCGCTGCGAGCTGGCTCTGGCTACACATCCCTACACCACTGAACACCCACTGCAAACCTCAGTACTGACCCATAAAGCAAATAACAGTCATCCATGATGCCCTGCCTTGGTCCCTACCCTCATGCCACAGATTCCCTGCACATAAACACAGATCTATTCCTTTTGCTTTTCCTCTCAAATGGGAACTAACAATCCAGCAGGTGCAGGATTTAATGCTTGGCAATTGTACAATCTTTGTGGATTTGAACCTCTCTTTTTCCCCTCATATGCTGTGTATTAACGTCTGATGCTGTGTTAAGTCTAATTTCGTTTGGTATCTTCTCAGGGGAGAGGTTGGCTCTCATCTGGACGTGGCTGCTGAGCGCCAGGCACACCAGTGCCACCGTATAAATAACAGTGGTCATAAATAGCTGACAACACCTGCTGGTTTTGAATCGGCAACAAGTGATAATCCTGCGAGCAGCTAAATGGGACTTTGGGATTGTAGGGATTGGCCTGGTTAACTGCCTCCTTGGTTTGATTATGTGTTTGTGTTTTCCCATTTCTTTTTTTTGCCTTTGAAATGCCTCAGGGAGCCACTATAGGAACAGGAATGACCCAAAATCTGTTGGTCTTTCATCATGTCAGCTCCTCATCTGTTTCTTTTTTTCTTCTCCCTGGCCCCATTTGTGATGCTTTGAGGCAGATGTACCTTAGGGTGCATTTTCCCAAAAGGAAGTAATCATAATATTCCAAAGGTGCAAAACCCTGGCCTCATTGGTAGGTCCATTGAAGCCAACGGGGTTACTTGTAGCAGTAAAATCAAATATGTGCTTGCTTGAAGGGTCAGAGGCTTAATTCGTTCTAGCATGGGACCAAATTATCCTTCTTCCCTGAAAATTAGGGTTTGGCACTAAGTATATACATAGGTTTGTTCTGGAGCTGGTCTGAGGCAGTAAGATGCCATCACTGCACCATCCCTTCATGAAAAGCATCACCACCACCTGCCGCAGCTGGAGATGGGGATGCTTGTCTGATGCTGATGTCCTCCTTGCAAGGAGTTAAATCCAAGACTGCCACTAAAACCCCGGGTTGGGTTCCTACAGTTCCCTACAAACCACTGCTCTAGCTGATTAAGCAGGTATTTCCCTAGCTGGGAAATCCTTCTGCTTTAGTTGTTATTTCTTCCTTTTGCTCAGTGTGTCTTCTCCCTGTTGCTGTTTTGGGGTTTGGGTTTGAGGGGGTTTTAACAGGTTGTTTTTGCTCTTGTGGCTCCGTCTCCATTGAGGTCACCTCTCCAGGAGCACATCTCCTTTTGGAAGGCACTGAGTACAGGTTAGGAGGGTCGTAAGTTGTGTAACCCCCCTGAGGGAAGCTTGGCTTTAGCCAGCCATGAAATAGCAACTCTTCCGCTGTGGAGGGGAAGGTGAGGCTGGGGAAAGGGGGGTAATTTTATTGTTATTATCGTCGCTTGACCTCCCAACCCAGCGCTGGGAACTGTCTCTTGTTAAGGAGTGTACAGACAGGCTCTGCAAGCACCAGGAATCAGCTAGACATGAGCTATCAGCCCCCAGAATGCCCTCGCAGCCACTGCAGCAGCCAGAGACACTCCCACCTCGGAGGGCTCCCCTTCATGTGACAGCAGAGACAGTGGGAACCCATGAACGTTCAGGGCTGGGATGTGAAGGCAAGGACAGAGGTGTTTAGGTGGGCTGGAAAAACCTCTGCATTCAAATTCACACCTGCTTGGGCTATTTGGTGCAGTCTGCACCTCTAGAAGTTATTTCAGCGACAAAGTGAGGAGAAACTCACTTCTTTCCCTATTTCTCTCACTGTCCAGGCAACAAAATTCCCCGAGATCTCAAAGCTAGAGTGCCATCAACTGCAAATGCACATAAAGCCCTTCTCCCCTTCTAAGGCTTTGCGAAACTTCTATGAATTAACCTTAACCAAGGTCGAAAACATCTGAAAGAGGCAAAGGGGGAGAACCAGGCACTCATACACCAAAAAAAAAAACAACAAAAAAAAAAAAGAAACCAAAGCTGCTTGGTATTACTTAAATTTACCCAAACGCTGCAAACCCCGTCCCCTTCTGGAGTTTGGAGCCATTGGTGAAAGCGAGGGGACCACAGCATTCATTTGGAGACTTTGCCAGGCACCCATTGCCAGGTTTGCTGTCCCAGCCCCTCTCCATAGGGATGCTCGGGATGTTTCTCCCCAGCACCGTATCTTGATAGCACAAGGCTGATATCCCAGGGAAAGGGAAAATAAAATCAAATAAATCCATCAAAGCCTATTAGTGAAATTGCTCTGTGCAAACCTAATTGACCACGAGGGATCTCTTAGACAAGCAGGGCCGTAAATCGCGATTTGAACATCGGCAGGGGGAAGGAAAGAGGAGATAAAGAGGAGGAAGAGAGAAAGAGGGAAGAAAGTTTGCGATTGCTGGGGATCATTTTAGGCGACTGCCTGGCTGGAGGCTGCGGAGAAAGCGCTGATCTGCAGCATATGGTGCAAAGAGCCGGTGCTGGGGGTGGAAGAATAAAAACCCCGAAGGCCGCAGATCCTAAGGAGCTATTTATTCCTCCCCCTGCAGATGTACATTAATGCAGGAGGAGTAGGGGGAGCAGATCTTTGGGTTGGAGAAAGAGAAACAGCGCTCCTTCCTTTTAACATGCTGTTGTCTGGCTTGATCTTGTCACTCCAAAGGGACCCATTCAGAGGTATTCATGCATCTGCCTCAGGGGGACAATGGGACCTTAGTTTATAAACTGTCTGTCCAGTTGCCTGCGGCCTTTAGTCCTTTTGTTTTCGCTTCTCTTAATAAACTTTTTGGGGGAGTTCATCAATACGCTTGAATAGCTGATGTTCTCATTCTCAGAGAGGGGAATAACAGAAGGTCTCGAAGGGTTTTTTTTGTTTTGGTTTTGTTTTTTAATAGGGGTGGGGTTTTCCCCCTTAAAGGCGAACCAAGACTTGAAAAGCATCAGAATAAACCCCTAAAAGAAATCTGAATCAACCCTAAACAAAACCTCTATTCAATAGAGACGGGGAAATGCGCAACGTTTAATTGCCCCACACACCCCTCCGAAAGCAATTTTCGTCTTGACGACAGAATTAAGACGATCTCCGACTAATTTTACAGCTCTCAAAATATTTGGGGTAGGGGGATTGGGAAGGAATTTCGGAGACCAGGCTCATTTCCAGGGGATTTAGGGCTGAAAGCTGGCTCTAACCTTTCCCCCTCCGTTCCCCCCCATTCTCCCTCTTCCCTCGGCAATTGCTGAAATCACAGCCCAGCAGATATATTTCCCCGCACACACTCTCAAATCCCAGGGAAGCGTCCCCAAGCCGGAGGCTCTGGCCCGGCCCCCCCGCAGCCCGCCGAACCCTCCCCTGCCCCGGCGCCTCTTTTGTAGGCGAGCCCGGAGGCGGGGGGGTGCGGAGATGCCCCTATTTCCAAGGCACAGCCCCCTCCCCGTGCCGGCTCCCTCTCTCCTCCCTTGATTTCTCTTTTAAGGCGTTTATTTTCCTGGCAGCAGCCCCTTCCTCCCGCCTCGCAAAGCCGGGGGAGCCCGGCACAGAGGCGATGCTGGGCTGCTTCCCCCCCACCTCTCCTCTCCTTCCCGAGGCAGCCCCCCACCAACCGCTCTCCCCAGTGACTCCAGTTCAGCGTTTTAAGGCCCTAATGAGTGTTGACAAGTTTAATGAGTTTGTTTTAAAGAGGAAAAAACTGGTCAAGTCGAGATTTCCGAGTCAAATCCATTAGGGGATCCCATTCAACCCTCTCCTGACAGCTCAGCCGCTCTCACACTTCACCAGCCAGCGCAGGGCCGGGCTGCTGTGTGAGCCCGACCCCCTGCCTCACAGCAGGACCCCCCCTCCTTGGTCCTCCTAACCGGGATGCCGCGAGCCGAGAGAGGGGTTTGGCCGGGGAGAGCAGCCCATCCCCAGCGCCTCTTGCAGGGACGAAAACCGGGATGGAGAAGGGGCGAACCTAGGGGCTGCCCCTAAAGAGGATGGACGGGGCTCACTCCCCCCGGGTGGATAAGGAACCCCTGAAACCCACCCTACGGGACAAGGACCGAGAGCACCCGGCGGCCAGAGAGGAGCATCCAGCCACACCACGGCCTCGCGGCGCTGTAGGAAAGTTCATTACACTGCCCGTTATCCCCCCTTTTTTCCCCTCTATTTCCCCCCCCCCCTTTCTGCCTCCCCCCGACCTCCGTATAAGCAAACAGGCCCGCGAAGCCGAGGTGGAGGTCACGTTAAGTCATGCCGTCTGACTTGGTGAACTTTGAGCTGGGTGATTAGGAGGGGGGTTCTCCTTTTTCAATTTCTCCACTTCCTAGGTCTCTCCATTGTTCCAATTCCAAACAGCTGCTGGTGCTAATCTTTCGGTTATTTGCAATCAGGAGGAAGAAATACCCACACCCTAGAGTGCTCCGATATTAGCCCTAAAGACAGCCCTGGAAGCTGGGGAGATGGAGGAAAACAAAACAGACTCAAGTTATTGAACTCAGTTTGACTCTGAGCCTTTCAGGTACCTCTCAATCCCAAATCCGCCGGCAGAAAGCCATGGAAATCAGGTTTATAGGTACCACCGCATCACTTAAAGCCAGATCTCGTTTTATTTGTAGTTTTTCCAAAGGTTAAACTCCTCCAGCCACTCAAAGTCTGGCCAGGGCTAGAGGGGAGGGAGGACAAATACCAACGGAGGGCGAGCTGGGAGGAAAAGAAACGGCGACAAAAGCCCAGTTGGAGGCAAACCTGGAGAGCTACGCCCAGGAGGGTTTTGGTCGAGCTGGCTCTGAAGGCTTGTAATTTTTTCCCTAAGCTATTATTAAGGAGGGATGGAGAAACTAAAGGGTTGAAGGAACCTGGAGTTTCCCTTGTGTAAAGGAAGCCGTCCTACTTACACGTGTGGAAGTGGTGATAGACAAGAGTGCTCTGCCCCGCGCGGGTGGGTGGGAGATCCCATTTAACTCACGTATTCCCCTAATAAATAGAGGGAATAAATGAGGAAATGGGAAAAAATAGATGGATGCCGGGTAAGGACAGGTGCGGGTAAGGATGAGGCACCCCGAAGGGGAGAAAGGAATCACCCCCCGCTTCCCAGGCAGCAGAAACATCACTAACGACTCAAACCTGTGCCAAAAGCCTTAAAAACCGGGCTCCTACACTTGCTGGGGTGCCCCCGAGGCGTCCCCACTGTTGGGGGGGAGGAACATAACACATTAGATCTCGATAGTCTTACACAGCCCCGCCACCCTCTCAACCAGCAACGCGGAGCTTTATTGGTTTACTTGGGTGTTAATCCCTTAACAATCAAGTTGTCTGACCACCGAGCCCCGTCTCTATTCTTGTTTACATCTAATTACGGGGCTGAAATGCCACTTCCCTTCCCACCCCACACCCCCGCCCCTCAAGCCTTCATCCCAACTTTCATTTCACCCCTTTTAGGCAGGTAAAGCCCCTTCTCCCGGGGAAGCGATTGAAGATAATTACAGCGGTAGCTCGGCAGCAGCTTGTCCGGGCCCAGATGGGTGGGAAAAAGGGAGCCTGGAAGTGTCTGGGCACCAAAAAAACCCTGTTATCCAGCCCACCTTTGGAGATGGTGTGGCCCTGCTTTCCTGCACCCACCACCCCCGGGGGGAAGGGGAGTATGGTCCGCTCCCTGAGATGTGCGGATGAAAGGAAGCGCTCTCCCATCCTGCTGTCCCGAGCATCTCAGAGCTTCCCTTAATTCAATTAAAGCTCGGAACTCCAGGAAACCAGCGGAGATCCACCCAAGCAAGCCAGCAGCAGGGCCTAACAAAGGATCTTTCTTTCCAAAGGCCGTGAGGACCCCGGTGGCCCCTTGGCCACCCGAACCGGGCACTCCGGGGTTAACGGCGGCGAGCTGGGGCTGCCGCCTGGCTCGGAACGCGCCTGGGGCCAGTCCTGGAAATCAATTTTCAAAACAATCAGTTTAGGGGCTTTTAATTAAGCTTTAAACCAGTGGTTAAAAATAGCAGTTTACTTCTTTGGGATGCAAACTAGGCTAGCGTAAAAATAAATCACACAGACGGGCCCGCTGCCTTTTGGGATTCAGGGAGACGTAGATTATATACGTCCCAAGATTGCGAGGATTTTTTTCTTTCTTTCTTCTAACACTTATTCTCTCCCCCAGCAGCTGCTCTTTCCCTGCCAGGCACTGAACTGTCCATAGGACAGCAAAGCCGTGCAGCTTTCCCAAAGCAAAGCAACGTGTCGGCGAGGAAATCTCAGCACCCCGGCCCTAGGTCAGCATCCCGCTGCCAACAGCAGGCTCACCGCCTGCCTTTAGATATCAGAAAGGGAGGGAACAAGGAAAATAACCTCAAATAAACTATTCGGCTGGGTTTATTGCAAGGAGAAAAAAAGCCCATTCCTGGGTTTGGAGCGCCGCAAACCCATACCGTTGTCCCCAAAGATGAATTTTGCTCCAAAGCTGAATTTAGGCTCCTTTTGTGCCTTTGTAAACTACAAAGCGGATCCTCCAGGTCCTTCCCACCTCCCAGCCGCCCTCTTCCTTTGTTTAATACTTCTGTGCACACAGCAAAAGGGATGCTCGCAGGGCCCAGCCCGAAACATACACTCCACACCTTTAAATCCCTTACACTGGAGCCGGGTTTTGGCTCCTCGGCTGGGAAGCAGATGCTTAACCGAAGCTCTTGCACCCAAAGCAGCTCTTTAAAGGGACTGCAGTGTTAGGTTGATTAAAGAGTAATTAAGGCCAGTGGAACTCGTTTGGTACCGCTTCTAGGGCTCCCCTCACCCGGAGGATTCCTCCCTAAGTGTCCCAGATAAATTACAGAGGGCTGGCATAACTTTAGTCCGCGACTGGCCGGGATGAGCCTGGACTGCAAACCCCGCTCAGCAGCGGCTGCTGCGGCGGTTCGTGCGAACCGCGGGCAGCCAAGCCTGGAAAGCAGCGATGGGAACGGGGACAGACACACGGACACGACACTTCTCCCCCCTGCCAGAGCCAGGAAGGCTTGGCAGGCGGTTTATTTGCCTTCCTCCCCATCCCTCGCAGCCCTTAATTCTCAGCCCTTCCGCGGGGCCGAGCCCGGAGAGCAACGCGGCTCCTCGGCCAAACGCGCAGCCGAGACCTTGACCCAGTTTATTCCCAGTTTGGGGAGAAAAGCAGACTTCGGCCGCCGCTTCCGAAGGCAGCGGGAGGGTGTTACTCATGCCCCCCAGATTCGGGGGGGACAAGATATCGGGGTACCGCTAACCGGGGGAGGATGCGCAACTCAGCTGCATGGGGACCCCGCACCCTCCATTCCTACCCACCAGAAGCACGATTTGGGGTTACCTCCTTTTTTTCCTCTCTCAGCGGAAGGAAAGACCCCAATTCCCTATGGGAAAGGTGGAGAAGAGCTTTAAAAAGGAATTAAATCTCACCACGAGGGGAGACAAGGGCGGGGATGGGAATAACGGGGTCGGAATGGGAGCTTTCCCCAGTCAACCTGCTCTTGGGTCGGGGGGGGGGGGGCAAAACCTTTCCACAGCTGGATTAATCCCCCCCAAAACCCTCTCCTTTCCCTTCCGCGCTACTTTCAAGGACTTGCTGCTGCTGCTTTCCCTCCGTTCCTTCCCTGAGCATCTCCCCCCCTCCCAGCGGCTTCCCCCCTTTTAGATCTCAGCGTGTTTGCTCTTGACTTCATCCACTAAGTCAATAGTTTGGAGATGCCCTCATCCTCAGAGGCCCGAGCCCCCTTGTCCCCTCCCTGTTTTCTCCTGCGGATAATGGCAGCCTTTTGTCGTGTAATCAAGCTCCCGAGGGGTTGGGAGACAGATATAGATTCTTGGCATTTGTCGGTGAAAATGAAAGCTGGATTAGGCAGAGGCGGCTGCACACTCCATGGTAAAGGACAACAACTATTCCCCCATTGAAAGTCCCATTCTGGTTTGGTTATTTTATCTTTAAAAGTTGTTTGTATTTCTAAAGTGGCTATTGATGCACTTAGAAAGTGTAGCAAGCTGTAAAGCCTCGCTTCAAATGAAAGGCGGACAAAAAAAAAAAGGGGGGGGTGAAGAAGAGGGGAAAAAAAAGGAGGTGAAGGGGAGAAAACAGAGCGAGGCAAAAAAATACCGGCAGAAAAGGAGGGGGAAAAGAGAAGGGGGTGGCAAAAGAGTCAAAAAAGATGAAATTCAGCCTGGGTAAAGTTTAAAATCGGAGCGAAAACTCGCAAATCACAGCGAGTGAGCGGGGGGTTCGGCTCTACTTTTCCCCTTCCCTGCCTCGCAGGGGGAAAAATCCTGCCACTATTCAGGTTTTCCTGCTGCCGGGGGTAGTTTTTGCTCCGCGGGGAACACTTGACTCTTTGCAAGTGAACTCTCAACCCACCCGGCTTTCTGCTTCGCGCTGGAGTTAGTTGATTCCTCAGCCATGGATCACAAGCACCACCTTATTTTGCTCCTTGACGGAGATTTGCTCTTGCCAAGCACAAACAGGGAAGATTGTCCATCTCTGCACTATTAACCCCTGAGCATTTTCCCTTGAGGAGCACGGAGATTTTGACTTTATATATCTAATTTCCCCCCTAAACATCACTTGGATTTAATCATCCTGGTTCCCTTCGTCCTTTAGATGCGTCTTAATCTGGGGTTGTAGCGTCTTTCTCTCTTGGCAACCCCGTCTCCGATGAAGAGGGTGGCAAGAACTGCGTTATTTTGTTTGTTTAAAACTAAACCCCATTTGTTACCCCCCCCAAAGGAAAACTTTTCTCCTCCTTTTGCTGCACTTTCAGGAATGGAAATCGCAGTTTACCCACTGCGAGCACATTCAGCCGCACGCACAAGGGAGGGTTTGTGGCTGGAAGGAGATTAAGGGGAAAACTCCAGGAAAAAAGAAACAAGAGCAACAAGGTACAACCCGAAGATTCCCATTCTCAAACAACAACAACCAAAAGAAGAGGCTTCAAATAGCTCAATTTGCTGCTATTTAGCATCAAACAGGCATCTTCCTGAGAAGTGGGGGATGAATTTCAAAATCACTAAGTTACTGCACAGGAGAAGAGCGAATCCCACTGGAAAACGCAAGCTTTTTGCTACAGGCGCGCGTCTATGTGGGTATATATGTATTTATATATCCATAGACTCCTTTAAAATCCCCAGCTCCGGCTCTGTACCCTCTCCTGGATAATTTCCACCATACAAAGGCTGGGGGCTATTAATCCCGTCGTCCCCCCCCGGCCCCCATTCCCATTCATGTCAATGTTTCTTTCTCTTTTTTTCCCGAGCAATCAAATGTGCCGGAGACAATTGTAGCGAATTTAAACATGACTGTCCCCTGAATATCCCTCGACATCGCAGTGTCCTTTGTACCTTCACCCTCTTCTTTTAAAGACGCTTATACATTTAAAAATGCAAAGTAAAGCAGCCGGTGGATGCTTATTAAAGCATATAAAGCATATAAAGTAAGGCGAGGCTCTGCTTGGGCTGATTCTCACAAGGAAAAAGAAACCATCATCATCTTTACGGAGTTGTTTAACAGTGGGAAGTTTCACGGGCGATTTAAAGCCCCTTCGAACTTTAAGGAAGGCGAAAAGCACCCGGGTATTTATAACTCTACTTGGAGGGGAGTTGCTCGAAAGCAGCAATCCTGTCGAGGCAACTTTCCTCGCTCGCCTTTAATTCCCAATGAGAATGTAAATCAATTCGTCCCTATAATGGGAACGAAAGAAAAATTATATATATACTATGTGTATGTATATACACACATATATACATATTAGAGGCTTGTTGTCGCTCCGGACATTCCCCTCCGGTCCAGGTCTGGACACCGAGGGAAATGGCAGCAGAGCAGGGGCAGATTTTCCCCCTTCCCTTGGGAAATAGCAAAATAACACTTTTTTTTGGCCTTCCCCTCTTCCTTCCCTTGGATTTGGGCAGTTTCCTAACTTCCTCCCCCCTCTTCTCCTCGCCCTCTTTTAAAGATGCCACCAGGTCACTTTGATCCACGGGCTTTAGGGTCTCCGGACAAAGGCAGCACTGAAGGCTGCGGGCTGTCTCCCCCCTTCTCCTGCCCGCACCCCCCCGGGGGGGGGGGGGGGGGGGCAGCCGCGGCCCTGCCCTCGCCCCCTCCCCAGGGTCAGGCAGAGTGCTGCCTTCCAATTTTAGCAACAACCAAAAAAAACCCACCTAAAAACAGCCAGCAAGAGCCGAGTGAAAACCAAGAAGGGTTTTTCCTCCCTCTTCCAAAGAGAAGGAGGGAGCCCAGGGCAAGGACAGTCACCCTGAAGGGGACAGCGGGTGTAAAAATAGTTCGTGCTTCCCCTGCCTCCTCTGAGCCCCCCCAGCCCCGAGGTGCGAGCATCTTCCTTGGGGTGCAGAGCATCCTCCATGGGGTGCGAGTATCCTCCATGGAGTGCAGAGCATCCTCCGTGCCCCCCAGCCCATCTCCAGCAGGGCAGGGCCGGGGGGGGGGGGGCACCAGCCATAGGAAAGGCAACCCTCCCTTTTGAATCCAAGCTTTTTCCTTCCCAAAAAGACTTTTTGCCCCTTTTCCACGTAGGCAGGTGGAGATGAGAGGGGAGCATCCCGTGGGATGCTGAGGGAAGGGAAACCCTCCTCTTCCAGCGCGACCTCCTCGCCTCATTCGCCTTCTCGTTAGGAAGACTCGGCTGGTCTTTTTTCTTTCTCTTTTTGACTCTATTTCCCCTCGTTTCAAGCGCAAACCCCTCCGGGAATCCCCGACCAGCGCAGCCCGGCCGGGACCTGCAGCCACGCACAAAATGGATGGGCTAAAATGTGTCCTCAGCTGCAGGCTTCATGAATGAGCAACCCCTTTCCCCCCCATCCCCGGCTATAGATTGATAGATATAGATATATTTCATGAATGAAGCGAGGGTCCTCCCCGCCTCCCCCGTGCCTCGGCCGTCCCTGCAGAGCCTATAAACAGCACCGGCTCTGCACAACAATTCATCACAGGACCCAGAGCCATCCAAGCAAGTAATGTGTAGCCTCAGATCTGGTATGTCCCACAAGACAGAGCGCCTGCTAATTAATAGACAGTGATTCCTGCAAGCAGCCCTAGCAGTCTGTAATATGATGAACTTCCTTTGTACCGGTGTCACCACAAATGTTTCTGATAAGGAAAAGCATCCAAGGATCAAAGACTATAAGCTTCTCAATTTCCTCAAGCTGCCTCTACTTTTCCTCACCTACTTTTTCTTTCTCTCTTTTTTTTCCTCCCCTCCTTCTCTCTTTCCCAGCCTCTCCAAGGAGTCGCAATCCCCCTCCAAGGAGTTACAGCCCCTCTCCAAGGAGTTGTAATCCCCCCTTCTCCCTTCCGACAGCCCTGAGGTCTGCTCAAGTGCAAGGGTCAGTCCCAGACCGTGCCCCCAAAATATCATCATCACTTGCACCTTCATATTCTGCCTTGAGAACAGCTCCGGCTCTCGCCCCCCTCAGCTCTTCCCCGCTTCTCTCCCAACTCCACATGACAAATGTCTTTATAAACAGGCATTAGCTGACATCTAATTTCTTTTGTGGCAAGATGATGCCAAGTGCGAGCCCTCCCCGGTGGGTACCAGCCCCGGGTGGGGATGAGCTGGGAAAGAGGAGGGGTTTTGGGGAAGATGGGGAGATGCCGGGAGTGGGGAGGGACGCAGCAAACCTCCCACCCCCGGGAACGCCGCAAAGCCGTGTCCCCATCCCAACCTCTCCTCCCTCCGTAAGCTGCACCTGCGCTTCCCAACCCCTTAATTCCTATTTTTCCTGGGTTGATAGGGGAGATGGGGACAAGGAGCCCCCCAAAATCCAGCCCCCGAGGGCTCTGGATGCTCCATCTGCATCCTCCGAGCTAGGGAGGTGGAAGCGGTGCCCGGGGGGCAGCTCCCACCCGGGAACGCGAGGATCCCTCTTCCCATCCCCATTCGCTGCTTCCCGGCCTGGGACCCACCCGCCCAGCATCTTCTCTCCCCCAGTAAAACCCCACCAGAGCCTAAATCAGATTGAAGTTCAGGTTAAATAATAACCATTTTAAAAGGCAAAACCCGCTGCTGACCAGAAGTAACGTGGCAGTGAAACGGGCTTTTTCTTCTTCCTTTTTAATAGGCTCTATAAATATATAATATCTGCAAAGCTCGGGTCCTAAGAGGGTCCCTTATTTGCTTATTTCTTTTGTAGCAAACGTAATTTTTAGAAAGATACTTCCCCCCCCCCCCCCGCTTTACCCTAATGCTCGAGTAAGAACCTTACAGCTTTAAGGCCAGTGTTATATGTGCTTTAAAATCCTGCCATGTAAATTCCCCTGAAAAATTTGGAAAGCTTCTTGGAATGGGAGGGGAGCGGGGGGGGGGTTTGGGATGGGGGGGGGGGAAGTAACTGGGAGAAGGGGAGGGGGAGAAAGGGGAGGTTAATCCGGGTTTAATGCTATGATGCAGTCACAGGACCAGGGCTAGGCTGATTGTGTTATCTCTTCCCAACATTTGGGTCTCCCATATTTCACCCAGCCAAATAGCTGCGAGAAAAAAGTGCGTATGGAGGCACTCCTGACGCCTCAGGAAAATATGTTATTAATATCTAAATAACTTCCCAATACTGTCTCTAAATCTCCCCTTCACCACTCCAGATGATGAATTCGTTTGAAGTGTTCTCCCGTCTCATCTTTTCAGTCTCTCTCTCTCTCTCTCTCTCCCCCTTCTTTTTTATAACCAGGCTTATTTCAAACTGGTAAATATCTAATTCCTTTAACCACACTGCAGACACGTCTCTCCCCTCTTATATACAATTCTCATTTGGAGAGTGCCATATATACATGGCTTTATAAAAGAGAATAAGCCCCAACACAGCCTTAAACTATTTCTTTACATTATTTGGGGGTTAAGAGAGGGGTTCTATTTTTTTGGGGGGGGGCGGTCTGTTTGTTTCCGAATAACCCCCGCGCACACCTGGATCACACGTTCCCCTCACAGCCTTTCCTGCCGCTTAATTCAATCTCTGCCTTCTCTCTCCTGCCCAATTACGGGCGAAACCTCGGATTAGAACTAGACCTTTACGGCTTCCTTCCTCTGCGCCCCTATCACGGCATTCATCTCTCCAGCATCGCCAAATGTCTGCTTCCTACCCCTCCCAGGGCAATGTAATCTGCCGTCCACCTTCGAATTGGAGATTATAACGTCCCGAACGTATTTCCTTTCCCATCCGAGCTGAACCCCGGGCACCCCACTTGCCAGCCAGCGCTTCCGCTACCAGCATTCCCCTTTCCTATTCCTCGGTCTATGATTGAGCTGATTCTTCTCCCCCAAAGCAAAGCGGGGGGGGGGGGGAATGATGTAGGGAAAGAAAAAAACCTCAAACAAACCCTGGATCACAAACATCTCCCTTATATTATTTCACTCCCTACTGTATAATTGAACCTCTCTCCCCGCATCCTTGTCTTAAGTTTGTTTTTTAAAACGTCTTGTATTAGATTATACTCGTTTATTCCCCCTTCCAACCTTATCTCTCCTCCTCTCTTCTCTCCTTCCCGTCACACTTGATTTAGGAAGGAGTTTATCTTGCAAACATTTGCCTACTTTGTTTATGTAGACCAGGTTCTGCAGCTACTTGTTCCCAAAAGCCACTGTTTGCCTTTGTAATTGTTATCTGTGTTTATTGTTGTACCTCATTTGTCTCAGCTTTTTTTGTGCCATGTAAGCTCCGTGTGTGCTCACATCCACCCCCCTTCCTTCTCCCTCTCCCTGCCTCTTTTTTTCCCTTTTTTTTTTCCTCCTTTTCCCTCTTCTCACTGAAATATGCACAGAATAACTCAGCCTAAAGCCAATGAATTGCTTGACACTACCCTATCTCTTTCCTGCCCCCCATTATTAGAGCTGATCCCACTCGCAACACTCACAAATCCCGCCTGGGCTCTGTTTGATTAGATTGCCAACCTTTCGTAATCCCTTGATTTGATGAAGTGTCTCTTCCTTCCCCCCCCCCCCAGCTCCCTTCTAAACATACATTTACAGAGACAGCGCTTGTTGGTTTTAAATCAATGCAGATTGTTTGCTGATAAATTGACTCCGCATCTCCCCCCATCCCAGCTTGGGAAGCAAAACGCCTTTCCGGAGGCGGGTTCCCCACTTTCTCCTTCTCCCTTTCCCCCTAATTCAATTTGTAGGACCTTGTATAGCCAGTCCAGCCTCCTTCTGTATCCACACCCCCCCCCCCAATAAGTATCAATGACCGCTACGAAATTAAATTATCACCTCCAAACGTCCACATATCGCCCCCTTCAAGTTGTTGTTCACACTTGGACGCCGTTCCCATCCGCAATAAAAATCCCCCCTCCCGGTTTTCCCACTCGGGTTTCCCCATCCCGCGGGTGGGGAACGAAGCAACGATCGGTGGAAACCACTCCGCGTCGGGAAGCGGAGTTTGGCGAAATGAAGAAGAAAAGGAAATGAATGAAAACTCCCTGAATTCAGCCCAGGTATCACCCAACGGGCCCCCCCAGCGCCCCCTCCCCGCACCCTGCGAGCACCGCCAGAACCCTCAGCATCCTCCGCGGGCATCGTGCCCCACATCCCGCGGCGGTACAGGGGCACCAGGACCGGCTGCCCCACTCGTGATCGTGGGGTGACGCATGGTGGGGACACACACACGGCACACTTCTGAACTTCCCTTTCCTCCCGCATAACCCCAGCTCCCCCCTTTCGTCCGCGTCTGGTTGCAATTAATACGCCGCCAGAATGAGACCCCTCCTTGCTCCTCCCGCACTGAAGGCTGAGCACCTTCCCCAGCACCCCCTGAGATTTGGGGGTGCTCAGATTCCCCCCTTTTCCTCCTCCATCCCCATCGAACAGCACGGAAGAGCAGCGCATCACCCACTCGTGTCCCTCCCTAATAACCCCCCCCAGTCATAATAAATAACAACAGCCCCAAATAATAATAACTCGGTTTTAACAAGGATGGGGGGGGGGGGGGGAATAAATAAATAATAAAATAAGGGGGAAAAAAAATAAAGTGAAGCCTCATGAATATATGCCCAGGGCGAGCTGGAGTGAGCCGTTTAAAGATGAAAGTGCAAAGAAATAAAGGCTCAATTTAATCTGCCTTAAAACCCTTCAACTTAACGTTTGTGCTGGGAACTCAGAGAGTGAGTACTGATTGGGGATAAATACATTTCTTAGCATGCCTTGGAGCTATTACACCCTTCTCCAACACAGCTCCCTATTCAACAGCCACAGTTTTCATTACCAGCTCTAATAAGTCTTAACATTATTAAATGCCAAGCAGACGATAGAAAGAAACAGGCGCAGGGTGGAAGCTTTCTTTAACACTTAAAAAGAGAGAGCATTTAGGGCTGTCTTCCTCCGGCTCCCCGCAAGGAGAACCCGCAAATGGAGCAAAGGCGTTTGTCAAGAGGAAAAAGGCCAAAACAAAGTTTCTCCCCTCTCCCCCCATCCGCGAGAATAATACAAATGCGTTTAAACACACACACACACACCCACCCCCCAAACCCAACCCAAAGCCGAGCAGGAAAAGCGGAGCTGGAGAGCAAGTGGCAGGAGCGCGGTTGTGTTTTTATTTTCCCAAGGAAAATGGATGGGGAGGGACCCGCATCTCTAAAGAATATGATCAGTTTCGAGCCAAAACTAAAAGTCAAACCCGAGCCTACATTCACCGCCCCTGAGTATCTGACAAGTTAAATCACCCGTTCGCCTAATCGGGGCCATTGCAACTTTTCCGGACGTGAAAACACGCATCGACGGCGGTAAATTCGAGTTTCGTTTTCATGATTATCAGTTTCTAAGGGTTAGTTTTTAATCGCGTTGGATCTTGCTGCGATCGCGGCAGCGCTCGGCAGCCGCCGGCTCCATCCCGCTGCCGCGGTTGATGCTCCCAACCCTCTTGCCCCCAGACCGGAGCTTCTTGGGGGTAAATTTCCCATCAGAAGAGTCAGGACGCGATGGAAAAGGAGGAAAAAAAAAGGATTGGAAATATTAGGGATAAAGCGGGGTTTATCGGAAGGGCCGCGAGGGGAGCGCGGCTGCGGGGGTACCGCGGCGCTCCGCGGCCTCCGGCGTCAGGAATTTGCCCTGGATTCAAACCGAGCTGGTTTCACACAGAACTGAGGGACCGTGATTTATTTGTCCGCGATATTACCCATGAAGGGAGAGCGTTTCGGTTTGCTTATTGTCACGCGCTTCTGCCTGGTCTTAAGGAATCAAAAGCCTCCAGCTCCATCCCTACGCGTTTGAGTTTTGGGGGTGGTGACGGGGAAAACGCGCACGGACAAGAAAAGTAAATCAATGATCTTAAAAACTGCATTTTTTTCAAGTGATGAGGCTCGAATAAAATTAATCTCGAACCCCAAAATCCCTCCTCCCCCCCCCCCCCATATATAAAGTGACCCCGAAGTGATGGGGGGGGGAGCTTTTAGCGGACACAATAGCCCCGATTTGCAAATGAGCATCGCCTGTTTCCAAATCACAAGCAACATTTTGCAACGTCCAACGGCTCCCCTTTTTCCAACAGACGGTCCTATAATATTACAAAACTATCTAACAGCAGGGAGTTTTGAATAATTTATCTCCCTTTCTTCCCTTCCTCGGCCCTTTGTCCAAACTTTTTCTCCTCCTTGCCGAATTTTGAATGAGAATAGACAAGCCCTCCCTCCCCCATCCCTTTACTCCCGTTTTAAGGCAGCCCAGGGTTTTCCCCCCTTTTCCCCCTCCCCTTTTTTCCCCCTTTTTCTCTTCTTCTACTGTTTGCTTTTGTGGTCAGGAATCTTTTACTTATAAAGCTTCAATAGACTTGAAGGTCTTTGTAAGTGAAGTTCATCTTCAAGGTTGGAAAAAAAAGGGGGATCGGATCCTTAAATAAACCCCTTTTGTGCACCTTCATTTAAAACTCTCAGGAACGTTTGATGGCGACACGGAGAAGCTTTTCTTTTTGTGCCCTCCCGATATTTCCCCACTCACCCGCATTGTCCCAAAATAGGGAAAACTTTGCGGCTAGGGAGAAACTTTGGAAGCGATTCCCCCGCTGCTTCCCACACCCGGATTGGGGATGTGGAAAATACCTCTCATCCCGGAACTCCGACCGCCATCGCTATTTTACCATCAATTTGGGAAGAAAGCAGCCAACCCCAGTTTCCTGAAGCCCATCCCCAAGACTTGGATAATTGCTGTTTCCCCCCCCCAAAAGCGCTGAGCTCTGCTACACAAGGGAATAATTTTCTGCTTAAACCGATACTCCAGCTCCTCCCTCTCGCTGCTCCAAACTTCCCTCATCGATAAACCTCAAAAATGCCCCCTAAAACCAACGCCTTTCCCTCTTTTTTGGGGGGGGCGAAAGGGAGTCATCACCCCCACCGAGCTCGCCAAAAAGCAGATGACAAGTGCCACGTTGCCGCGCCTCATCCCTCACATTTACAGCCTTTAAGGAGTTTCATTTTTCCTCCCACAAGGTAAGTGCCAAACATGGGAGGTGACAAGAGCGAGATTTCCCCTCACACCAACCTGGCCTCATGTCTTTCATCAGGAACGCCACATTTATTGCCCCTGATGGGATTTGGGGGTTCAGACCCCCTATTCCCCCCATCCAAGGACTCCCCATCTCCCCTCCATGCTTCCCAGCGCGGGCGGCTCTGCGGCAGCGCCGATCCCGGCTCCTCTAATTGATATTGATTGGCCAAATCGGTCAACTGTCAGTTGGAGTTTCAGGGGACCACTTAGAAAGCAGGAGAGAAATCTGTTTAACAAATTCATTTAGGAATCAGAGATGCCTCCCACCCCCCAGCCATCTCCTTTCCCTTCTTATATATAATTAATCCAGAGCAAACCACCAGCAACTCTTCCTCCTGGGGAAGCATCCGCAGCCCGAGGGGCTGGGTACCACCATCCCCTCCAGGGCCCTGCGTCGCACCCTCGACTCCGCTTGCAGACAGGACAAATAGAAGAGGCTCTGAAGCCATCATCCCATCTTACTCTTGATAGGGGGGAACATGTCCCCTCTCCTCAATGTCCCCTCCAAGCCAAGCCCTGGGACACTCGCGGCCGCCTTTACCTTTGTCGCCCAGGATGCCGTCTATGCTGTGCTTGGCCTTCTTCTCCCCGTCTTCCTCCTTCTTGTCGCAGTCCTCCTCTTCCTCTTTCTTCCCGAATTTGATGCGTAGCACACGGCTAATCGAACTCACTAAACCTCAGACAGTCAAAGACAAAAAGGCAAGTATAAGCTGCCTGGGAAAGCGAGGTGGCAGCCGGCTGGGAAAACCCAAGCTGGGGCTGCAGGACTTGGGCAGGAGGCCTTGCGCACATGCAAAGGGCATCCACACCCCCTTTTCCCAGGGGTACACAACCATGCCTGGTCCTCTGTGCCCTCCAAAACACTCCTGAGGTCACCGAGCTGCTAAAGTGGACACCCGAAGTTGGATGCGCTCATCACTATCCCCCTGAGACTCCCGGCGTGAGCAGTACCCGCTTGTGCACAACAACCCCCAAGAGCATCACAGCCAGTGCAATACCCTGAGGCATACACCCCCTGGACTACAGCCTACCTTGTGACAGGGAAAAGGTCCCCAATACCCAGCTTCCACCCCAGCTCCAAATTGGACCCCGAAAGCTGAGTTCAGACCTGGGCCCTGTCCTGCTTTGGGGGAGATGTGCCCTACAGAGAAGGCTCACCCCCCCCCCAAAAAATAGAGGGGAGCTCACAGACAGGACCTAAAGAGCTCATCAGACCCCAAGCACATCCCTGCAGGCCCGATACCGGGATACAAGGTCGCTTTCCCTGGGCGATGGGGATCCCTTGCTGATGGAGATGCTTCTCTGCAACCCCCACTGAGCAAGCAGATCCCAACAGAACTACCGGGGTCCCTGTAACCCTGGATTTGGGGGCTGCACCCAGGCAGGCTCCCTCTGCACCGGGACATCCCTCCCTGCTTTCATGGGAGTTGGGATAAGTTGGGAAAACCGTTGTGTTTGTGTTTGTTTTCCCAGCAGACCGCAGGGTGGCCGGGGCACAACCCCCCTGATGTTTATTTGCTGCTGTGGCTTTGCTTGGGGTGATTTATTTTCCCCTCTCCTCTATCAAAGCAAAGGCCGAGAAGATGTTTATAGCCCCTGGAAACATTTTATGGTGGCAATCCTCAATTCCCTCCGTCTTCCTATGGGAATCGGGGTGTCCTTCTTGCCAAGCTGCCTTCTCACCTGAGGGCACAGTGCTCCGGTCGCAGTGCCCGTCCTTCAGGAGCCTGTCTCGGATCTCCCAGCTAAACATCCCGGGGTTTTCCCGTTTGTATTCCTCGATTTTCTTCTCCACGTCAGGAGTTGCAACCTGCTTTTGTGATCAAGGGACACCGGTGCGTGCCCGCGTGTGCAGAGAGAGGGAAAGGGGAGAGAAGAAGCGCTTTTAATTGAAAAGAGAAGCTGCTCAGCTCGGTTCAATCCTCCTTACCCTGGCTGCTAGTCTGGGGGGCCTGAAAATAGGGATCTGAAAGGGAAAGGAGGAAAAGAAAGCAGGGAAAAGGCCAAATGTTGGCCACCCTTTAAGTAGAGTCCCTGGGGAGCGCAGAGACCAGCCAGGATGGGTTTATCCTGAGCCTTATGGGAGAAGGAGGCAGGGAGGGAGTGCAGGGGATGCTTTATGTACACCCAGCGATTTATTATTCTCTAAAGCATCAGCTCTCCTCCTGCCCACAACCCCGGGGCCGAAGCAAATGCTTGAATTCACACCACTTGTTGCACATGGAGGGGGATAGCGAATCACTTTAAGTTATTCATAGCCTTCAACTCGGCGCCAGTTTCTACCCATCGGAGCCTGCAAATCGCAGCTTTATTAAAGCCCTTCCCTCTCCTCCCTCTTTTCCCTGCGTATCCACCTGAGAAACTTCTATCCCCCTGAAGAAACCTTCACTGTAACCTAAGGCGAGCGGTTCAGCTCGGCCCCAGCATTACACTCACCCTGGGCTTGCTGCCTCCGATGGCTCCGGGACGGATGGAGCCCGTCTCCTGGTACCTACAGAGGATTTTGGAGACGCAGCCGTGGGAGACCCGCAGCTGCCGGGAGATCACGCAGGGCCGGATGCCGTGGTGGGCCATCTCCACGATTTTATGACGGATGTGGTTGGGCAGCGGTCGGCCGTTGATGAACACCCCTCCGAGCTGGTTCACCCGGCCTTGGCCCAGCGGGGTGGAGACTGGAGAGCAAAAGAGGGGAAAAACCATCCCAACAGTTGGGAGGGGAAAAGTTAAAAGAGGGGAAAATCCGGCAAAACGGGGCACATCCCTCCCCGCACCTTCGGCTTCTCTCGGGGGTGCTGAAGCTTGCAAAGAAGGGAGGAACCTCTCACCCATCCCCTAGCCTCCGCGTTTATCATGGGGAAAGACTTTTCCCGTTGGTAGAGGGGAAATTGAACCAGCCCGTAGCCCACCACGCCGCTGAGCCCGTGTCTTCCTCTCTATATAATTCCTGTCATTCCACACCTCTGATTTAAAGGCTTTAACGTTTGGAGTAAGGAACGGTTGAAAACCGCATAGCAACCCCCTAAAGAAACTTCCCATTCCCCCCTAAAACCCACCCCACTTTTTGTTCCGAATTACAGCTGCTTCCAAGCAAACTTTCGGGAAATAACCTCAGGAAACACCCTCGAGGGGCTTTTGTCCCTTTTGATTTTTCCTGTGGTTTTGGAGGGGTTTGGTTAAGGCGGAACAAGCGCGGTACAAGCGCGGCTCCCCGACACCTTGTCCAGCGCATTCCCATCCGGAGCGGCGGCTCCTTAATCCCTCTCCCCAATGTATTTAATATCTCGCAATGGAGATCTTGCAGATTAAGATGATTTCACAGGCTGGAAAATACGGGAAGGGGAAAAAAAAAGAAGGAAAACATAGGGAAAAAAGGGGGAGCGAACTCAGCTGGGTAATTTGCGGGCAGGCTGGAGGGGGCGAGGGACTGTTCTTTATACAAAGAAAAGTCGATTCCAGAAATTGCCTCGCGATTTAACAAGAATCATGCACCACTAATTCCAAGTCACTCGGCCAGCACTCCCTGGATATATCATTATCGACAGATAACACTCGAGTGGCCAATTTTACATTCAAGAGGTACTAAAACCGCCGGCCGCTCTCTCTTTTCATTATTCCCAGTCATGTTGTGCAAATATTGTTGTAATCCTTTGATCCTTTCCCTTGCCGTCTGTTTTACTTCATTTGCTACAGAAAAGCACTTCACCAAATCCCCCCAGCTTGTGTGTTTTGCAGCCTGCGTGGTTTTGCCCAGGTTTGAGTTTCGCCACTTGATCACGGTCAGGAGGAAATTTCCCTGTTTAATAAATGCGGGGAGAAGGGTCCCGCTTGGATTTTGCCCTTTTTTTTACATATATGTAATTCCTGGTGTATGCCTGGAAATAATAACCCATAACGCAGGGAAAATATAATAAAGGAAAGCAGATGATGGGGAAGTGGATGCGCTGCGAGATTGGGATGACACTTGGCGAGGTGACAGCTACGAAGTTCCCCCCTGTCCCCTCGTCAGCCCCGGCCAAGGAGACCCTGGCTACAGTGTACTTTAAGGGTGTTTGGTTTTTTTCCGCCCTTATTTTCCCCTTGGAAAAGTGGAACACGACCAGTTCGGTTGCTTTTCCCCACCTTTGCGGGATGGTGGAAGCGTTGGGACATTTGCGGGTTGAAAAGGAAAAAGGAGGAAAGAGAGGGGAAAAAAAGGAAGAAAAGAAAAAAGAAGGGGGAAAAGAAAGGGAAAAAGAAGGGGAAAAAAAGAGAAAAAGAAAAGGAAAAACTAACCCGTGGGAACCTGCCCCCCTAAACCTGCGGGATGCCTGAAACTACTATATAAATAGGGGGGGAAATAAAGCAAATCCCGGTAATTTCGCAGGGATGGAGCGTTTACAGCGGGAAGGAGCTGAATATTGGGGAGAAGTTGGATGCTGAGGCCGGGACCCCCCCCCCCTTTCCCCCTGGTCCCCCCGAGGTGCTGGGGAAGGAGCAGTTCATTGAGGCGCTTTCCCGGACCTACCTTCCAGCGGGAAGCCGGTCCGAGGGTAGTTTTGCCCTGGAGCCGGGCGCATCATCCGAGGCACCGTCCCGGGCAGAGCTGCCATGGCGTTGGGGAGGGATCGGGGCGGCGGAGAGGGTCCGGTTCAAACCGGGGAGGGGAGAGGGGAAAGGGAGGGGGTACCCCTGAGCCCCGGGAGAGCCGAGAGAGAGCCGGGGCGGGGTGGAGGGGGTGGGATGCTGGGATGCGTCTCCTCGGAGCCGAAGCGCTTCTCTTCCAGCCCGCGGCTGCAAAACAAGGGAGAAATCTTTGCTCCAAAAGGGGGTCCAAAATGAAAAATATATGGAATAACGAGGGGGGGTGGGGGGTGGGGAAGGGGGGGGGCACCCACCAGCGAGTCTTCGTGAAGTTTTAGGGCTATGTCACGCCCGGCCTGAGCGGGCGCTCCGCAGGAATGTAAACCCGACTGCCGGGAGAGGCAGGCGCGGCCCAAGTTGCCTCGGAGCTGGGCTGGGCTTGGGGGGGGGGGGGGGAAGGGGGGAGCGAGTCCCCCCTTATTTTGTTGTTGGCTTCTTTTTTTCCTTAAGTGGTTGGTGCTGTCGCTTAAAGGATGCTGGTATTGGGGGGGGGGGGGGAAGGGAGGGGGGGGAGGAGGAGGAGGAGGAGGAGGAAGAGAGGGGGGAGAACGTCAGATGGAAGGTTTAGAAGTTGTTAAAGCGCCGAAGTTGGGGCGGTGAAGGGGGGGGGGGGGCGGGCGGCGATAGGCTCCGGCTCCTTTCCTTTATCCACGGCCGGGGAAGGGGGTACCAATAAGAGGCAGGAGCTTCCCAGCGCGCAGGGAAAGCAACGGGCTCGCCTTCGGTTGGATCGCTTTATTTATTAGCATCACTTTTAAAGATATTGTTATGTATAACGAGGCTCGGCTTCCCTTGGGTGGGAAGCTGGGGGGGTAAGGGGGGGTGCTTCCCCGGTTTGGAAATACATTGGGGTGAAAGAAGCGAGGGGAAAGTTTAGGGAAGTGGTGTGTGTGTGTTCATTTTTCTATTTTGTTCTATTTATTTCTTTATATAAATTGATTTTTTTTTTTGATGCCTAAAAAAGTTGAACATTAGTGCGCGTCCCAACGGGGTGAGACCGGCCCGGGGAAGGGGTGGGTTATAATATATATAATAGCATGGATAATAATAATAAATCTATAAATATTAAATTCATACCTAGAACGAACAAATTAAAAAATATCATAAATAAATAAAATACTAAAATTTAACACAATAAAATACCTTCCCCCCCCAAGCTTTTCCCCCGAGCCCTGCACCCACCACCTCACAGCCCGCTCCCCCCTAGGCGACGTGGGACCCCCTTCCACCCCATTCCCGGCCGTAGTTTGGAAGCCGGCTCGTCCTGTCCCGCTCGAACCCGGGCTCGGAGCATCTTCTCCCCCCCCGGCCGGGTCCGGGAGCAGCCCCCTCCACGTCCTCCGCCCAGCCCCAGGTATCTCCCTGAGCGCCTCCTTCATTAACATCCCATCTTTAATTAAGAGACAGGCTCGGAGCTGCTCAGCTGGTACCATGGGGGGGGATGTTTAGGGGGGGCAGCTCCGGTGCTCCCCGCGGTTCTCCCGCTCGCTGCCCGCTCGCTCGCCGGGCCGAGCTGAACAAATAGCCAATGTTTTCCCCCCAAAACAGGAGCGGGGCAGGAATCCTCCTCGCAGCGGGGCATGACGCCAGGGCTCACGGCCCCTTTTGTTTGCAGCTGTAAAAGGACTCGCCGTGCAAACCGCTGGAAACTCCCCCCCCCGCTCCCCTAAAACATCCCGGGGTATACGGGGGGGGGGGGGTGTTAAAGCAGCCACCGAAGCTTCTGACCCGGCTGGACCCAAAATGCGGTCCCTAAACCCCCTCCCTGTCCCCCCTCGAGGGCATCGCCACCCCTAATCCCCCCCTCCCTTCACCAGGGCTGGGTTTTGCTTTGAAATTAAAGCCCTGCCTGGACCCCTCCCAGTCCGGCCACATCTTCATCCCTCACCCTCTTCCTCCGCCGCCGCCAAGCTCAGCCTAACCCCGGCTGCGTGGCCCCGAGCTGGTTTTCTCCCGGTTCCACGCCTAAAATTCATCCAAACTCCCCCCCAAAAAAAGAAAAACACAACCAAAAACCGGACGGGACAGAGGGAAAACTGCCCCAAATCCCCGCAATACTGGAATTCTTTCCAAGGTGTCGAGTTGCTCCCAAAGTCTCCGCAGCCCCGGCGCTGCCCCGACTTCGGGGCTCCGGCAAACGAAAAGAACGCCTCTCTCCTCCCCAAAACCTCGGCATTCCCGAAGTTTTCGGCAGGAAAACCGCGGGTGGAGCCGCGCGGGACCGTAGCGGAGCCCCTCGGCCGGCGCCTTCCTCCAGCGCCGCCGTAATTCAATTATTTGCTCGGATGAAACGGGGGGAAAAAGCCTGGGAATAAAGTTGGGAATTCAACGTTTCTGCTCTCCCAGCACCGGGGAAAGATTAAACCGCAGAAGCCGGGGCCGGTCCCTGCCTTCCCCCATCAAACAGAGCAGTTGTTTCCCTCCCCAAACTGGGGTAAGATTTGACACTTTCAGGCAAACCCCTTCACTTTCTCCTCCAGCCACCACGCAAAGAGCTACTTTGATTTTTGTCATTTCTTTGGTGTTGCTTTGAATTCCAGGGATGCTCTGGCGTGTGGCAGCAGCCCCGAATGGGGCTTCGGGGGGCATCGCGGGGTGACCGGGGCTGTCACAGAGGGGGACGGAGGGGACACACTCACCCTCCTGCTGGAAAGCAATTTCACAAATCATTTTTCTAACAATTAAGGAGTGTGCAGGGGTGAAATGGCGATTTCACATGCGGATCGGGGGGCCGGGTGGTACCTGCGCACCCAAGCAGCCAGCAGAGAAACAGGGAACCCCTCTTTTAGCCTATCTTTAACATTCCCCCTCTTTTTCCCCCTTTCCCCCCGTGCTCTGCTTCATTACCCATGTTCACAAAAGAGAGACCCCTTCTTTTCTCTCCTGGGAGCAGCGAGCAATAGATTAAAACAAGCATCAATCAGGAAAGGAGCAAGTAACTGCTTAAAGGAACAGGGGCAGAATTCCTCCCCGCTTTCCCCCTTTCCCTGCCCATCTCCATGGTTTCCTAAGGTATGTTTCTGGTTGATAAATGCCGTACATCGCTATTCCCTTTGGAGAAACGGCTTGTGAAGCAGCCGCTGAAAGCCAACTCATAAGCAGAAGGGAATGGACTTGGCTTGATGTTTTAGGAGCATCTCTCCCCAGCATCCATCCCCTGCATCCTCTGCAGGAGGAAGTGGCTCCTCACGTCGGATACCTCCTCGGAGGGGGCTGACAGTACCCGGTGTGGGGGGGGAAAGGGGGCTCTATGGGCAATTTTCGACTTGAGAAAGATACACACAGGTTGGCTAAACCTGTCCCTAAAATCGCCGGAGCATCAGCGCTGTGCCGGCGGCGAGCAGCCCCAACCACCCATTACTGGTCCTCCTCATTCTCCTCAAGAGAAAGTCACACTCTTCTTTTTTTTCGGGATGCCATCCCATTTCCAGAGCCGTGCGGATCCAGGAATATGAAATCTCCTTAGAAGTCAAACGCGTCTCATCTGGGCGACTAAAACCTGCAGGTTTTGATCCCGATTTTCCTCTCCTCCCCTCCACAAGTAGGATGCAAAAGGAAAACCGCCCGGGGATGAATGATTTAATGAAAAGTTGCTACTTTCTGCAATTACAAGCAGATTACTAATGTGGGAAGGTTTTCCATTTGAGATCCCGGAGTAATAAGCATTATTTTTTTAAGCGATTATCCAATAAATCTCTCTTTAAAGGGCGATAAATCCACCTTGAAAACCGTGGATTTAAAAAAATATCTGTTTAGGATAATATTTAGGAGGGAATTCTGCATTTATTTTCTTTTTAGGTGACCATTGAACAGATCGTGAAAAGAAAAGCACCACATTGAGCCTCAAGTGTTTGGGGGTTCTTTTCAGGAAACCCACAAGGGAGCAAAGGAATATTTGCAGGCTCAGGAAAAACGGGCTGCTTGGTTAAAAAGGTGGCTCCAGGACCGGGGAAGCCAAATCCAAAGGAATGAATTTTCCTCCTTCCCATTAAAGCCCAGACACGAAGCAGATGGGATGTGGGTGCAGACAGTTGGTGCCTGATCCCACTCAAGCCTCTCGCAGCATCCCCGGCCCGCTGCTGCAGACGAGCCCTCCCATGTTCCGGGTCCCAGAAGACCCCAGATGTGTCCTGGGGTAAAAATGAACCACGTTCATCGCCAAGAGCTGCTGTTGGTTGCAGGTGGGCTCGAAGAAGCAAAGACAGGGAAGGGAGATTTAAGGTCTTTGCCTGGCTCCCCAGCTCCTAGCACGGCCCTCAGGTTGGGTGCTCGTCTGCAATTCTCCTCCTTCCTCCTCTTCGTTGGGGGAGCAAGGCTCTGCTTATTTGCCAGAGGTGCTCTTAACTTCACTGCTGAAGGAGGAAAGAAGTCCCTTTCTGAAGCCCTGGAGCAGGAACGAAGCAGTTTCCACTCCCAGGACTATTTCCAAAGGAAAAGTTCGCACTTCTGCCCCAATGCAGGGTGCTCCTGCACCATCAACGCTGACCCTACAGCTCCGCACGGATCTGGGTTAACCCTGCTCTTCATTCGTGCACGCAACAGGAATTCAGGTCTCTTTTATCCAGGGAAGGCAAGACCCAAATCCAAGACTAAAACTCCCCCAGTCCCGCTCCCCATCAGGGTGCTGAACAAAAGGCTGAGTGTCACAACACCACCGGGCTCCTTGGATCTGCCTCTGCACTGGGTCAGGTTTAATTTGCCCAGGGTGCAGCATTACTAGGATGTAAGCTGCACCCTTGAACAATTACCTTATCAAAGCATAACATCTATGGAATGAGCAGAGTATTTTCATTAAACAAATCAAAATAATCAGGCTGGCAATGGCCTTGTTCCTTCTTTGAACCTCTAAGTGGCTTTAGAGATATTCAACAGTCCCGCACCAACTTCTGTTCCACTGGTAGTCCCTGCTTAGTTTCTCTAAAGAAGATTAACTACTCCTTGCTAAAAGGCTCAGTTCTACTTTTGTCAGGGTGCACACACTAATTGGGTTTTCCCTGCATACAACGGGATTCCTATGCTCCTGCTCCCGGCCTCGCTTCCCATTCCATGTGCGTTTTCGAGACAAGGGGAACACTTCTCTCCATGTATTTGATTTGTTCAGTGTTAGAAATAACACCCTGGAACAGGACCTGGCCACAGCGAGAGCTGCTGCTGGGGCACAATGACGATGCAAAAGGGGATTTGCAAATGGTATATTTCAAGGGAATGGGCTGTTGGAGGAGGTGGGAAGGACGCAGCTCATCCCAGGGGCAAAAACTGAGCCTGGGCACCCAGGGACCGACATGCTGTAAGAGGAAAGAAGACAGGATGGGAATAAGGGGGTGTCATGATTTTAAGGTGCCTTTCAAAACCCCCAGCTTCAGGCACACTAAAGATGGATTGACAAAAGAGAGCAGAGCACCTGCCCTCAAATAACTCAAGCTGCCTCCACACTGGATATGCAGCCAAATCCCCTGTTATCTGGCTCATAACTCACCTGTTCCCAGATTAGTCCCACTCCAGTACTAAGGGGCAGAACATTTCTCACCCCCATAAAGACATCACTCTTCCTTCCTTGCACTGGGGGGTAAGGAAAGCACACAGAGATGCCTGGATCTAACAGCACAGCCACTCTCAGTGCTTCCACAGCTGTCTGGCTTTTCTGGGAGCTGAATCCACTGTAAAGGCAGCCCTTTATGTAGGCAAGGGGGGCATCAAGCTTGGAGAACCAGGTTAACCAGAACCCAGGGCTTGTATCTCACAGCCTCATCTGGCCCTGGATGCTGCCACTGCAGCAGCAAGAAGTCCTTGGAAGAAGTGGTGAGCACAGAGGGGAGGGAACACAAAGGTTTGGTTTGGTCTTCCCTGAAATGGAAGGAATCAGATGGAGCCAAGCTGCATATTTGTCTGGGTGAATTAAAAGCACAATCCGCTCTTCCCAGAGGGAGCGGTTGCTTCGTATTTATACATTTAGTTTTACAGGTGTAAAATAGCTTCCCTTTATGCCTATATAATAATTTTTCCATTTGAATTTCAAGGCTTTATTCCCTTCTTTGGATTCTGGTCTCCTACCTGAGCCTGATTCTCCGTATTGCCATTAATTCCTTCATCACAGCAATGAATTCCATTTAATTCTCTATAGCAGTTGTTAAGGTAGATCAAAAAGTGCATTTGCAAAGGTTTCTTCCCCTTCTCCCTTATAGTTCCCAGCTCACCTGTGTCCTGAAAGGACTTGGATTGGAAGCCACTGCACTGTTAGCCACCAGCTCCTGTTACTGCAGAGGAGAAAGGGATGGGCAGGAGAAGCTCTCTTTGTCCCAGTGCGGTTCACAGCTGGGGTATTTCACCCTAACTGGGAGCAATAAGGTTAAGTATTGATCCCAGCTGCAGATACAATTCACCTCTTTCACCAGGTGATGTATATTCAGGTAAGACCTGGCCTCTATTGCATTGGAAAGCTGAGACAGCAGCAGAACCCTGGATTTCCATGAGGAAGGCAAAGAAATGGCAAGATTTTAAGGCATAGCTTCACTAAACATACAGATTTTAGCAACACCAGTTGCTCAGAGGCACCAGACTTCCCTGAATGTGTCAGATGCTTCCCTTTCTGATGCAAAAAGGCTTTCCTTAAGAGGAATTAATACACAGACTGATTCAGACAGGTACTGAATAAAGGAAGCAGTTCAGGGCTGTGTTTTCTCACATCTCTATGTAACGCAGAAGGTGATTATAACCATGTGGTGCTCTGAAACCAGCCCATCTTTACCCGATGCTCTATGGAAACAGCAGGAACAACTCAGCCAACCCACATATTGATAGAAATCAAGCAATAACAATAACACAGGACTCACACAGACCATATCAGCCTTCAGGAAACGTTACATGATTCTATCAGGCTTGCTGCTTGCTGGGTTGTAACCCCAATGTTAGTCAGACTGCTTAGAACCTTCTCATTTAAAGCCTTTCACTTAAAATCATTTAGTATCTGAGGGCAGTATCTGCTTTTTAGTATCTGCTTTTTCTTCCTGTTTCAATTGAGGTCAGAGATTTAGCTCTGGTATTGTATAAGTGGAGCTGCTTTGTTGCCAACTATAACACTGCATAAATGCATTGTTATAGCAATATAAAGGAAAAAATAAGCGAGCTGGAAACATTTTCTTAGTGCTTAATTATAGCACTGCGAATTAAAATCCCCATAATATACCTTCACTACAGGGAAAACCCCTCTGGATCACACATAGCAACCCAATGTAGTAATATTATCTTACTTAAATAGCTGAGGTTGGAGGATAAAAGCACATACCGGGGACTGCTAACCAGGATGCTTCCTAGGAATAAAGGAAGGAAATTGAGGAACCATTGACTTTTATAGGGCTGGAGCCTTCTCTGGATCCCATCTTATAGAAGGTGGGCCAACACGTTTTGGCTGTGTGAGCTCCATGTGTGATTACTCATGGAGCTGATTAGAGATAGGCTCAGTTGCTTTGTCCTTCATAAGGAGTACAAGTAGGTGAAGGAGACTCTCAGAGAGTGCTAATATAGCCCTCAAACTTAGTTGTAAAGCTGTTAGAAAACTTAAAGCAAGGTGTACGTAAAGGAATAGAAGGGATCAAATCTCACAAGTTCTGGAAAGCTTCATTTTGTTTTCGCATTGGCTTTTTCAGCATCAAGGTAGGTGCTATGTAGTTTGCTGTAGGAGGGTGTGAGATGGATGGTGGGAGGTTCGTGCTGATAGAGCAGCAGAGGTGAAGGAATATGCTGTGTGAAGTGACTTGACAGCGAGTAAGGCAGTAGTAAGTAAGGTTAAGTCTCTACAAGTGGACTTAGGGAGGCTGAAAGGGCCTTTTCTGCTCTGAGCCCTGTGCTAGGGGGGAATTTGGGGTGTTCCATCAGCACTGCAGATAAAGATGTGGATGCAGGAATAGACTGAGCCCCTTGGGGATGTTTCTTACATCAGTTGTATATTAATCAAAACATCCCTGGGTGAGGAGTGTGAGCCTGAAACAAGGTGGTTTTAAACCAATGCAAGCTGTTGTTACTAAGCATGATTTACTCCTAAGGAGGCTGGTTTGCAAACTTGAGCTGCGGTGGTAGATGATGAACTCCTGGTTGAATGACTTGGCTTTAGCCTTAAAATAACTGGTTTAATTCTTACTTTTTCTCTCTTAATTTAACTTCGGTGGGACCTTTTAGTAAAAGCAGGGTGATAATTCTGTTCTCTCCTTGCTGTCTTGTGCACAAGCTCTGTAGGACGTTGATGGTTCTTTGATTTCCCTGCTCTGATTTGCACGAGGTTGAAGCATCTCTTCCTGAAAGCCAGCTTCAATGTGGGATGCTTCCAGCGTTAAGGAAGAGAGAAACGCCAAGCCCAGGGGAAGAAAAGGTTAAATCCCACTGAGCAAGCCTCCAATTCCCCTCTTTCATTCCCACCAGGTAGCTTCTAATTACTCCAAGAGGAAAAAGGTCAGGAGGTGGGAGGAGGCTGCCACAATAGGGTGGAAAATGTTTGATTAGCTACTAAGTTAAGGGCTGCCACCCCCTGCCCACGCTACCCCTGCACCCTGCTACTCTCTGCAGGCTTAAGACTCTCAGCAATGCCGAGCTGTTCCTTGTAGGTGATACCTTTGAAGGCCAGGTATTATCTTAAAGTGGAAAAACGTCCCCATATTGGTTTGGTTTATAGGGCTTTAACAGGAGGTTGCGATTTCCATTTCAATTCAGCTCAATGCAATGCCATGAGCTTGGGTGGTGCTGTGTGGAGAAGAGCAGAGCTGTACTTTAGAGCTCTTGGAGCTGTGTTTGGTTGTATTGTTGGTGCACATGGTGCCTGAAAACTGTCTCCATTTCTATCCAGAAGTGCTTGGGATGAGGATTGTTTTCTTCCCATACATCCTGCTTCCGTAAGATGCTTTCTCTGAATACTATTGTGAGACCTTGCTAAACTCAGATGGAGCTGTTTGCTTTTCTAATGTGAGACTGGTGGTTGGTCTCCCTTTTAATATGTGCTTTCCCAGCCTTTCTTTTCTCATCCTGTAATAGTGGTTGCACCAACTCACAGTGAGACAAAACATTAAAAGGGGGGAGGAAAAAACCCTGGTCTGAGAAATGCGTATTCCCTGGGTGGGTTTTCCCCATCCCTAATGCAAAAACCTGGATCTGGAGCCCTGGTGGGGCTTGCATTGGTGTGAGCTCTGCAGCTAATGGAGTCCATAGGAGCAATCTGTAGGATAAATCCTCTTAATCCAGATGGAGTCCATATATTTCAGGGGTTTGCTTGTGTGTAGCCAAACCTGGATGCCAGGTCTCTGAACTGCGTTATGCTGCTGTACCGGAGCACATACAAGATGCTCTTGACTTCATTGAGTTTGATGGTGAGATATGAACTGTGTACAAAGCTCAGGAGGCCCTTTGCAGACTGGTTTAGATCTGAGGAAGTGTTGAGTTTATTGTATTGTATTGATTATTTATTGTATTTAACAGTAAGGAAGCAAAGGGTGGATGTTGGCTCAGAGGAGCCCCTTCGGTGCGCAGCCTGCGGGGGCTCGCTTGAAATTGATGCTGACTTCTAAACATGATTTCTTTTAGTCAAGACCAGTTCAGGGGCCCGAGATGAAAGACAATCTGGCCACTAATGCCCTGTAAAGCAGGGAGAAAATATCCCCTGACAAACCCAGTAAAAGAGGCGGGAGGGTATTTCTTTCCAAGAGTCAATTCTCATTTCCTGAATTTCCATTAGGAAGGAGGGCAGAGGGTTTCTTCTTCCCTCTTAGTTCCTCTCCATAATCAATTGTTTTGCTTTAATACTTGACATAGGTGACAAGCTGTTGAAAGAAGGTAATTTAACTGTTTTGCTTTCAATCTGCTCAAGTATTTGAGGAGTGGTCTCCTGTTTCTGGCACTGTTGCAGCCTGTGATGTCCATTGCTACAGCAGGAGAAGGGATGTGCCCATGTAAAAGAGGGCATGGTGATGGTAATACCTGACTCCTTGGGCAGCAGTGGGGCAGGATCAGGTCCCCATAACGTAAACACAGGAGGAGATTTTGATCTGAATTATTTTGGCCCGAATCCAAAGTAACCCATTGACTTCAGTGCAGTTACTGGGGCTGGATGGATGCCCGGTGTAATGGAAAGCAGGGTTGGGGGCCCTCTCCTAAAAGCAGATATTTAACATTCACAACTTCTCAACATTAGGGAAAACAAATTAACATCCCTTCAATTAACATCCCTTTTTTTTCTCCTGGAATGGTGAAATTGCTATTTCTTTTCACTTTTTGTCCCTTAAAACTAAAATTGTTCTGTCTTCAGGACCCTTTATTTTGGGGGAGGGGGGACGGACACGACACACGACTTGGATTTTCTTGAAGCCATTACCTGGCCAATTTTTTAAGCCCATGGTTACATTAGTCTTGGAAGATGCAGTATCTGTAAAAGAAAGGTCTTTTGCTCTAACGTGCTGGCTGCACTTGACTGTTTCCTATTGATAGGAGATAGAGCAGCATGGAAAATAGCCTGCGCCGGGCTGGGTAAAGGGAGGGAAGTTACAAGGCTGCTCAGCATATAAAACCACCCATTGCCTTATCATAATCCATGGCCTCACTTCCCTAGCATCACCTCTGCTCTTGTGGGCAGAGGGAGAGCTATCTTCCCAGGCTGGAGAGAGCCAGATAGCCACGGAGCCGCACACTTATCGCCCAGCGCAGCGGGCGTAATGGGAACCGCAAATTGCTCTAAACTGAAGTTGCTGGGGAATTAACTTCTAAAGGGTGGAAATCCTCGGAGGAGAAGGCTTCGGGATCTGCACAGAATGGAAACCAGCCTCGTGCTTGGTCTTGCTCTGCTCCTGGGCGCGTTGAAAGCCTCAGGTTGGCCAAGTTTTCCCCCCCTTCCCTCAAGCCTTCAAGCTCTGATGGATCAGACCCTAGAAACGCACTGCAAAGGTGATGCAAATCTGCATCGTGACCCTTGGCTGCTTGGAGCGTGTCTTTGGGCTGACCTTGAGGGGTTGTGCCACTGCCGTAAGCACCCAGCACCTTGCTGCATTCCTCTTTGCTATAGAGCAAGCCTGAAACCAGGGTGCAGCTTTAAGCTGAGCCTTCTAAAACTGGCTCCTGGGCTTTGCTAAACCCACATAGACCTTGCATGGGCACCGGAGAGCCCTGCCAAGAACCCTGCCTTCACCCAGTGCTGGCTCAGCAGAACACTGGGTCTCTGTCCCGGCTCACTCAGCAGCTGTGGATGCCTCCAGGGTTTCCTCTGAAATCCAGGAGGATTTAAGCTGTGCTTCAAGCGGTTGGAACCCAGCAGTGGAGGGAGCCCACTGGAGGTAGGGATGCTGTGGCTGCAGGGCATGAAGGAGAGTGAAGGGAGGGCAGCCATGGAGGCACACGTGGCATCCCGCTGCTCCCTGTAAATCTGTTTGTTTCCCAAGTTTTTAAATCTAGAAGGCAGGATTGCTTTGTTATCAGCTGTTTTGGCTGATTTATTGCAGTCAGAAGGTGACTCAGCCCAGCATTTCATCTGCTCTCCCCCCCAACATCAGGTTTGGGAATACATGTAGAAAAGCACTCTGAAATGAAGGCTTAATTCACCCCACCTCCCTGGAAAGATGCTTTCCTGAGTGAGACAAGACCTATTGGGTCAAAGAACAACACTGAGCAAAAGAAGTGTATTTACTATATGGGAAACCTGCACTTGGAAGTGTATTTACTATATTGTAACTCAAAAAGGTCTGTGGATAGAG
Organism: Pezoporus wallicus; assembly: GCF_028554395.1. Lineage (NCBI taxonomy): Eukaryota > Metazoa > Chordata > Aves > Psittaciformes > Psittacidae > Pezoporus > Pezoporus wallicus. Next base: position 222,258 of record NW_026639781.1, on the reverse strand, counting down.
CTGGTTTCAGCCTGGGAGTGGCTGCAATGCTCCTTTCCCCTATGGCAGGATTCGCCCAGTCCCAGTGAAGCCAAAAGAGATTATTCTAAGCAATGCATTGAGAGTGGAATCGGAAATCAATTGCTAATAAACACTGTAGGGGATGCCATGGGAATGGGGCCTGGCATCTGTTCTTATGGACTTCAGCGGCATTGCACCATGTTGTCCTCACACTTTTGGTGATAAATCACAGTGTATTTCTGACAGGGTGGAGTGGTGAAGCTCAGATGTGTTATTAAGATCTCTCCTTTCCCAAATGTCACGTTGCCTTGATGTTTAAAGGTCTCCATTGTGCAATGAGCACGGCATTGTGGTGAGCAGCAGGCAGGACCCGTGTGGTCCTGCTGGGAAGCATGGGGAGGGGGAGGATTGGCAGCTCCCCTCTTGACTCGGGGGGGTCCCAATCCCCTGGTATCCTCAAGGAGAGGGGTGATGGGATGAGCAATGGGGTGAAATGTGCTGGTCCATCCAGCTGTCTCCCGTGCCAACTCAACCACCATCAAGTACATCCGCTGACCTCCTCAGTGGTGGTTCGCAGCCCCTCATTGACTGTGCCCATCATCTCCAGCCTGATGTCCTTTCACCGTCCCATATTGCTACCTGAGGGATGCACATACCTGCAGCTGTGGCTCATATAGGATCAACAGGTGGTCCGAGAGCTGTGAGCTTGGACACAGCTCTCCATCAAGGGATGGAGGAGCATTTGAGAGCCTCCTTGAGCCTCCTGCCCCTAAGGCCACCCCTTTGCAGCGCCTGGCACACCTGTAGGCTGCCATATCCTTGCTGCTCCTCTTGGACCACTGAAGATGGAGCTCCAGTTCAAGTCCCTCTGTAGCATTACGAGTAGAGCAGTGACCTTTTAATGGTACAAGCATGTGGTGAAGCATCTGGGTACACCAGGGGCTTGGCAGCAAACTGTGTCCGAAAGGACCATACATGGAGCAGAGGAGATGGGTGGCTTGGTGCCCTCCTGGCCATGGTGCCTTTACCCACCTGCAGCAGGATGGGGCTTGGGAGCCCTTAGAGGGGGAAAGGGGGTTGTCACATGGATGTCACTAGTGTGGTCCCTTCATCCTGCAAGAGCGACCAGCTTTGCCTTGGCACCGCTGGACCTGCGTTGGGATGCTTGGCTTCCCTCGGAGAAGGGCCTTCACTGTCCCCTGCTCCGTTTATCGGAGCAGAAGCGAGCTGCTCCTCGCTTCCCAGCTCTGGGGATGCCCGGGAGGAGCTGGGGCCGCTCTCCATCAGCAGATGCCTGCTGCCACCCCGTGGCCTCCGCAGGGAAGCTTCGCGGAGCGGTGCCCTTCTGCCTTCCTCCCATTCACCCTCCTCCTCCCGGGGGTCACTTGTGGCCCCACCAGGGGGACGTGGAGCTGTGGGGGTGCTGGCTCTGTCCTCTTCCTTCTGTGTCTGCCTTGTTTGTGTCCGCTTGCAGCCTTCCCATGTATTTGATGGGTTCTTTGGGGTGACAGCAAATTGAGCTGCCCCCTAAGCGAGTCTTGGGGAAAAGGGGATTTGGGCTGAACAGCTGTAGGCCAGGGATGCAACTGCTTTTGGGTTAGGCCATTGCAATAAAGATGTGCGGATAGCCTGGTGACAAGGGGTTCTCCTTTCCCAAGCATTTTAGGGTTTTCAGTCCTCTTCTGTACTATGATTTTTAATCCCAGCATGGTTTGGGTTGGAAGGGACCTCAAAGCTCATCCAGTTCCAGCCCCTGCCACGGGCAGGGACCCCTTCCACTAGAGCAGCTTGCTCCAAGCCCCTGTGTCCAACCTGGCCTTGAACACTGCCAGGGATGGGGCAGCCACAGCTTCTCTGGGCACCCTGTGCCAGCGCCTCAGCACCCTCACAGGGAAGAGCTTCTGCCTAAGAGCTCATCTCAGTCTCCCCTCTGGCAGGTTAAAGCCATTCCCCTTGGCCTGTCCCTACATCCCTTGTCCCAAGCCCCTCTCCAGGTTTCCTGCAGCCCCTTCAGGCACTGGAGCTGCTCTCAGGTCTCCCCTTCAGGAGTCTTCTCCAGGCTGCCCCAGCCCAGCTCTCTCAGCCTGGCTCCAGAGCAGAGCTGCTCCAGCCCTCGCAGCATCTCCATGGCCCTAAAACGGGCCCTTTAGAGGTGCTTGAGCACAGGGGGACTCCCAGTTTTCCTTTAAAAGCAGGTGCTCGTGTCTCACCAAGTCCCATCTTGACTTGGATTTGACAGAAGAAAAACCTGAGTTTGACACAATGAACTCAATACAGTGCTACAGAACGGGGAATGGGAGAGCCAGGACCTTCCCTGGTCCTGATGCTTCTCCCACCACCTACCTAAATCAGCTTAGAGGGGCTCTGTGCATGCTGGGTGCTGTGGCACGGGGCTGTCTCCCTCCCCTGCACCTCAGCTCATCAATCAGGAGTGGAAAATCAGACCCATACAATGAGAGTTTTGAGGAGCCCGTGTTAATCTTGGGGAATGAATGAATTCCCCCTCCGCTGGTGATGGTGCCCTCAGGAAAGGAAGAGAAAGGGCTCTCTTGACCATGTTTTTAAAGCCTTTTCCTCTGAAGCGCTGGTGGTTGATGGAGGGAAGCTCTTGGCTCCTGGGCTGGTGCAGGAGGCTCCTGGATGGGATGCCTGGGGCTGTCAAGGCTTTGCTTGCCCAGTGTTGGGGCAACAGAGTGGAGCCAAATGCAGGTCATTTAACCCTGCCTCATCCCTTGGCAGCCCAGAAGTGCTGTGTTTGTGAGCGGTGGGCACGATACCGGATGGCTTGAGCAAGCTTTTGGCTTGGGGTCAAGGTCAGCAGTTTCCTGCACAGCCTGAAGCTTGCTGGAGCCTGTGCTGTGGGTTCCTGTTTGGATCCCACCGGCTTTAAGCTTCTGGTTTCCCCTTTTCTGGCGTCTTGCAAAGTATGAGACGTTTTCCTTGCAGGCAGGAGCTTGTTGGCCAACCTGAGGACTCACCGAGTTTGTTCTGGTCTAGGAGGGAATGGTTATGACTATAACAGGGTGGATTTCCAAGGTAACCCCATGGGCTTGGTCATTGACTTGCTTCTTAACTTATTGTTAGCCCATCTCTTGCTGCACTTGAATCTGAAGCTCTTGGAGACCAAAAGCAGGAGCTTGAGGTCACTGAGGCCTTCATGGGATGGGGATGTGGCCCCCTTGCACTTTGCAGTGTCCTTGGTTCTTCAGCTGGGTGCTTCTCATTGATGGCCTGGGGTGTTAAAACCCAGTCCCTGTTGCTCAGACCCTTCCTGCAGTGCCCCAGGCATGGATGGTTTGATACCCGTGTGCAGTGGAGATGGGCTTGGGCTGCTTTGCAGACTGTGGGGTTTAGGTGTGCAGGAAGGATGGCTCTGCCCTCTCTAATATTCATTAGGGGAGTATCTGATTGCAGGACGTGATGGTGAGGAAAGGTCATGATGCTTTCTATACTCTTGGTAACCTTAGGTATGTGTGAAAGCCCTGAGAAAGGCTGTCTTGGGTTAAGGGCTTTGTATTTGGTGTATGAGTGAGCCTCAGATCCTTCTCAGAGCGTAAAGCTCCTGCTTCTGATGGGCTGAATGCCGCTTAAGTCCTCAGACCTTTTAGCATCCTAGTTTAGGGGCCTGGCCAGTGTTTTGTGTGGTCTTGACTTGTCACCGACCCTGTGTCTAGGTCATGAAGCCTTGATGTTGAAGCAGATGAGGCATTACTGGGTGCTGAGCGTGGTTGTGGCCTCTAGCAGGAGCTCCAAGCAGAGCTTGGGCACACATCAGTGTCTGCACTTGCAGTGCAGAAGGGAGCTGAGCCTGGAAGGACCCTGCTCTGTTAGTGGGTGATTTGGCAAAACAGACCCAGTTCTTGCACGGGGCCCTTGCAGAGGCAGGAGGAGGCGAAGCGTGATGCATGAGCACGCTTTGATTCCCCTTTTCCCCAGCCCTCATCTTAACCCCCCTTAACCAAGTCATTTCCGAAGCTTGTGCCTCCTTTAGCTGCTCTAAAGCTTTGCTTATACAGCAAGAGCAGTTAAAACAACAGCAGAAGCTGCATTCATTCCAACCCCAATCGTTCCGTCAAGGCTTCAGCAGCAGTGAGAAGAGCCCTGCGGTGATTCAGAGCTGAAAGCCTTTGTGCCTTGCTGCTGAAGGTGAATGAGGCAGGTAGAGGGAGGATGTCTCATTGCATTTCTCAGTTATTGGCTTACCCTGCCCTGGGCATGCTGCCACCCCTGCCTGCAACATCAAGCTCACGTGCCCGCTGTCTCCAGAGCCATCAAGCTGCTGTGAGCGCGTCCTGCCTGCCCTTAGGTTGTTCTGGGTCAGGTTTTGGTCAAGGTTATGTTTGAAACTTCCAGATTTGTGGAAGTTCTGCAAGCTCAAGGGTTGCTGAAGGCAAAGTCTGGCTGCTGAGAGGTGAAATGGTGCTGGCACAACGGGGACCTGCTTGAGTGGGTCCAGAGGAGGCCACGGAGATGCTGCGAGGGCTGGAGCAGCTCTGCTCTGGAGCCAGGCTGGGTCAGCCTGGAGAAGAGAAGGCTCCTGAAGGGGAGACCTGAGAGCAGCTCCAGTGCCTGAAGGGGCTGCAGGAAAGCTGGAGAGGGGCTTGGGACAAGGGATGTAGGGACAGGCCAAGGGGAATGGCTTTAACCTGCCAGGGGGGAGATTGCCAAGTTCTGGATATGGTCACCTGGCTTCAGGAGGTCTTGGAGCAGGGTTTCTGGTTGTTTTAGAGGGAGATTATAGTATAAAGGAAATGGGAATTCACCTCCTCTGGGGGGGCCTTTTCCTGTATTAAGTTATAGGAAAATTAAAGGGAGTTAAAGGGGTGACATCTTTTGCCTAAGCTCCCAACGTCAGTAGCAGAGTAGAAGACATCTCATTGTGGGTAAGTGTTAAGAATGGAAACAGAATGAATATCCATTTACTGCTTGCACTGTGGCATAAAAGCTCCAATCCAGGTGGGACTTTGGTCTGAAGGTTGGTCCATGTGAGCACTCTGGGCAATAGTGTGGGAAGAGAAACGTAAGGAATAGTAATGAGATGGGACTGGCTTCCAAGGGCAAAGCTCCTTCTGAACGATGCCCTGTATGTGCATCTCCCTGCCTGCCTGGTCTTGCTATAAGCCTTGCTTCCGAGTAGGTGCTGTGCATTCAAATGATGACTTTGTCTTTTCAAATCCTCTAAAGAAATGCCCTAAGCAGAGGGGAGAGATGTCAAAGGCTGAAGTTTCACCCCGCACCCCTTCCCCAGACCGACTCCAAGCGCTTCTCCTCGATGGTCACAAGATGATAATTGATTTCAACCCTTCATTCCCACTTGACCTTTGAACAAAAGCCAAATCATGAGTCCCCGCAATGTGGCCATGCTTGCAGACCAACGCCACCCGACCCACAAGTGCTCTGGCTTGGGAAACTTGGCTTGTGCTTGTTGCTTTCCAAAAGGCCGGATTTCAGCAGCTTGGCTGCTTTTGAGATGTTTGACCCAGTGCGTTTGGGAGCTGTGTCCTTCAGGGTGCTTCTGTTGCTTTTTAGGGTGGATGGCCCCATGCGCAGTGAAGAAATGACATAGATGTTGGGGTGTGTGTGGGGGAAAGCCCTCCAAAGCTTGTAGCAAGCCATCTGTGTGGATATACGGGTTAGGGAGGTGTAAATGAGGCAGGAGATGCAAGGGGTGGTGGTGGTGACTGGATGTAAAAGCTGGGATGGAGCAAGGGAGCACGGGAAGTTGTGCAGTGGAGCAGGAAGGGCTTCGAGCCAAGACTGAAGAGACTGGGGGCAAGACCCCTTAGGGCAGGGGCTGAGGGAAGGTGATGGATGAACATTGTTTGAAGTGGGTCAAGAGATGCCTTCCTTGGGCATCATCTCCACCACCTGCCATTGACAGCCTTGGGGGTAGATGTCTCTGGAGATGCAGGACTTGTTGCCTTGGGTAGCTCCACAAAAGAGCATTCATTGAGGTGGTGCTGGCTTTGGAGGAGACCTGAAGAGCCCTGTGTCTTCATACCAGGTAGCTCCAAATCACTGCGATGCACAAAACCCAGATAGGCTCTGATCGACCACAGTGCTCAGCATCATCAAAGCACCAGGCAGGCACCAGGAAGCTACCCACCTCCAGAGCTGGGCTTTCATGCAGGGAGGGTGCTTTGTGTGTTTCTCACTGCCTGTTCTGTGAGGGAAAAGCATCTGCAAGGAGTCTATCTGCTGGGCTGGGAACCGTTCTCCTCGTGCTGCTCCTGCTGCATCCTGCTTGAAGCATCCCTGCAGGATGGAGAGGGGGAAACCAGTGCTGCTGGGGCAGTTGTATTTCTGCTGTGGGATAGAGGGGTTCCCTTTGGAGCTCAAATCCCAAAGGGGAATGAGTAAAGTCAGTCTGAGCAGCTGGGAGTGTATTTATAGCCAGCCTCGGAGTGTATTGCTAGTGAGGGGCACACAGGGCTTCAATCACATCATAGCATGGTTTGGGTTGGATATGAGTCAGTGTTGGCATTCTTAGCTCAACAGATCACTGTTTGTTGCTGTTAGTGGCATGCAAGGACTTAAACAAGGGGAAAAAAGCTCTGGGCTGCATCTTTGGAGGTGGTCTAAATAGACAAAAGGCTTTGAGGGGAGCAATACAGGTGCCCAGAGGGGAGAGGACTTGATCCGGGCCATGGCAGAAGCTGGTACTGGGTGCAAGACGGGTGCATGTGGGGAGCTGTGTTCATCACCTCCCCTCCTTGCTGTCCGAGGTGCATGGAGGGAGCGAAGCTCAGCACCGGGGGCTCTGAGGAGCTTCATGTGGATTCTGTTAGGGGTGTGAAATAGAGATGCTGGTGAGAGCTCTCCCATGGCATCCATCAGTGTCTGGATGCAGGGGGGTGGGAGATGGGTGAAGCCAGCTGACAGCCCTGCTTGGTAGCTGTAACACAGCAGTGAATAATGACAAGTGAAATCCCACCTAACACACGGCCTTTGCTCACCACACGCATTTCTCCACTCAATCCTGTCCTCTGCTTAGCACCTGCAACACCTCCAGCCCTGGAAACAAGAGCCGGTGTGTGTGTGTGAAAAATACCCTTCATTCCTCCTCGGAGCCCCTGGTCTGGACAGAGTCATTTGTTTCTCCAAACTGAGGATTTTTTGGTAGCACTTCTGTGCCAAGTTTGTGTCAAAAGGAAGGGAAAGGGAGCAGGGACATTCGGAAGACGGATGTCTCACCTGCTATGTCATGTTAGTGTCAAGGCAGAGAGATCAGTGTGAATGGATATCAAGCTGGGTAACACGAGGAGGGGGGAGAAAAATAAGGTGCAGACATCAGAAACAGGCACTGTCACACTGTCTGCTTGTTTGATGCAGAAGGCTTGGAGCTGCTCCATAGCAGCTTCGGAATGCTCCACGCTGGGCTGCTGTTTGGGTTTTTATTCAGCATGATTTAGTGTAAGGGTCACTTGCAGGGAGGAAGCAGCATCGCTGCGTGAGGATGAGGGTCTCCTGCCAAACATGAGTGCTCCAGCAAGGTGATGAGCTGCTGGGGAGCAATAGTCCTTGTATTCACCCAGTCTGGCCAGGAAGGGTGAACTTCAGGGCTGGCTGAACAGGGGAAATGGAGCTAAACAGGGACCATTTGCATTGGAAGTGAGAGGTGGAAAGGGCTTGGGGTGTTGGTGCCTCATGAGATGGAGCATCCCCCACTTGCAGCCCCACAGCTTGGGTCTGAGTGGGTTTATTTGCATGTCCTTTATGCTTTGAGGTTGACCATCAAGGTTTTACCTCTCTAACCCCCAGCAAGCAACCAGGGCAGGTGCATTTGTGATCTGAGTAGCATCTTTGGCTGTTGGCTATGGAGGCAGCTGGAGGTGGGCAGACCACCTATAGTGGGGGGGGGACACAGATGGCATTGTGGGGGTTCTTAAGTTGAGAAACCCAAACCCTCAATAAGAAATACTCCAATTCCCTTTGGGTTGAACAGTGATCATTCTTTAGCTGCCACTGGTGGCTTAAGCAAGGGAAGGATAAAAACCCCTTCATTTCCTTCTTGCTGTTCCTGCTTTTGGTGTTCTGCTTCGCTCCGTTCCTGCTCAGTGCTCCCCTTCATGGGCTCTGGGCAGATGGAGCATGTCTAAACCTGTGTAAGCACCAACTGCAGGGTCCGGGGAGCAGCTGCCTCCTCCTGTCAGCAGAATCACCTCCTGAACAGCTCCAGCAAGCAGAGCAAATCCATCGCGTGTCTACCAAGTGGACTGAAATCCTGTTAAGAGGCAGGATACAGGCTGAAGGGAAGGTGGTGCCAGGGATGCTATGGTACCACCTCCTCTAACCACCACCCTGGGGGTGATGAGGTGTAGGGAGGAAGATGTTCTGAACTAAGAAGGCGAGCTTTGGAGAAGGGGGGAGTGAGCAGAGGGCTGGTTTTGTGGCTCTGAGTCTCCTGAAGTGCAAGGCTTGGCATCTTTTATGAAGCTGTTCTACAATCAATTACCCCTAAACTGGAGTCTAGCCCAAAGGATTGTCATCAGTCTTGTACATGCAGCACGGAGCAGCCTCTGCTGGCACAGGAGGGAAGGTTTATGTCCTGCCCTGAGGAGCTGAGTCTCAGTTTGATGGAGCCAGAGGTTTGAACAGCCTTGAGGCGCTGCAGTGAGAGCATCAAACATTGGCTCAAAGCATCTTGGATAGGAAACCAGCTGGAGCTGGGCTGGGGCAGGCAAACTGTGGTATCCAAAGGTCACACCTGTGGCTCTCTTCCACCCTCTGGTCTGCTGCTGGACCACAAAAGCCTCCAAGAAGTTTGCCCCTTGTTAGCCCATTGAACAAGCAGGCATTGAGCCCATTGAGCCCACTGGCTCGTGTTGTGCCGCCGCTGGCTAAGGGCTGTGGGAGACAAACATCCATCATACGAAGTGATTTCTGTTCCAGTCCCGGAGGTAGCTGTGATCAACTCCAAGTCATGGCCAGGGATGCTTGGCAAGCACTGAAATCATAGAACCTCAGAATGGTTTGTGTTGGAAGGGACCTTAAAGCTCATCCGGCTCCAACCCCCTGCTATAGGCAGGGACACCTTAACCATCGTGGTTAAGCATTGTGGGTGTTGTGTTGCCACTTGAAACGCTATTGATTCCCCTGGACTCGACAGCAAAAGCTGTCAACAAGGGTCTCTCTGTATTTCACACCCATGAGCACTAATGGCACAAAGAGCAGAAGCAGTAACCTCATTCATATCTGGTCTGCAGGTGCTCCGTTGAAATAAGCTGATTTCTCTGTTAGAAGTTGTTATATATGTAAATAAGAATAACCTGAGTCATTGTCTGGCTCTCATTTCTTCAAGCCGTACTTCAGTAACTAAGTACATGTGCTTAGCTCTAAGTAAGCAGCACTATTTGTGGGCTTAGTGAAGTATTTGCAGGATTGGGGCAGAAAAACCTGTGTTAACACTGCTGCAGTGTGTGACAGCACTGATTTGGGCTCAGGCGCTGCATCACTTGTTAAAGAAAAACACAACACCAACACCCAAAGTCTGTGGTGTGGGCATTTATCATACAGAATCCCAGCCTGGTTTGGGTTGGAAGGGACCCTAAAGCCCATCCAGCTCCAACCCCTGCCACGGGCAGGGACCCCTTCCACTGGAGCAGCTTGCTCCAAGCCCCTGTGTCCAACCTGGCCTTGAACACTGCCAGGGATGGGGCAGCCACAGCTTCTCTGGGCACCCTCATAGGGAAGGGTTTATATTTATATCCAGGTAGTCTTATGAATGCCCCAGGACCTGCTCTTTGCATGAGCACTTGTTGCTGTGTGAGTGCTTCAGCAGTCAGTTTCTGAAGGTCCTGTGTTGCTTCTTGTCCTATGGGACAGACTTGTATGGGCCAGTTGGTGATAAAAGCTTCGTGCCAGGGACTGGGTTATAGATCGTGCATGTCATGAGGGGATGCCATGTGATGATGAGGAATGGCTCCATAGGGAAAGGTTGTCCCCCCGCTCATTACTCAAGGCTATAAGAAGTTGCCCTGACCCAGGTTTTGTTTTGTGTGTAGCCTCTGGTGTGGTGTCTGGCTTGGCTAAATGGAGCTTGCATATACACCAGGGTAAGGAAGAGGAGTAATTAATGATCTGAAGATATATATAATGACTTTGCTCTTCATCTCCTCTCCCTGCAGCCATGCATGTGACCCAACCTCTGCACTGGATAGACTTGTTATTGTAGTGCCTTGGTCACGGTGGATGCTGCTGACACATGATAGAAAGATGTCAGGGACACCATCAAAGCTGGCTTTTCACAGGGAGCCCTTGTCTGCACGGAGGCCTTTGGACTGACATGAAATGAGTTTGGGTCAGCAGGGGGGACGCCTTAAACGGGGAAGATAAATTAGAAAGCTTCTGGTCATTGGATTAAATAGCATAGTATTAAAACCCCCATGAACACAGGGGCCTTTGGGTTGTTAGACTGACACGTGCATAGGGATGCACATGATGGGGCAGAGAGGGATAACAGAGGCTGTGTCTGGCAGGTGCTTGGGGCATGGGCAGAAGGGGTGAAGCTCCCCTCCCTGCCTGTGTGGTTTTAAGCAAATCCCTCTCCTTGAAGAGAAAACACTGTTTGTGGACAGCTGTGTTAAACCCCTGTGATGCCAGCATGTCTCTGTGTGGTTTTGTGGCTCCAGGAAACCTCATTTTGTGATTTATGATTCCACATGGGTGCTGGAATCTCTGCTTTTTCCTCCTGCTCTCGGCTCCTTTCCTCAGCCCAGCACCAGTCACTGAAGTCCATCTCGGGTCCACCTAAATAAGCAGAAAGAATTATTTCTATATAGAATCATAGAATGGTTTGGGTTGGAAAGGACTTTGAGATCATCCAGTTCCACCCCCCCCTACTTCTCAGCACATTAGAGCTTTCTATCCTATTTCTGACTCCTATTTCTATCCTATTTCTGACCCCAGGTCACTTTGTGCGTTGCTTAAGGTTCATGTCCAGGCAATAAGATAACTTTTGCTGTAAAAAGGGCAAAAAACCAGAGAAAGATGTCTCTATTCCTTCAGTTCAGTTGGAGACCATGAGATGCCCCTGCCCCCTGGGTACCTGTGTGAGGGTCTTGCTCAGAGCACGCTGCTGTATGTACAGCTGGAGATCAGTGGCTGCAGGGAGGAGGAGCTGAGGCTGTAAATCATGGCTGTGCTTGAAGCAGTACACTCATATGTGAACTGGAGCCAGGCAGGTTTACGCCATGGGCTGAGGGTGCCAGATCTTCCTGGTTTTGCTCCTGTGCCACCACCACATGCCTGGAGAACTGCTCTTCAACAGCTCCCTGGCCTTTACATTGCCGTGTGCTGCCACCCTTGCTTGAGTTGTGCTTTCACTTGGTTAGTGGTAAATGGCAAGGGAAGAAGCTGCCAACTGTGTTTATGGGCAGGAGCTTTGTCCTTCCTAATGGTGCACAACGATAGAGGGTACAGTCATCCTTGTACCTTTCCTTTGGTTAAGAGCAGAGCTGCATTGCTTTATAGGGAAAAGGGTGGGCAAAAGCTCATGCAGGTTAACCCTGACCTTTAAATCAGTGCTTTGCTGCTGTAGCTCCCTTGTGGGTACCTCTGCTTGGAGGAAGACATCAGTAAAGAAAGTGGAAGTCAAACAGGGACACTGATGGATCACTTGGGAAGAACTAGCTGGATAAGATGTGCTCCAAGCGAGTTCTTCCTTGCAGGCAGGAATTGTGAGGCAATGCAGCTGCTGGTTTCCATATGGATGCAACTCCTCTTTTGGAATATGTAGCTTAGTTACTAGAATACTGCCTGCATCACTTTCCCAGCTTCTAACGGGCTTTTTCATCTCTTCAAACAATGTCACATTAAAGGCACACCAGGAGGCAAGCGTCCTCTCTGGGGGAGGATGTGACGTGCTCAGAGCTATCTCAGATGCCAGTGTTAGAAGCCTATAAATAGATGTTTTGGATCATCCTAAAGTACATCCTATATATAAGCAGTGCTGGGCCGTATCTGATTGTATTCTCCAGATGGGTCCTGTCACCGCTGGGGGCTTGCAGTTGATGCTACAGGAGAAGCTGCTCACCTCAAGACTTCATGGATGTCGACTTGGGTCTCAATAATCCTCAGGAAGAGAAGCTTCCCTCTTAAAAGCTTTGGGTTGGTAATAAAGGTAGATGTTGGCTTAAGACCTACTGTGGAGTAGAAGGGTTTAGAGGTCTGGGAGACTAGATCTGCACTGGAGTTGCTCACACAATGGTTTGGAGCCTGGTAGCCAAGGGTAGGTGGGACACTACAGAGGACTATTGGAACAGGATGAGGTGACTCTCTCAAGGTACCCAGTCTGTTGAGCTCAGGAACAGCACAACAGTTGTGTGACCACGTACCCCTGAATGATCTTCTGACCTAGGGGAGGGGATTTCTTTGCTTTCAAAAGCATTGGCTTGGTTCCTAAAGCCTGTGTTCAGGCACCTTGGTGCAAATGTATCCCTACCCCACTTTGTGCCATCCTGCTTGAGCTCTTGTGTCACAGCAAGTCAGGATGAAGGCAGAAGCTGCAATGATTGTCTCCATTGCTCTCTTCCCCATCTGTGTGCCCTTGTCTTGAAGGAAACCTGAGCTGACCTAAGCTTCCTCCCTAGGCTTGATTTAAAACCACTTCATTGCAGTGGTGAGAAGAGCTGTTGCCTTCAGGGTTTCTCTTGGAATCAGGAGTGAAGTCTTGCATAGACACCTATAAGAGCATCTCTTCTCTCTTTAGGCTACAGTCACTTTCCTCCTGTCTTGCTGGAGCAGAACAAGATGCTCTTTCCACCACTGCATCCTAGCTGGGGTCAACGTGTCTACCTGGCCTTGGCTAGGGCAATCTTGTCTCGAGCAGCTTATCCGAGCTCTCTTTTCCAGGCTTTCCTGGAGAGCCTTTTGCTTCTGTTCCCACAGTGACCTCTTCTTCACTGGGAAACCACAGAGGAACGTCACAAAACACCAGGTACTTGCCCTGACCTGCTGCTGGGCCGGAGGCTTGATTGCCACTGGAGATTCCCATCAAGCCAGGAAAGAGCTGCCAATGTGAGCATGGCTTTCAAGATGACTGATTCCTTTAGTTGGGTCAGTTCCTAGCCCTGGGAAGTAGGAAGGATGTGGGCAGAGATGGCCTTTAGAAACTTCCAGACAAGATTGGCTGAAGCTTTCCCCCCCCCTTGCCTTCCCCAGCATCCTATTGTGTGATTTCCCCCTTGTCCCGACTATCCCAGGCGATACCATCTCTCCTTTCATGTTGCACAGAGATGGCCTTTGATTCTCCTCTATCTGACTGCACCTCATCAATTTGCTAAGCTGCGTTTTTCTCCAAGCTTCTCATTCCTTGTGTGTATTTTGGTGCTTGTTTTCCTTCTAGAGAATATCTATGGTGAAATCCAGGTTCCCCCCCCCATAAAACAGCTGTGGAAGATGGGTATAAGGGGTTAACTGCTTAAAAATGAAAATAGGGAGAAAAAAATTAGCAGTGAGATATATCACACCAAGGAGGAGGAGTATTCCTGCATGCTCACTTAGCAGCAGCAAGTGTTATCTTGTTCCTAACCATGGGTTTGAGTGGGTTGATAGGAAGAATACGCCACTGAGTAAGCACTGAGCCTTGTCAAACAGTGATTTGATTTTTCAGCACGGGCTACATGATGGCAGACTGAGGCAAGTTATTGCCTGTGATATTATTAGGATTATTAGGATGCTGTGAAGGCTTCTTGCTGGCAACTTCTGGCTTGAACGGGGCTCTTGAGAGGGTTGAAATCACAACACACCATGCATGGGTCCTCTAAATCAGCCTTACCCTTCTAGAGCCAGGGGTCAGACCATAAATTGGTCAAAATCCACTGAAATCATAGGTTGGGGTTGTTTTTTAGGGCTTTCCTCTGCCCTTTCCTTTGTATCTGGGGTCAATAGCATTAAGAAATGGGGGTCCTCTATTGTAGAGTGGAAGAGGGAATAAGGGTCTTGGCGTGACCAAGGCTTTGGGAGCTGTGATGGGCACACAAATGACTGTGTGGCTTGCATGATTTTTGGCAATGCAGTTTTATGGCCCAAGCTGAGCCTCAGGGGTGTCCTTCTGTAGCTCCAAGGTTTTCCTGCAGAAACACGTGATCCTTTGCTGCAGCAGTGATAAACCTCAGGAAAACACCGACTGTGGCAGGAGTGAAAGAAGAAAAGCTCTGAAGGGTCCAAGCTGCAAGTAAAGTAAGAGAAAATCAGAGCATCAGACTGGTTTGGGTTGAAGGAACCTTAAAGCTCATCCAGCTCCAACCCCTGCCACGGGCAGGGACCCCTTCCACTAGAGCAGCTTGCTCCAAGCCCCTGTGTCCAACCTGGCCTTGAACACTGCCAGGGATGGGGCAGCCACAGCTTCTTTGGGTAGCCCTTCAAAACATCACACCCTTGGGAAGATGCCAGGATTTCTTAGACTCACCAGCAGACACAGACTGAGTCAGGAGAGTCCTTGGCACTTCAGGGTTACATTTCCTTATCACATAGTCGGGTTGTTCATATAATATGCATGCAGAAGTAATTTGGTGACTAAAATACAGATGAAGAGCAAAACTGATGTCGTGAATCCTCTGCTTGAAGGTGGAAATAGTGGATGGGGAGGGGAGCAAACCATTCCACTTTGCACTCAAGCGAGGAGCCACTAGATGGCAAGAACACCCTGCCGGCAGCTGGGCTGCAGCGTGAAGATGCTCAGAATGGTGAATTTCGGGGACATGCTGAGCTACGTTTGATGCCTGGATGTTCTCTCCCCTCCAGCACTGCCATTGAATGCATCCAGCACATGGCTGCGATGCTCAGTTTATGGCTGTTGCAATTTAGCATCTTTAACGTGTGCGTGGAAGGGCTGGGGCAAAGCAGTGTTGGAACTTCTCCACTCCATCAAATACTTACCTGGGCAGGGAGAAATCTTCACCTGATGCTGCACTTTGCCACCGTTAGTGATAGAAAAGCCACTTGGAAGAAGATGCTGAGATCAGCTCTCACTGATGCAGCGGGAAACATGGTCCATGACTTAGTGGTCCTGGCAAACCTTAAAACCAAACCTCTTTTCATGCTTGTCCTTGGGCTGCCTGATTATTTCTCCTTTCCTCCTCTCCCTGTTTTGAATGTCTTGGGGAAGATCCTCTTATTAATCCCGAATAATGCAAATGAAGCTGGCCCTGAAAAGGTCTTTGGAAGCATCTGGGGCAAGATGCAGGTGATGAGGGTCCCCCTGCTCTGCTGCAGGGTCCCGGCCATCTGCAGGACACCTCCTGACTGAGGTGGGCTGGCTTCATCTAGTTATACACCCTCTTTATAAAGCCTAGTTCCCCTGAGGGAGGAAAAGAGCATCATTCCATGTCTTCCAGCCTTGTCTCTGAAATCTCCATGGCCGAGTGGTACAAAACCACCTGGAGCTTGGTTAAAAGATCCCTTGACCGTGGTAGCTTATCTAGGAGCTGTGTTCTGTGGGGACAGGATCTTGGGCACTTCTGCCTGCAGTGAACCGATGCTGATACCTGTTTTCTCCCTGGAAGGGGTACTTGTGGCTTCATTCTTCCCGATGTGCCCTGCAGGATGGCACTCTGAGGGCACTCCCCAGGCTGTGTTGTTCTGCACCACCCCATATCCCTGCGGAAACACAGGGATATGCTCAGTTCGCTCTCGGATTTTCAGGCATCTCCTCTTCCAGAGCACCCTGAAGGCTTTGTTGGGCTTTGCATGAGCCCATAAGGGCCCCTGCTGCCTTCCAGACTGTCCAGCAAGCTTTGGTGGGCTTTCACAAGCACATAAAGCACATTAATTTTTCACCAAGGAGAAGCACTGATGTGTGGAAGGGGATGGAAGGGGTTTATGTGTTTATAAACTGCTGAAGACATCTCCGATCAGTGCTTTGTGCTTTTTATGGGCCATAAATCCTCACTACTGCAACACTTTATTGCAACTTAAGCAGAGTGGTGGTTGTCCCTCTTATAACCCTCAAAACGCTGTTTCCCACCAGCTTTTTGTCTTTGTCGTTTTATGCACATCCAAGGAATAGAAAGGTTTTGCCATCCTTCATATCAGCTGTGGGAGAGAGAGATGAGGGCATTGCAAGGGCATTGATGGGGAAAGAGGGCTGGGAGGAGGGAAGCAAAGCAACTGTGTTATAGAGGGCTCTAGGGTTGAGAAGGGGGTCGTGGTACCCATGGGGAGCAACCTGGAGGTTTGGGCTTCCCTGTGCTATGTGCAAGAGGTCTGCCCTCAATTGACACTTGCCTGTAAGTGCTCTCCATGTGGCTGCTGAGCATCCAGCTGATGCTCCATTATCTCTGGAAGCAGCAGTTCACTGGTGAGTGCAGCGAGGCTGCAGGTATGGATTTAGACTTCTTCTGCCACTGATCTCTGAAGTCCGGTACTTGCTTTTAATGATTCCTCGAGCAGAAGCTGTTAGAGCTGTCGCTTGAGTGCTGTGCTCAGGAGTTCATTATCTCACTGAGGGTGATGACTGCGGGGAGGGAGTCACTGATAGGGGGTCTTGAGAGCTGGAAACTGCCTGTTAATGTCTACATCCTTGTAGCATCCTTCTGCTTCATGCTGTCGAGGCCACAGTCCCCCTTAAACTGATGCTCTTCCAGGAGTATGCAGCATCTGAGGGTGGTTTCTGCAGGACGTGGTCCAGGGCTGTTATCAGTGGATGCTGTTCTATTTATCCTCATATTATTGCTTTGGGAAGGGGAGTTAGGAAACCAGTTGAACATCTCACCTGTTCCATGGTCTTTCCAATGTCTTTTGGTGGGCAAAAGGCTCTTCAGCTACCCCTGGGATGCGGCAGCAGGTTAGGAGCATCGAGGCTGGGCAGTGCGTGTGTGCTTTGGCCCGAAGGCAGCCCCCGGATGCCTTTAGGATAGTAGGGAAGCAGGTTGGGATTCATTCTCCGGTTTCTAGTAGCGGTAAGGAAGGAGAGGCGGCTGCTTGTGCAGGCTGCAGCCCAGGAGGGGTCAGCACAGCCCAAGGATTGCGAGGGGAGCAGGCAGGGGAATGCCCGGGCAAGGAACCGGCAGAAGGGAGGACCACAGAGCACTCTGCTCCACACCACCATCACTCAGAGCATCGCCTGTACCAACCACCGTAGCAGTGGCCTTGGGGACCACATCGGTCCTTGTTAGGATGGTGAAGACTACCAGCTACCCCTGTGGATCTTCCACATCCCTTCTGCCCTGCAAGGAAACCATTCAGTGATGGGTGAAGATGTCCATTACTAGCAGAGGTGATGTGGGGTAGATTGGTAACAGGGGTGCTCGGCTTCTGGCTGATATTCTGCCAAATTACTCAGTGTATAGCTTTCAAAATGCCACTGCCTTCCAGTGTTGACACTGGTGCTGTTAATTACCAGCACTAGAGGAACCCTCAGCTGCCCAGGAAGGATCCTGTTCTCATGGTGCTGCCTGCCCCAGCCAGTGCCGCTTCCTCTGCCAAGCTCCAGTAAAGCTTCCAAAGCTTGAGGATGCAAATCTCCATCGCTGAAGCATCCTGCAGCTGGAGAGGTGAAGGGCCGGGAGGGAGACATCTCCCATCTGTCCGCAGCCTGTCTGTCCTCCTGCGGCACGGAGGGGTTTGAGCACAAAGGTGGCTCCTCCTCCCCTGCAGCGATGGGAGGTGGTGGTGCGGAGTTCACGGCCCGAACAGATGGCTTGGACCACGCCAGACCTTCGCACCAGCGCTGTCTGGCGAGGGCAGGGAAGTGACACAAACCAGTTGCTCATTAGTCATTAATCAGTGAAGTGTGCTGAGAGCAGGAGGCTGCAGCAGATGACGGGGATGGGGGGGGTAGGCGAACGGATGGTGCCCCCGGGGAAGGTGCAGATCAGGTGTTTGCAGCCTCTGCTGATGAACCAGAGCTGGGATTTGCTGCTCCACATCTTCCTCCTGTCCCTGCTGGGTGTTTGGCCAAGCTCAGTCCGGGCCCTTCACATGGGGCTGGAGGCTGATTTGGGGCAAGCATCCTCCTGCTATGGCATCCGTCCTTCCTCTGGGGACATGTGTGAGCACTGTCAGCAGCACAGAAGGAGTTTTCCTTCTTTTTGCCAAAGCAAAACCCTGAAGGTCACATCTGAGAACAAGAAATGAGTAATTATCTCCAGACCTGACCAGTCAGAGGCAGGGCCATTCCACAGTGCATTGGTGGTGGAAGAAACAGCCAGAGGCAGCTTTGCCCAGGTCCAGTTTCTGCTGTAGAGCTCTTCCAGCGCTTGGTAGATCCCCATGTTAGGTGTCAGGATGGAGATGGAAGTTTCGACCTTCTTCACGTTCAGGTGTAATGCTTTCGGATACATCTCACTCATTCATTTTACCTCTGTGATTCCAGTGTCTTATTTGCAAAGAAGGCTAATGACCCTTCAAGGCTGCAAGCCCATAGCTTGGCTACTTAGGGATGGAGACAGAAATGCACGAAAAGGGTCACCCAAAGGGATGCAGCAGTAACTGAGTACCCCGATACCCCTCTGAGCATCCATCCTGACCCTTTATCCTGAGCAATGGGGCTACAAAGCCGCATCCTTCCCCTGCAAAACTCTTCAGGTTAACCTGGAGCCAGCTCAGCTTTTCTTCCGCTCCTTGGGTTTCGGTTCTGCTGATGCTCCCCGAGAGGCAACTTTGCGCCTTCCATGCAGCAGAGCAAGGAAAAACAACGCGGAAGGGTTGGTGCCGAGAAAGCAAAATGGCAAAGAGGCTGTAAAGCAGAAGTGACTGGAATGCTGAGGTGGCTCTGAGTGTGCCTTGCTGCCATGTAAGGGGCAAAGTGCCTAATGCGTTCAGACAGGGCTGGTGATGCTTGTGCCACTGGTGACTGTGGGGGCCCCTTCCTACAGCTCTGCCCCAGCCAACATGAACGTCTCTTGGTCCAGCAGGAGCTTTGGGAATGGTGTGTCTGCATCTTCTGCCTCAGGAAAATGAAGCCCTGCAGATACAAGCACCAGCCCTGAGCAAGCAGCCCGTCTGTTGTGACCAGTTTTGGTACCTAGAGGTAGGAGGATGCAGCTTTCCCAGCACAGGAGCATCACTGGTACCCAGCTCATCATCCTGCTTATCCATTACTACTATCCTCACCCATGCAGGATGCAATCCCACTGCTCCCTGCAGGAAAAGGGAGATTGATCTGAGTGGGATCAACCACCCAGGGAGCACAGGCAGCTCCTGGTATTGATGTCTTTTGGAAGTCATAGCAGCTCCCCCAACCCAGCAGGCAAGGGGGCAGGGAGCAGTCCATGAGCCCCCAAGGGATGAGATGAGATTTCCAGGTCCTATTTACTTGCACCAAGTCAAACTCTCCATCTTTTGGGGCTCCTGAAGTGCCCCAACCCATCACCCTCCTGCATCTCAGAGGCTGTTTCTGGCTCACCCTGAATCATCCCCTATCTCCTCTCCCTGCATATGCTTCCCCCAAACCTTGGCCCAGACCTTGTGTTTATTGAAGCTGCTGCAGGTTTCTCCCTGCCCATCCTGGCTGGGAATTGCCCATCTGCTGCTATTCTTTACCCATCCAAATGACCTGTGCAAGCAGCTGGGTGCTGCAGTGTGCCATGTTGGGCTCACTGACCCTTTTTCCACGATGGATGCTCTGGGAAAAAAGGTGGGGAAAGGGGAAAACTTCCCCTGCTCCATAGGGAACCAAATGCCTGGTAGCTCAAAGGACTTGGGATGGTCGCACACACATTGGATTGCAGGGAATTGGGTTGTTAAGGAGCCATTCCCACATTATTCCTGTTTATTATCTTTAAACCCAATGCTCCAGAGAGCTGCGTTTCTTGCCTGATGCGGATTAAGGTATTTGTAGTGCTTGGTGATGATGATAGACTGGCTTAAACAGCCTGGTGCCCTTGTGCTGCTGATGGAAACATCAAGGCAGACAGGCCCTTGCTAATGAGGCACCCTGCCCTAATGAGCTCTTGTTTACAGGCTGGGGAACGGGAAAGAAACCCAACAAAGAAGAAAGTCAGAAAGTACAACCCTGCAGCAGCAAGACCTGATTCTCTTTTATTAAGGGCTGGGTTTATTATAGGAGCTATTCCCAGCCATTCCAACCTGCTACTTCAGCCCTCGTCTATCATCCCAAACAAGGAAGGGAGGAGGGGGGAAAGAAAACAATTAGGAAACTAAATACTTGTGATGGCTGCATTTTAATTACAAATAAAAAGCTCTCCAATAGGCCTATCATGCAGAAATAAAGAATTCGGATGCTTGGCTTGGTGCAGATGCTTTTCTTTGTGCAAATGGTTGATGTGGCTTCATCTCTGTTTATCTGTTTGCAAAGGAAAGGGGGGAGAGCAGCTGCGTAGCAACCCAGGAGATCTCTTCGCAGCACATCTGGTGTCAGCACGGCCGTGTCCTCGCCCCAGCTGGATGTCAGGCTGGGAGCCCCAGGCTGGGCATGCAAACTGAGGGGGTTAAAGCTGATGTGGGGAGTGGGAGTTGGGTATCCAACCACCCAGATCAATCTCCCTTGCTCCTGCAGGGAAGCAGTGGGATTGCATCCTGCATGGGTGAGGAGGGTAGTAATGGATAAGCAAGGGTGATGGTCTGGGTACCAGTGATGTTGCCAGTGCTAGGAAAGCTGCATCTTCCTGGACACAACAGGCAGGATGCTTGCCCAGGGCTGGTGATTGTGTCTATAGGGCATCATTTCCAGAGGCAAAGGATGCAGATGCACCGTTCCTAATCCAAGCAAGCCCAGGTTTTGAAGCCCACAGAAGATTATTACAACCTGCAGCAGCTTGGAGTCAATCCCCTTTAAATTTAACTCTTACTTGTAGGGATCCAGTTTCTAGATGAAGCTGGCAGCACTGGTTTGGCTCTTTGGGTGTCTGTGAATCCATGTGTGCTTCTCTCCCATGTCTGTGGAATTACTTTTAATGAAGAAGTGCCAGTTAGTGGGTTTGTGGTGCAGATGTGACATTTCCAGGCTGGAAGGGAGCAAAGGGTGAGCCAGATCGCTGATGGGGATGCCTGAGTCTTGCATCCACATCAATGTGAAGCAGTGCAAGGAGTAGGGATACAGGGTACCACAATAGCAGGGATGGAGGGGGTTGTGTTGGCATTGGTCACTCAAAGTGTCCTCCATCCTGGTGAGATGTCTGGAGGGAAATCCATGTGCAATAAATCCTCTAGGATGCTCCCCGTGAAGATGATGTTTTGGTGAAGTTTCTTCAGTTTTGGAGAGGCAAAAGAAAGGAAAGAGGATTTATTGTCACCAAACCAATGTCACCAAGCTGTTCTCAGCCTCAGGTTTGTAATGCTCCCTGTGAATATTTTGCCTGTTTCTCTGCTGCATCCTGTTAAAAACCCTTTTGCTGGTATTTCATCCTGCTTTTAGGGAGGGAGGCATAAACCTGGATGCCTCCCACTGGAACCGAAGGGGTGGCAGTGGTATGAAACTGATGTAAACCTTTTTATGGCAGGTTTAAACATCAAGCAACCCCCAAAGCAGCGGAGTTGGGAAGCTTCAGCTGGGAGCGAAATGATGGATGGAGTTTGCGTGTCGCTGAGATTTAGTGAACTATTGTGTTGATTTTTATTAAGGATCTGCAGCCATCAGAGAAATGCAACATAATTACTGCCCTGTTTATCGACCTCAGGCACTGCAAATCCATCACAGCAGCAAATTAACCCCCTTGCTGCTACAATGCAGCTGAGCTGAAGCCCTCCTGCCTGCACCTCCAATGGCTAAAAGCTCTCAAGCTGCCTGGGATGTTGTTCTGGGCAGCATCCAGTTACTCGGCTCCTTCCCAATGTGGAAGCATTTCCACTGATTCCTTACTGTATTATTTTTCTCTCTTATTGGCTTTCCAGCTGCTTTCTTGGTAGTTGTTGTGCATCAGTGAGTACCGTGATAAATGCAATCCTCCCGCCCCCTACTCTTCCTCTCTTGGGAAGGTACTGGAAGAGGTCCCTGTTGGGGAAGGGAAATACAGGACCTGGCTGAGCTGCTGCAGGCTTGGGTTTTCCATAGGGTGGCTGGGATGGAGCTGGTGTCCCTCCTCCCAAACCCTTTCTGGAGCCTCGCTGGCTCTTGGCATCAACCCTAAGCCCTTTATCGGCTGTGGCCAGTCTGGGCGCCTTCAAGCTTGGCAAAAAGGCAATTTCTGGGAGGTGTGAAGTGAACAAATGATGTTGACTTGAAGCAACTTGAGCATCAGCCCGAATCCTCCCCTTTGGAAAGCAGTGATGAGCTAAAGGGTTATTTACCCCGGTGGGAATGTAGGTAACTTTAGGGCAGCGACCCCACATGGAATCCGTTGTCCACAAACCGCATGCTCAATGCTTCTCCATGCCCAGAGCATGTTGTAGGAGAGTGATGAACCAAACTAGCTGATATAATAATAGATGTGGTTTTATCTGCTAGATGGTAGCTTCTTGGGAGAGAACATCTCCTCAGCTTGTCTTAGGGTGCAGGTTTTCACCCCAGGGTTGAAACCTCTAAAGACCATGGGGTTGTTTTTAGTAAGGTCTATGAAAGGCATCTGAGAAGAGCCCAACTGCTGCTTTTCACCTTGAAATGATTGCCCAGTGCCTTGTGGGTGAAACCCAAGTGAAACCCATAAACACCCCTGTCCCCTTCCTACTGCTTGAGGAGTTTTTCCTTCTCCCCTCTTTGGCTCTTCTGTAAATAAAAATGAGCTTTATTGATTTTATTCCAGTAACAGAGAAGTGCCTTTGGCCTGCGCTCTCAGGATGCTAAACTCCAGCCAGGTTTGGCTTTTTTCCCCTCCTTCTATAGCGTTTCTGATCTGTGTTTACGACACATCCTAAACTACAGCGTGGCTATAACCCGCCGGGGTTGAAATAGTGGCTGGCAAACGTTCCCTCCTCGCTGGAGCTTGTGAATCAAAACCCCATCAACAGTTGAAGCAAAAGCTTGTGCCGGGGAGGGAGAACTTCTGCTGGAGTCGATGCATATTTTATCACCGCGCTTATTCACACGCAGCCCTTCTCCCTTTGAACGCCGCCCGCATTTTAATTAAAGAGTTGCTGGCGAGGCTGTTGTTCTGTCTTGGAAGGCCTCCAAATGGCCGTGTTTTCTCCCCAAAATGATCACAAGGGGATGTGCTCCCTCCCTCCCTGTCCCCGCCAAGGTTTGTCTTCTGCAAATACCGCTAATTACGTTTGTCTGGCCACACGCCGGCTCTGCGATAGCATCTTTCATTAGCGCTGACCTCTCCGCGCTCGCAAGGAGCTGGCGGACATTCCCAGAGTGGTGCCTTGTGGATGCTGCCAGGAAATGTCCCTTTGGCACCGGGCAAGCACGGCTGGGGCTTAGAAGTGGTGGGGTTGTGTTGAGCTCCGGTTCATTAACATCTGCTTGTAGGTTCTGCAGCTTGGGTGCAGCTCCCTGTTTACACAAGTGGGTTGCTCCCCGGTGTGTACCAGAGCAGAGAGGATCTGCTCTGCTGAAGGGCTGCTGGTGGTCAGCTTGGTTGGGATTGGTGCCTCCAGGTGGTCCGTGCTGGTGGTCAGCTGGGATTAGGTGCAGGAGGGGTGAAGAAACGCATGGGAGAGGACAAGACACCTCTCCTTGGTTTTAAAACTCTCACGGAGGCTTTCCTAATGGCACCACAACCCATAGCAGTGCTCATAGTGCTGTAGGCAGCACTCCAGAGAGTCTAGGGGAAACCATGGCCAGGGGCTGAGCGATGCTACCTCCCTTCCTGGCACCTAGAGATGCTCTGATGGGTCTTTCCCTTCCCCCTGGCTTGAAATTCCTCCTTGGCTCCTCAACCACTGCCACGAGTTTGCTCCTGTTTGTCAGGAACAAGAGACTTAATTTGTCAGTTCACTACGTTTAATATTTCTTTCATGTATCACGTTGGCTTTAAATGCAAAACATGTCTGGAGAAGCTCGCTTTTTCTGGTTGAGGTTTTTTTCCTTTCCCACCCTGCTGTAGCCGACACATTGGAGGAAACCGTGTTGAACTAATAAAGAAAGAGTTTAAAATGCTGCTTTTGCACTTCTTTAATTGACTTCCAATTTCCATTCGCAGCCAGCATGGCACGTTGCAAAGGGGAAAAAGAGCACTGAGCAAATAAGAACTGCGTCACTCCCTGGTTTCTCCTCATCATCAGAAATGTCAAAATGAAGAATCAGAATCAATGTACATTAAACTATGTAATTGCCTAAATATACATGGGAGGGGAGATAATGGGTCTTCCTGATTAGAAGAAGTTAGTGTAAAGGTTCTATGTGGCTGCAAAGCAGCACTGTTTAGTGCTTGCACCCTTATCTGGGGGATGCACCAGAGTGGGGGCTCAGAGGGCAGCAATGGGTCCAGGTGCTGGTGATGAAGGAGCTCGGTGCTGGAGAGAGTATCCTTGAGGGAGTTATAGGGATGGAAGAATTGCTGGTGGATGGTGGAAATGGGTTTTCCCGGCTCTCGTGAGCCTGGTGGTCGTTGTGTTCTCTTTCAGCATCTAATCCTGATGGTTCCTGCCCCAGTGAGGGGCCTGGCTTTCAGTGACTGGTCTTGCAGCAAGGAAAGAAGCTGCCAAGAGCAGGAGCTCAACCCCCAGCCTGGCTGAGCTTATTGTGACCTCTAAGTACTCATTAATTGAGCTTGCTCGGGGTGGTTTGCAGCTCCATGGGGCAGGCAGTGAAGCTTTATTAGGATGCACCACGTGCTTCCCAAGCCTTTTCCCTGTAATTCCTGGCAGCTTCACCAGCCCAATCAGTGTAAATAAATAATATCCCGAAGATCACAAGCTGCACTGAAGCTGCTCAATGGTCATATGGCTCTCCTGAGAGCTGCGAGCCTGTGGTTTAAAGCTGCTGCTCATCAGAAACACAGAGCTGGGGGTCTGGCAGAACTGGAAATCAGTGGCCAGCATCTGGCATGGTGGCAGGAGCTGGTATTTGGTGACACTATGCTGGTATTTGGGGGCAAACCCCAGTCATCCAGGCCTGAGTATCTGTTTGCATTTGTCCTTTGCCCTTTGCTTTCACTCACCTGCAGCCAAAAGCCATTTTACCACCAGTCACGGGATCCCTGCATGCTGTTGCTCCAAACCTGCTTGTCCTTCCCTGCAGAGCAAGCAGTGCCCCAGCACAGGATGTCCCCAGTGCTTTTAATCTGTTAAATGCCTCCCCAGGAGAATCAGGGTAATACTGGATAGTGCAGGAGCAGGGGGAGAGCTGCCCATGGCCTGTTATTGCTCATTGCTCACTGTCACACTGGGGAAGGAGGAAAAGCTGCTGGGTTTTGAGGTTGCAGCCTGGCAGCAAGGAGTTAAAGGAGAGGTGAAATATTAAGCGGAAGCTAAGGGGCATGGTGAGAGGGGCAGGATCCCAGGAAGGCTTTTCTGGGGATGGAAACAAAAGCTGTCACCTGGAAGGGCTCCAACTGCCCCGCTCCCATCCAGCCAACATGTCCTCTGTCCCCCAGCACGCAGCCTACTGTGGCAGGGATGATGAAGGGCATGGAGCTGGGATGCTGATGGGGACAAGAGTTTTTTGCAGGTTGCAAAGGGGCTGGGGTGCTCTGGCGAAGCAGCCATGACTTGGGTTTTGCTGGGGGAGCAGAAATGTGTTGGGGTATGTCTGAACCCATCTTGTTGAGCTTGCTGCTCTTGATTGCTGGCTGTGGAGGTAGCTAAATAACAGGGAGGTAATAGTGAAGAGGTTTTTGACTCACAAGGTTTACCAGCCCAAACATCCCAGCATATAGAGATGCTGAGATACAGGAGTCCCTGGGACATCTTAGATGGGTGTAGGAAGAGGTGGGTGAAAGAGGCTGGACCACGGCAGTTTGAAGCACAGGGAGAGGCTGCATCGCCCACATGCTGCAGCTACTGAGCAAACCTCAGAGGCTGGGTTCATTAACCAGCCCCCCAAGCTTTCCTGATATGGGTGGATGCCACTGACCTCCATAGGAAGCCCTGAAGGCAGAAACGTGGGGCCTCCACACAGTGATGCGAGAAGTAATATTTTGGGGAGCACTATACAAGAACATTAACCTAACCTCTCCTAAATCACTGTGGGCAGCAGGGTGTAAATGGTGATACCATGGGCTGCTCCAGCACCATCTCTTATCTCCAGGTGCTTCAAGCGCATCCATGACTTCATGCTCCTGAAACACTGCCACCAAGGAAGCAGGTTCAGGAGGGTTTTATCCATCTGGGAGCTGGTTTATACCTGTCTGGGGCTGAAAGACGATGGATGACAAACCTTCTGAGGGGAAGAAAATGCAATTACCTGAAGTAGGCTTTAGGCAGGACATGGAGACAGCAGAGCGACATTGGTGAAACCCAGGGAAAAGGGGATAAAAGACCAGCTGCTCACATCCAGGGCCTTGGTTTGCTTTTGGTTGCCTCCTCAGAGATGTTGTTCGTGCAGTAATTAGCGATGTAAAACATGCGTCAGCCTCTTTGTTCCCATTAGACTTGGCTACGGTTTGAAACGATGCACAACAGTAGCCGTGGTTAATTTTACCCAATGTTCCCTTTAATTTCATTTAAGACCAGCTGTCTATAAATCTATAGTGCCTATTTACATCACGTACAAATAAATATATATAGAATTCTGCGCTGAGAAGATAAATCTGTGCCTGGAGAAGAGAAGCTGCATGCATCAGAGCAGGTTCCAGTGTCTGAAGGGGGCTGCAAGGATGCTGGAGAGGGGCTCTTCATCAGGGACTGGAGTGATAGGACAAGGGGTGATGGGTTCAGACTGAAACAGGGGAAGTTCAGGTTGGAGATAAGGCAGAAGCTCTTCCCTGTGAGGGTGCTGAGGCGCTGGCACAGGGTGCCCAGAGAAGCTGTGGCTGCCCCATCCCTGGCAGTGTTCAAGGCCAGGTTGGACACAGGGGCTTGGAGCAAGCTGCTCTATGGAAGGTGTCCCTGCCCGTGGCAGGGGCTGGAGCTGGATGAGCTTTGAGGTCCCTTCCAACCCAAACCAGGCTGGGATTCTACATAACAGGTAACAAGGCATTGATAGGAGCAGGGCACCCCAGCCGCCAGCCTTGGGGTGATGTGTACAGTCAAGCCTAAAGGCTCAGTGGTGGCTCGGTGCTAATGGTGTGATACCTCCTTAGCGATCAAACCTCCCTCTACGTTCCTCCACCCTAAAATCCCCTGTGTGTTGTGTGTCCAGGTCAATATTAACCCCGCAGGCAGTGCAGAGTTGTGAGCCTGCAGCAAGCCATGTCTTATTTGCATCCAAGCAAGCACACCTATGTTTAAATACCTCTAAGCAAACAAGTCCACCCAGCTCCGGCTTTGTTCTTCTTTGTGTCTTCAAGGCTGGGTTTACTGGCAGTATCCAAGGGCAGTTTGTCTGCTTGCTTACAGGGCCTGGAAGGATGCCTGCTTGGTGGTATGTGTGGGTGATGTTGCCCTGGTAGTGTTGGTCCCATGCTACATGGTCCAGTGTGGGCTGGTGGCTTCTACCATCTTTCACCATCACAACATGCCTAAGCCACCACCGCTGCTGCATGGATCCCTCAAACCTGCGTTTGTGGCATCCCTCCTTCTGGCAGCATCAGGACGGCTGGGAGGAGGCTGCCGTGGGGCGATGGGAAGGGCTGCAGCTCCTTGGTCCCAAAGCGTGGAGAGATATGGTCGGCTAAGAAGCGTATATGGAAGTGCCGGCCAACACAGTGGACCAAGCTGCCCACTACAGCGCACTGGAAGCCACCGGGGTTGGCCATGGTGTAGGTGGCACATTCATACCATAGCTTGGCCTTGGCGCTGCAGCGGTAGACACCAATGCCTGTGCCACGGTGGAGGTCGAAGCGGTAGATGAAGCCGTTGGTGCTCACCATCTCGGCTGTCCTGTTCTTGCCACCGCTGGCCGGGCTGACCCTCCAGCTGTCCGAGCGGGCCGTGTATCGCAGCAGCACGTAGCGCAAGGTGCCTCCTGTCACATAGATCTCCCCGTCACACACTGTGGCCGTGTGGGCCACAGCAAAGGTATCATGGGGAAGGGGTGCGGCGAAGGTCCAGCGGTCCTGCCGGGGGTCATAACGCTCTACTGTGTAGAGACATTCACCACCGATGGCATAGAGGTGGCCATCCAAGGCCACGAGCTTGCAGTGCGGCCGTGCTTGGTTCAAGGGGCAGATCTCCCTCCAGATGTTGGTCAGGGGGTCATAGCAGAAGACACGGTTGGAAGGTCTCTGCCTCCGGCCCGTGCCCTTGCAGCCGGCCACCACGAAGAGGTAGTTGAACATGCTGCACATAGCACACCCCTGGGAGACCACCTCTGGTGGCACGTGGCAGAGGTGATGCCAGCAGTCCCCTCCTTCATCATAGCAGCAGAGACGGCTGGTGTGGAGGCCGGGCTCCTGCAGGCTGACGTCTGCCACGACCACGCGCATCTTGCCCTTCATCCTCCGCCGCAGGATGAGGTCCCGCTCGCCGGCGTTGAGACGGCCGTAGATGGATGGTGTCCTCAACACCTGCAGGTAGTTGTCGCTCATCACCTTGTAGGCAGCCTCCTGGAGGTGGTGGAGCTTCTGCACCTTGGCTGTGCACAGAACCTCGTAGCAGTTCCCCAGGTCCAGGTGGGTGGATGGCGGCATTTGGTCAGCACTGGCCACCAGCCCCGGGCAGGGGCTTGCAGACCGTGTGTCAACTGGTGCTGTGACCGCAAACCCCTCCATGGGCAGCTGGAGGTGGGGGCTCTCTGCTATGTGGAGGATGCTGTTCTTGCGGCCAGGAGACGGGGGCTCAGGATGGGGCTCCAAGCTCCCCGTAGATGCTGGAACTATGGAAGAGGTGGTAGGATCCCGCATTGCCAAAGTTGGGTCTGGCTGCTGTATCTCTTCCTTGACTCGCTCTGAGCTGTGGCACTGGGATGTTCCCAGGGGGATATAGGGGGGAGACCTCCTCTTTGACACCGACTGGGAGATGGACTGGGCGTAGTAGTCATAGACTTTGCCTTTTAGGCCAGGGACTGGCTGCCCGGCCCCGTCCTTCGCCCGCTGCTCGGTGATGAACCCCTCCTCTACCTGGATCTTCGCAACCGAGGAGAAAGAATAGGAGGTGTCTGACCCTATGCTGCTCGTCGTCATCGTTAGCGCCAGGTCTGAGGTGACACTGAGGGTCTGGATCATCCCCCCGTGCTCCTCAACCTCCTGGCTCACGCCTCTGCCGGCCAAATCCTGCTCCATGCTTTGGGCAAGGCTGTCATCATCATCAGCAGTCCTGGGGGAGAGCCCTGCGCTGGGAGCAAGCGCGTCCTTCTCCCCAGAGCTGCTCAGGGTTTCAGCTGCATCCCCAGACTCATAACAACTCAGCTCACTTCCCAGCTCACTTCCTGACTCACTTCCTGGCTCTTTTCCCACCTCACTTCCCAGCTTGCTTCCCACCTCACTTCCCAGTTTGTTTCCTGCCTCACTTCCTCGTTTTCTTGCCAGCTCCATTCCGAGATCACTTCCAGGCTCAGTTCCTGCCTCACCTCCCAGCTCACTTGCCCTCCTGCCCATCCCCACTTTCTTGCCAGCCAGCCCCAGTTCAGAAACCACCTCCTCTTCCTCCTCACCCTTCGGCAGACCCCAGTCCCACTGGGAGGGGGTGCTCAGTGTCCCAGTGCCACTCACTTGTGCATCCCCACCACCCCTCCTCGCCTCCTCCCCAAACACCCTCCTCCTCCGCAGCCCCACCGCATCATCCCCATCCCCATCCCCATCGCGGGCAGCATTTTCCCTGTGCTCCTCACTGGCCCGTGGGATGTTACCCCCAGCAATCAAACGGGACTTATAGAACCTGTACGCCAGCGTCAGGAGGAGCAGAGCGGAGAGGACCAGCTTGCCGGCCAGCGGCATGTCGAAATGCCAGGACGGGGCTACCCGCTGGGGCATTTTTCCATGCCGGGAATGCGGAGGAGCCGATTAATGATTGTCGAGCGAGCCCGGAGCGTGGAGCTGAAGGTTTGGGGCAAGGTGACTTTGAGCGGACAGAGCTGGCAGGAGGCTTCTGGACAAGCTTTGCATGTTTGGGATGGGCTGGGCTCCGGGGAGAAGGTGCAGCCCGGAGCTGGTGGCACAGAGCCGGCTTTATTAGGCACGTAAACAGAGAGGCTCAGACGGAAGCAAAGGGAGGAAACGTATCTCCTGTGAGCAGCCCGGTGGTGCTGCCTGCTCGGTTCTTTGGCTGTTCAGAAGCAAACATGCAATGAAAGGAGAAAATAAGCCGTTTTGTCTGGGAAAGGTCCCTCATCCCTGAGTGCAGGTGTGGGAAAGGGAGGGAGAAGCAGCCCGGTGCTGGGTAGACCTTTGCTCTGACACCCAGCAGCTGCGGGTGACTAATTCAGTAGCCTTTGTTTGCGGCATGTTAGCTAATGAAGGGTGACAGGAAATAGCCTGAAAGCTTCTGGGGTCTCTCCGAGGCCAGCGTGGAAGTGGCAGGAGAATTAAGAGCTGGTGAAAAAGGACCTGGGGGTTTTGGGAGGGGGGGATCCATCACTGGAGAAGAAATCAAAGCAGGAGTTAAACTGCAGCTGGTAGCTGCCACATTTAAAGACCTGCATCTGTGTGCATGGGGAGAGGGATGAACTAAGGAAAGTAAATGAAAGCTTTGGGACCAGGAAGAAATCTGGGATGGGAGGGATGGGAGTTGTCATTTTGAAGTGATGTGTTGCTGCATGAGGGGTGTCCGTAGGGATTGGAGTCACTGTGGGGAAACTGAGGCACAGAGAGTGCCAGACGGTGCCACATCGGCTTCTCTCTCCCCCTGGAAGGATGTCAGTGATGTGTCTGGTCCTGTTCTGATTTCCAAGACGCAGGGGAATTATTGTCCCCATCGTCCCTGGGGCAGCCAGGTCCCAATGCTTGGTTTGCAGCGGGGGAAGGAGAGAGGAGGGAGCCTTGGGAATGGCATCCTGCTGTAACTGCTGCCAAGTGAGCTGAATTCGAAGGGATAGAATGAATTTCCTTTTCCCTGAGGGCAATGTCTTACATGCTGAGAGATGCAGGAAGCAATGAGGCCCTGCGAGGCCCAAATGTAGCTGAGGGTGGGCAGCTGCTCCTGTTTGTATGCAGGGACTCACTAGCTTGGCCTTAATCCAGTGGGATTTGCCAGAGAAATGAATCCAGGTGATGCTAAAACAGCTCATTGTACGTGGTGTAGGTGTGGTGGGTCCCTGCTGCATGGGTCATGGGTATATGTGGTAGGAGGTCTTGCCATGGGTCTTTAATAGGGGGTCTTTAGGGTTTTTATGCATGATCTTTAATGGGCTCATGAGCTCATACCTGGTGTCCACAGCCTCCCAGACCACCTCCCGGGCAGCAGCTCATCTCCATCAGCCACTGCATGAGGTCAGGCACTGCCTTTTGCGATGGGGGGAGCATCTGAACCTCCTTGGGGCACATTTCCCACCATCACCAGCACCTGCAAGGGCTGAGATGCTGAATTTCACCTCATGGCTTTGCACAGGGTGCCCAAGGGATGGGAGTGGTTGTATACCTGCTGCTAGACTTGTTGAGGTGGAGGACCATGTGCTATCCATGTCATATCTCTCTCTATGTATTTATATATGTATATAGAAAGGATGGAAAGGGAGCAGAGGGGTACCTCCTCATGCTGACCCCCTGTGCTCATCCCTGCTGTGAATGGGGGGAGCCCACCAGTGGCTTTTAGGGGGACGTTGGGGAAGTTTCCACCTTGTATGGGTGCAGTGTGGGGAAACGCAGCATTGGAGATGTTGGGGGAATGAAGATATTTAGATTAAGAACTGGACTTTGGAGCAGGGTATGCACTGGTGGGATGCATCCTTTGCATGAGCTTGCTCCAGGGGCCAAAGCAGCACCAGCCAAAACCCACTCGCCTGCTTCCCTCCATTGACTTTGGGATGGGGACCCAAAATCTATCTCTGGCACGGCCAAAACCTCATGGAAAGTGGTATCCTGTCATCCTGCAAAACCAGAGGAGCCTGAAGCCGGGCTGAAGCTGAGGTAACCGGCATGTGCATCAAGGCTGGGCATGTGTTTGGGGCTCAGTGAATTGGTGAAGGGTCTGGGCACCCGAGTGGGGCTGTGACCCCCGGGTGTCTTCATCTCACTGCTGCAGGTGCCTGCTTTAACCTGCAGGTAGATCTGCAAAGATCCCTGCATTCCTAAGCTGGGAGGGGTGAATTTTGCATGTACTGGGTGGTCCTATGAACATGGCCATAGCAGTAACTGTGCCCAGTAATGAGGCAGGGGAGGCAGGGAATGCACTGCTGCTCCCATCAGTATTCCCAGCCCCACTGAGTGGGAGCATCCCTGATTTTGTGTCCCCCACATCCCAAAGGCTTGGGGACTTGGATGAGCCTTGAGAGAAGCAGGGCTGGGTTACCAAAACCCCGAGTCTGGTGCATGCCAGGCTTATCAATGTCATCTTATGGACCTTGGGAGGATGACACATGGAGCACAGGGAGGGATGAGGGTGTATCCAGCAGGCAGCTTGCTATGGTTGCTGTTGCCTTCACATATGGCAGGAGGGGGGGACCAAAGCCTGTCTGCTGAGCTTGAGCTGTGGGAGTTGATGTCAGGAAGGAGGATCCCCATGTCTGACGTATAAACGTGTGCCTTGAGGTGAGGAGCATGAGCAGCCACGTAGGGAGCAGGGGCTGCATCTCAGAGCAGCAGTGATGCCTCGTCACTTGTGACTCTAATTGAATGTAATTGCCTCTTCCAAATCTTGCTAAACCCTGTTCAAAGTCCCCTGAAATGAGGGACCATCGACAACGCTGCTCCTTGGGGCTTTCCACTGGCGTCATCCCCAAGAAGCACCATTAATATTTCACAAGCTAATCATATCTCATAGGCAGGTTGTCAGCCGTGGATCTGTCATCTCTCATCAATAATGAACCAACCTGAGCAGCTCTTTCCCCCTCCAGCCTCCTGCATTATTCACTGCCAGGTTCCCAAACAACGGGGTGTGTGGTAGGGGGGAGCCAGGGATTTAACTGATGTCTTCCATAATTACCTGTAGGAAGGCGGATGGGGATGGAGAGTGAGGTGGTGGGTGAAGGTTGAGAGAGGGCAGGAGGTGAAGGCAGGGTCCAGCACAGTGTGCATGGTTTTCTTTGGATCACTGCTGGATGGGACGGCATCTCTTTGTGTCCATCGCCCTGGGGGGACTCTAGGAAAGCAAATAGCCTCACTGCCCAAAATGAGAGGCTCCCATGTCCCCTCCCTCATTGCTTTAGCTGTGCTGGTGCTGAGAAGGTCCCAGACTATAGCTTGATCCATCACCGTGCCAGCATCCCTGGGGAAAGAGCTAAGCATCCTGCATGCCCATGGAGGGGTGGATTTCGGATGCAGGACCACAGTGCCCACTGATCTCCTCCCAGCTGCTGGATGTGAAGGTCATGTTGTTCCCAAGATATCACCAAGTATAGCTGGATGATGGTGGTACTGCCACTGTAATGCTCCTCATTTCCACGGTTCCAGGCTAAAGCCACCACATTTGCATTTAAATGGAGGTCTGGGTGTCTGTAAATCCTCATTTTTCGAAGCGAGAGGGACTAATGGTTGTTTAATCATGTTGGGATGAAGCTCACGGAGTATCTCCAATGCAGTGAAGAGGGCGAGAAGCATCCGTGCTGTGGTGGGGCTCTCCTGTCTGCTCGGTAGTGCTGGGGGGAACAGCATCATGCAGATTTCCCTAAAGAATGCAGATTTCCCTAAAGAATGAAGGTTCCCCAAAAAAATGAAGGTTTCCTTCTCACCCAGGGAGGTGCAATGGATTGGAGCAATGAAAGCAGTCAGAGGGGGAGCAGGCTTTTGGGCAGCTGGTCCAAAGGGATGCGGATGCTGGGATGCTGTTGCTTTGGGACGAAAGCAGAGCCGCTGAACCTCCTACACCCCAGCCAGCTCCAATCTGTCCCTGCATTGTTTCCAACCCAAACTGTAAACCCGTGTGCTTTTATGTATGGGAAGAAACGTGTCTGTTCTGCTCCTTTGAGGCTGGGAAATCGCTCGCAGCGAGGTTGGCAACAGAGCATGGTGGGGACTGAATCTGCTTAATAATAATTAATCATAATAGTAATAATAATGCTTAGCACTTGTACGGGGCTTTGCAAAGATGAAGCGCCACATGGCTGCTG
Organism: Pezoporus wallicus; assembly: GCF_028554395.1. NCBI lineage: Eukaryota > Metazoa > Chordata > Aves > Psittaciformes > Psittacidae > Pezoporus > Pezoporus wallicus. The sequence continues at coordinate 188,234 of NW_026639781.1, read as the reverse complement.
ACTAATCCTATAGGATTAAGAGTTCCCAGTAGAAAAGACAAGGGAGCACCCTCTCCTCAGGTTCCTCCCAATCACCATCCACTCCCCAGGGATCCTGGCCTGGGACTGGATGCTCTCGAAGCATCATGGGGATGGAAAGCAGCCAGGAAAACTGGGCAGGATTAGGGCAAAGCCACCTGGTTTTTGCAAAGAGCCATCCCAAAGCAGGATGAATGTTGTACTGGGATGTGCCTGGTGATACAGGGCACCATGAGAATGGCCAGGATCTGGCCGTACTGGACTGTTACGTGTTTCCATGGTGACAATTAGCCAAGAGGGATGGAGAGGGTGGAACAGACCAAACGTGGGTGCTTTAAATTCAGCTGGTGCCTGTGCTGCCCAATGGGGCCCATGCTGCCCACTCATGTGTGAGTGCTGACATTTTGGGCTGGGAGCTGCCTGTCACTAGAGATTGACTGTCCAGGCCGGGACAAGTGATGTGCGTGATGCCTGTCTTCCAGCAAAGCTGATTTGACCTGAACAAGGCCTGGATTAAGCCAGTGATCCAAGCTTTTGAGCTCCCAGCACCACCGTCTGTGTGCATGAGGGCTGAGTGGGGCTCATCTCCAACACAGAATCATAGAATAGTTTGGGTTGAAGGCACCTTCAAAGCTCACCCAGTTCCAAATCCCTGCAATGAGCAGGGACATCATCTAGGTCAGGTTGTCCAGAACCACATCCAGCCTGGCCTGGAATGTCTCCAGGGATGGGGCATCCACCACCTCCCTGGGCAACCTGTGTCAGTGCTTCACCACCCTCAGTGTAAAGGATTTCTTCCTCACATCCAGCCTGAATCTCCCTCCTTTAGTTTAAATCCATCACCTCTTGTCATGTCACAACAAGCCCTGCTAAAAACCTCTCTCCATCTTTCTTATAGGCTCCTTTTAAGAACTGAAAGGCCTCAACAAGGTCTCCTGAAGTCTTCTCCAGGCTGAACAACCCAATTCCCTCAGCCTTTCCTCACAGGAAAGGTGCTCCATCCCCCTGATCATTTCTGTGGCAGTGCAGTGGGAATGGTAAAAATGGCTTTTCTACGGGAAATCTGGTCCTTGTCTCACAGAGGACACCCCTTGCAAAGCCTCTGGGTACCCCAAGAAGGTGCTGGATACCCCAGCACAAGGCAAAACATGAAGCACAGCCTTCTACCAGGGGGAAGATTTCTCTTTTTCCTTTTAATTAAATTGTCTGAGGAAGCCAAGACACAGACAGAAAGAGACCGAGACTGTAAAGAGTATAGAAAACCAAAAAGAGAGCATAGAACCGATTGATGGAGGTGTCAATGCTGGGTGGAGCCGTACGGAGGAAGAGGAGGAGGAGGAAGAGGCAGGCAAAGCTTCACGTTAGCTCCAGGATCACTGTTAGGGTGAGCGCCAAAACTAGTCTGAAGCCGCAGTGGCTGGTAAGTGAACCTAGGCAGGAGGAGAAAAGGGATGGGAGATTAGGGAGCCACATCTCAGTGCTTGGGTTTGAAGCAGGATGGGGTGACCACGTTTTCTGGGTGGGGGGGATCACCCTCCTAAACCTGCTTTGGAGCTTGTGTGGGGTGTGCAGCAGGTCAGGGATGCTGCAGGGAGCATCTGTGGGACCCTTTTTGGTGCTAGGACATCCCTGCTGCCAAAGGCAAGGGCTTGGGTGATGCAAAGAGGGATGGCCAAGGGCTTGGGGCCATGCAAGGACAGATGCTCTGCACGGTCCTTCACTCCCCGGGGTGTTTTGGGTCAAAATACCAATGTCCCCGCCACTCACCATTGGAGTCCTCTGTTCCTCTGGGAATATTTGGGTTTTCTAATGGAAAAGAAATAGCGGAGAGACAAGTTTATTGTGTGTGTGAGGGGAAATGAGTGAGGATTCGGGGGGGGGGGGGGGGGGGTGACCCCGTTTGCTGCCCTACCAAAAACGATGAGCCGGGTGTGGGTGTCGGTGGAGCCCAGGGGGTTCTGGGCAGTGCAGCGGTACATGGAGCCATTGAGCTCAGCTGGGACCCGCTCCAACACCAGCTCCTTGCCATCGTGCTCGGTGCTGCCATCGAGGAGCCGGCTTCCCACCCGTGTCCAGGTGAAGAGGGGCTCAGGGAAGACTTCATTCTGCAGGGAAATGGGTGTAAGGAGTGAGCAAACCCCGTCGTGTGCCTGGAGCAAGGATGGGGTCCTGCTGAAATGCAGCCCAAGACCACCAAGCCGACCCCATAAAGTGCTGGTGTGGATGCAAAGCTGTTCATTGGCATGGCATTGTCCCCATGGCAATGGGGATGGATGTATGGATGTGTGGATGGAGATGCTGACCTGGAAGCCCTGCACCAAGATCCTCACGGTGTCTCCGACACGGGCTCTCGTTGGGGTCATGGTGATCTTTGGGCCCTTCGGAGCAACTGCAAGGGAAGGGGACAAGAAGGGATGTCAGCTGAGCACAGCATTCCCCATGCTGGTGGGTGCTCTTGGCTGGGGTTAACGATGGTTTGATGAATGACTGTGGTGAGGGGTGGCATGGCCTATGCCAGCCCAGGGCGGGCTGGTGGCTTGGTGATTGATGGACAGGCTGGTGGATGTCCAAATGACTGATAGACAGGTAGTCAAGGACTCTGCAGGAGGATGAATGGGAAGACTGAGATTGATAGATGACTGTAAGGGGACACATTGATGGTGAAGGACACATTTCCTAACCGTGCCTTTCTCTTCTCAGAAACAGGAGTTAAGAGGGGTCAGGTTGGGTTGAAGCCATGGAGATGGACACCTCAGGAAAGCATCCTCAAGACAAGGTGGCCTTGGTGAGTCCTGAACGAGTGCTGTTAGCATGGGAGATGGCCACAAAGCCTTGCTGGCACCAAACGCCAAGCACAGCCCTGCACAAAGGAGGGGATCCCACCTGTGTCAGGGTGGGATGGGGCAGCACCAGGAGCTGCCTGGTCTTTGAATGGAAGGAGCCTTTTGGAGGCTCAAAGGGGAAAAAGGGCAGGAAGGAGTCTGTGGTTTGCTAACAGTGCGTATCTCATCCTTTGTATCTTCAAGCACTGCTGTGGATGGGACAGGCTGAGCCTGAGCATCACCCCAGCAGCACACAAAGGGACAAACAGCCACCAGAAAACACATCAGTCTGTGGTGGTGGACTTTGTTCTCTTGGAAAGGGCATCCATGGCCCAGAATGCCCTGCATGGACACACACCAGGGACCATGGTTGTGCACCTGGGCTGCAACACCCATGCAAATCCATTCTTCCAGTGTTGGAGCAGGGCGGATGGCCTGCAGGTGCTGCACCATGCTATGGTTTGCACCAAAAGATAGCTTTCTGTACCAAAGCGAGTGGCTTGTCTTGGTTTCAATGTGGCTTTTATTGAGAATACATATAGTGTTTATATACTATTTATATAGAGGGGTTTAATGGGAGATCTGCTGGGACGTTGCCCAAAGTCTGGGTGTAGATGGTGGCAGTGGGGTGCCCAGTAAGTCGTCCAGGCTGCAGGCATCGTAGGGCATGAGGAGGGCTGTGGATCTTGGGGGGCAGTTTGGGGTGAACTTTGCTATTACAGGTATTTGAGCTACTGGGGAAGAAGTAGCAAGCCATCAAGGTCTTGGTGTCATGGGGAGCCCCCGAGAGTGGACACCTAAGCCTGATGAGCAGAAGAAGGTGTGAAAATGCAGGACTTGGGCTGGTTTTTGGCCGGTTGTATGCTGGGAGATAGCTTTAAAGCTCTGTGGGGAGGAACAGATAATGCAAGGCCCTCTATTACCAAGGGAGCTGCTGCTCCTCCCTGCTGACTGCCAGCGTCTTGCTGACCTCCTCATTGGCACCAAGCTCACACTAATTGTGGTGGTTGATGAGCTGAAGAGACAGAGCACCAGAACGGAGAGGCTTGTGCACACTGAAGCCTGTGCCAAGGATGGGTGGGGAGCCAACAGGGTGAAGCTCTCCAGGAGATGGTGCATCACTGCTCACGCAGTGAGCCAAGTGCCCCACTTGGCCAGGACAAAGCCCAGTCTTCCTCACCCAGCTCAAGGGGAGGAAGGCTGGAGCAGCCTGTTTGGGAGGGTACCCTGGAGTGTGGCAACCCCACTGGAGAGCACTCCCAACAGGGAGGTCCTGGCATCAACCCCACTGCCCTATCACAGATGGGGCCTCACCAGCCCCACAGGCTCCCTACATGCAGGGGCCAAGCCTGGCTCATCCCCAGCAATCCCCATGGGATGAGTTTGGTGGTGATGGCCAATAAGGGTCATGGCATGTCCTCAGGTCTCTTGGGACTGGGTATTGGTGGATGGAGGTGACATCACTATGGGATAAAGGTGCTCCCCCCACAACATGACCCCAGTCCGGAGGAGCTCCTCCATCCCATCCCCTCCCATAGGAGGTAACACTAAGGAGCTCCCACCTCCCCACATCCCCTGCAGGCACCCAAGGCAATGACCCACCAAACACCAGGGACCCCCAGCACAGCCCCCAGGTCTAACACCCCCCTCCCTGCTCATCCCTACACCCAGCAGAGCCCTGGCTCCCCTCAAAACCAGCCCCTCCTGGTCCCCCCCCTGCCCTGGTCCTATGCCTCCCCTTTACATGCAAACACCCATTCCCTTCTCACCAAGGGGGCTTCATGCATCACAGACCACCCCCGTCCAAAACCTAGGGCTGTGCCCACATTACCCCTTGCTGTTGACACCACTGCCTTGCTCTGATACCCCAGGAAATTCTATTCCCCACTACCAGCCCCACACATCCCCCCAGACCCCCACTACCTGCATCTAGAGCCCCTTCCCCAGCCCTATGTCAACACAGCAAACCCACCCTATAGAATCCAGGCCTTGCTCCTTTGTATGGGGCACCCTGAGGCTATGAGGACTTGGGGAGGCAGCATCCACACAGCCTCTTTCTTTCCCTCCCCATTCACAAGGGTCTCTGCACCCCATAGACCCCAGGCCACCCCCTTACTCATCCGTAACAGGAAGGGGGACGAGCCCTTCTCATGCCTGACGGACCCACACTCCTACTCTGACACCCTGGCATCACCACCTTCGACCATCATGCAGCCCTATGTAGCACCTTGTTTTGGCCTGCGGGTGCACGAAGACGCCCAAAAGAAAACAGAAAGAGCAATAAAAAGAGGAGGAAAAAGTACAAAAAAGGTTCAAAAAGTGCAAAAACCCCAAGAAACAACCCCACGAAGCCACCACGGGCTGCATGGACCTTACCAAGCGTCACCTCGGACTGCATGGGCATGGAGAGCGCTGGGTGCTTCACCTCGCAGCTGAAGAGCGCCTCATTGTCGATTTGGGGGTTGAGGGTCCAGGTGAGGGTGGCCCGCGCCTCCACCGTCCCATCGCTGACGGGTGCATGCGTGTGGCGGAAGTAGTAGATGGGCTCTGCCACGTGCACCCACCGAGGGAATTCCCGGCTCACCACCGTCTCGGGAATGGTTTCGGTGACGGGATCCCGCTCGGCCGCCAGCCCCCTTGGGGGGTCCAATGTGGCCGGGGCTTGCCCAGCTCCCACCTCGCCTTCATCCGTCAGGGATTTTGGCACCTTGGTGTCATCCAAGTCGCGGTGAAGGAGGTTACGCGGTGCCCAGTTCCCGGTGCCGACCGGCGGCTCCGGCAGCGGCGTGGCCTCGATGGGCTCCCCGTCCCTCTTGAAGTACACCTGCGAGGGGACAAAAGGGGCAGTGAGACCAGTGGGGACGGTCACCACCCCGGACATCCCCACATCCCACCCCTTGGGTGGCTTTTCTTGGAGCTGCTTCCCAAGGTCCCCATGGAAAGATGCTGAGGGGTGAGATTGGGGTAGCAGGCAGCTATTTGACTTATTTTGCCTTCAAAATCAGCACACAGATGTGATATATTTTTAGCATATATATGTATATATTTGTGTTTGCTTCACAGATACGTATGGAAGATAAACCCCTGGGGGCTCACCAGCGGGGCGGGTTTGCCACCAGACACCACACACACCAGGGTGAAGTTCTGCGCCTGGTAGCGGCTGAAGGGTGCTGGTGTGTCAGCGGCGAGCACCGAGATGGACGTTGGAGGAGCTGCCAGGGAGCAGAGCAGGGGCATTAGTGTGATGTCCTCAACACCCACCCATCTCCATCCTCATCCCCGTCCTAGTCCTTATCTCCATCGAATCATGGAATGGTTTGGATTGGAAGGGACCTTAAAGCTCATCCAGCTCCAACCCCTGCCACAGGCAGGGACCCCTTCCACTAGAGCAGCTTGCTCCAAGCCCCTGTGTCCAACCTGGCCTTGAACACTGCCAGGGATGGGGCAGCCACAGCTTCTCTGGGCACCCTGTGCCAGCGCCTCAGCACCCTCACAGGGAAGAGCTTCTGCCTTATCTCCAACCTGAACTTCCCCTGTTTCAGTTTGAACCCATCACCCCTTGTCCTGTCTCTACAGTCCCTGATGAGGAGTCCCTCTCCTGCGTCCTTGCAGCCCCCTTCAGACACTGGAAGCTGCTCTGAGGTCTCCATGCAGTTTCTCTTCTCCAGACTGAACAGCCCCAATGTTCTCAGCCTGTCTCCATACGGGAGCTCTCCAGCCCCTGATCATCCTTGTGGCATCCTCTGGACTTGCTCCAACAGCTCCATGTCCTTCTTATGCTGAGGACCCCAGAACTGCACACAGTGCTCCAAATGGGGTGTCACAAGAGCAGAGCAGAGGGGCAGGATCACCTCCTTTGACCTGTTGTCCCCATCCTCATCCTCACCCCCATCCTTGGGGATGGAAAAATGAACCAAATCCCTGCTGTCTCCCAGCCCTGAGACCCTGCAGTTGCTTCCCCTCTATTCCTACCCATGCAGGGCTGCACTCACCCATCACGTTCAGGAACACATTCCCGGAGGCCAGGACCACCTTCTCCCGCGTGGCTCGGTCGTAAATCCCCACATGACACTCGTAGGGACCGTTGTCCGAAATGCGCACCTCAGGGAGGCTGGGGAGGAGAGATAGAGCTCACCACCTGCTCCCCCTTCATCCTGACCCCATTTCCCCGGGGGATGCAGTGGTCAGCATCCGGATCTCAAGGTGTCGGGGTTGCTTTTTACTGGTGACAGGGATCAATACACTATTAATAACTGCAGCGGCTGCAGGAGAGAGCTGTGTAATGTGGTTCAGCAGCTGGAGTTCAGCGGCACTGACAGCTCCTCAGGAGGGGAAGTAATTGTATTATAGAAAGAGGAAGCATATGGGAGCTAAAAGCACCACCAAGAGCAGAAGCCCACGAAGCCTGGACATCAAACACCTGCAGAACGCCAATGTTAAAGGCTCAACACTGAACATTACAGACCGCTCAGGCGATGCAATGGCTGCAGCAAAGCGTGGCAGATGAAAAGCATCAAATGCTCCAAGCAAACCCAGAGTACACATGGATCGATAGATTATCTAGGGTCTTTATAGAGATATAAAGAAAACCAGGAGAGGAAGAGATGTGCAAAAGGCTCAGTGCTGCTGGAGGTGGAGATGATCACACCAGCTGCAAAGGAGTCACTTTGCTGACTAGCAGCATCCCACCCCATCAGTCAGCATCATCATCCCACCTTGCTGGCTGGCAGCATCCCACCTCACCAAACAGTAGCATCCCACCTTGCCGGTTGGCAGCACCATCCTGCCTTGCCAGCCAGCATTATCCCACCTCAGTGGTCAGCAGAATCCCACCACAGCAACAAGGATAGGATCAGTTCCTACATGGAGCACCCTTCAAGCCACTCCCTGCTTAATCCCCTCCGCTTTTCTGGAGAAACTGAGGCATGCACCTCACAGGGCTTCTCTGTCCTGGGGTAAATCTGGCTCTGGTTTGATGGATCCTTTCTGGAAGCCTCTGGCTGCCTTCCCATGCCTCATCCTTGCTACACGAGCCCCCCACCAGCACGAACAAGGCCCTGTCGAAGCGAACAGTCACTTGGCAACTCCTTTTAATGGCCTTGATGCTTTCAACTAAGCCTCCTCCATCTGTTTCAGTCTCTAATTACCCAAGCATCAAGTGGGAAATCATCCGCACCCTTCGTTAGTGGCTTGCAGGAGCAGTTTTGGTCCCCACCAAGCTGGGGACACCGTGTCCCAGTGGCTGCCAAGGACAAGCCCTTTGGGTTTGCACGTCGATTTGGGTGTAAAATGGTCCTAATTGGGTCGGTTCGATGCTTCTGCTATGGGTAAGGACCGGAGGGAGGGGCTGCCCAGCCCTGCGAAACCAAAACGCTGACCGTTATGTCCTTTGTGTCCTCTAAGCATGCTGGAAATAAGGGGAAAAAAACCCTATATAGATATTCATAAAGCAGTGCCTTCCTCGACAAGGGTGGGTTTTTAATCAAAGGAGGGGAAAGGAAATAATCCAGGGTTGGATATCTCTCAGCTTTGCTCTTCACATCTGAGCGGGCGGCGTTCAAAGCTGCTATGAAAAGAGGCAGCCCCGGCAGCCCTCTGTGCCGTGCAGATAAGAGCCGCGCCGCTCGGGATAACGCTCCGTGGGACGGCACCGACGTGCCCGTGCCATTGCAAAGATGAAAAGAAGAGATGAAAATCCAGAAGGGTAAAATGAAAGGGGGAGAAAAACTGAGTGGAAACGGCTGGGAAGCACCTGACCCATCACTAAACCCTTCCTAATAGTGCTCCATTTCTTCACCAGAGCCCAAAATGAGGCAGGAGACCCCCCCCTCCAAATAGAGCATCAAGCCAATGATTCAGAAAACAAGTCTTTTCAGAGCCTCCAAGAAATATCTCCTTTCTCTCCAGGCAACTTGCTGTTTTCCTCTGTAAAAAGGCGACTGTGTGAAAAGACTTTTACCATGAACATCCCTGGCTCCACGGATGATTTGCCGGCGCCGTGCCGATGATTACCGATGCTTTTAAGTTCTTGGTCCTAGGGCGGTGAAATTTTCTGCTTGCAAATGCTATTAGTTCTACAATATGTGGTGAAAGGGAGGAAAATGGAGGGTTCTGAGCCAAAAAAAGCAGCTGGGGGTTGGTGCAGTGTGCCATAACCGGGTGAACATGGCGTGTCCTTGTCCCTTGATCAAGGGATGCTTGTGTTGTCTCGCTCCGTGCACAGGGGATGTTTTAGTCTGGTTTAATACCCCAACTTTCCTGCTGCTTCCCTATTTGAGGAGAGCAATGGCCAAATCCAGCATTGAGTGAAACCACTGGGTTTATGGCAGGAAGCAAGGCTGGTGAGTTAGGGAATGTGTAATCCCTTTGTGAAGCCGCCAACACAAGCTCTAAACAACAATTAGTTGTGTCAGAAATGTGTACAACATCAGAGCGAGCTGCTGAGCAGAGCCTGTGCTCCAAGGGGAAACAAAATAAAAGAGTGGAGCAGCCTCTGAGCATCTCCTGAACATCCTCTTGGGCAACCTATTGCCTGAGCATCCCCTGAGCAAGCCCCTGAGCACCCTCTGACCAGCTCCATAGCATCTGAGCAAGCATCTGAGCCACCTTTGTTTATTGCCTGAGCATCCTCTGACCAACTCCACAGCATTTCCTCAACAAGCCTCTGAGCAACCTTTGATCATTGCCTGATCATCCTCTGACCAAGATCCTGAGCATCCTCTGACCCCCACAGCATCTTCTAAGCAAGCCCCTGATCATCTCCTGAATATCCCTTTGGCAACCTATTGCCTGAGCATCCTCTAAGCAAGCCCCTGACCATCCTCTGCCCACCCCCATAGCATCTTCTAAGCAAGCCCCTGACCATCTCCTGAACGTTCCTTTGGCAACCTATTGCCTGAGCATCCTCTAAGCAAGCCCCTGAGCACCCTCTGACCAACCCCACAGCATCTCCTGATCATCCCCTGACCTTCCTCAGCAATCCTTGAGCATCCTCTGGGCAAGCCTATGGTACCTCTAAGCATCCTCTGAGAATCCCTGAGCATCTCCTGAGCAAGACCCTGGGTATCCTGAATATTCCCTGAACAACCCCTGAGTAACCTCTGAACATCCCAAGCTTCTCCTGAGCTTCCCATGAGCAACCCCTGTGAGTCCCCCTGAGCAACCCTTGAGCACCCTGAGACTCCCCTGAGCATCATCTAAGCAACCCCATACCATGTCCTCTCCAGCCCTGCTTTCCTGCTTGTTTTCCGCTCCATAGTCACTTTATTCCCATGCAGCCACCCAACACACTTGCTCTTCCTTGTACTAAAAACCCACCTCTGAGTGTAACAGAAAAAAACAGCAAAAAAAAACCCCTAAAACTCAAATTCTAAGAAATTAGAAGGGATTTCCACTTGCGCACACACTCATCCGATGGGACCAGCCCTGCCCAAGCCCTTTCCAACCACACACAGACATTTGGAGTTGGAAACATCACATCACCTTGGTGAAACAACTGTATTTTCCCCATCAGCCACAGAATTCTTATTACGACGTTGGGAAACATGAGCTATGGAATGCGATTGGCAACTTCTCATTTAAAAAGGACACAAAGAGGTAAAAAGTAATAATTGTGGAAAATAAATACTTCACCCTGGCTTTTTTCACCTTGAATTAAGTCTCCCCCTGGCAGTTTTTACCAGGTTTGGTTTTCCTTTTATACCATTGGCAATAAAGCAAGTGTGTAATTAGTAATAAAGCTGACACCCCTGCAAGTGATTTTGCACTTGGAAAAGAAGCAAAGACTAACTTCCATGCTGCCTGCTTTAAATATAGATAGCGATTTTGTTGTTTTCCCAAGCCTTGCTTTTCTCTGTCCTTTTTCACCCCTGGAAATCGCCACCAATGTCACCTATTCCCTAGGGACAAGAAGGAACATTTGGACAACCCTAGGATATGTGGTGATGGAGCATTAAGGCGTGGTAATTTCTTTGCAATGCAATGAATCCCTGAGACAGACAAAGACAATCAAAGAGTCAAGTGTTGCCCAAATCATAGAATGCTTTGGGTTAAGAAGGACCTTAAAGCTCACCCAGCTCCAACCCCTGCCACGGGCAGGGACCCCTTCCACTAGAGCAGCTTGCTCCAAGCCCCTGTGTCCAACCTGGCCTTGAACACTGCCAGGGATGGGGCAGCCACAACTTCCTTGGACAGGCTGTCCCAGTACCTCAACATTCTCATAGCGAAGGATTTCTTCTTGTATCCAACCTGAACTTCCCCTGTTTCAGTTTGAACCCATCACCCCTTGTCCTATCGCTACAGTCCCTGATGAGGAGTCCCTCTCCAGCATCCTTGCAGCCCCCTTCAGACACTGGAAGCTGCTCTGAGGTCTCCACGCAGCTTCTCTTCTCCAGGCTGAACAGCACCAATGTTCTCAGCCTGTCTCCATACAGGAGCTGCTCCAGCCCCTGAGCATCCTCATGGCCTCCTCTGGCCTTGCTCCAACAGCTCCATGTCCTTCAATACCTTCAACTACCCCAAAATAGGGCCAGGTTTGTAAAAATAGGCATTAGGAAGCAGCCAGCATGCTGGAGAAGGGGATGTCAAGGTGACTTACCGCACGGTGGACTGGTAGACCAAATCCTCCCTCTTCCGATAGTTCTCCATGTGGGAGAAATTGGTGGAGAACATGGCATCGAAGGTGAAGATCTTCTGCTTGATGGTGCCACCGTCGGTGACCTGCAAAAGTAAAACCAGGATATGAGATGCCCAAGGTCATGTTTGCAAATGCACGAGCATCTTCACACCCACTTTTTCATTTGTAATATGTTTTTATTATATTTATCTTTAATTTCTTCACTATTTTTCTTAAGCATCAATAACTATTATGTATCTAGTATGAGCTTGCTGAATCCAAATGCAAATCCAGTGCATTTCCATCCCGTTATCATGTTGCCAACTCCCATCTCTGTCTGCTCTAAGCAGAAAAAGGCTCTTTTTAGGAGCAGGGAGGGCTCATTTCTTCCCTGTGCCCCTCAGTGTCCTCAGATTTATCTTCATCCCTTCTGAGGAGCAAAGTTTAGCACAAAATTAGGAGGAAAAGGCAGAGGAAAGCAATGTGTGTGTGTGTGTGTGTTTATGCACGTTTTGGGGCTGTAACAGCTCAGATCGGTCCATCAGAGGGTTAGAATAGTTATTTTTTAACACAAGCCAGGTGCAGACGAAAGGGATTTGGGGGATTATCCCCCAAAACCAGCATGTCTCAGGGAGGAAACCAGTTTTGCCACCCAGCATTTCTCTCCCCACTTGGACAAAGCTCGTCTTTGGTTCCAGATTTGATCTTTTTCCCCTTTTTTATGGCTAAAAGAAAGGGGAAAAAAACCCAAACTGCTGACACTAAAACCACCTCTTCACATTTATTTGTCAAGGCTGAGGCTTTTATTGCAAAGAAAATACATGCTGGCACGGATGTGGGATAAAGAACTGCAAGAAGAATTATCAGTGTTGTAAATCTTCGGCCTTGGGAATGAGGGGAAGTTTTCAAGGACGTGTCTGATTTTCCCTGGCTTTTATTGATGCCGTGGGGTAGGTGTGGGGAGAAACCTTGGAGCTGCTCCCAGGCTGAGAAGCTCTTCATGGATCATCTCAAAGGGATTATGTTGGGGATGCAACAGAGTGGTTGGTTCAAGGAGGGATGCTCAAGGAATGGGGATGGGGAGCAGTGGAGGTGATGCTCGTAGACCAGGAGTTTGCAGCCACAGGAGTTCCCCAGCACATCTGGACAGATGTGGGCAAAGCCAGGGAGCATGAAGCTATATCCAAGGATGGGAGTGGAAAATGAAGCTCAAAGCATCACTCAAGCCACCCATGGGACCCCTTGTATCCCCCTGAGGATGCACAGTGAGGCAAGATGCTGCAGCCTGGTTGTATCCTTAGGGAATTACAGGCAGTTAATAAGCTCCTGTGGAAAGGCACATATAGAATAGACTCTCTCCAGGGATTAGACCTACTTTCAGCCTTTTATGTGCGCCCTGGGGTCAATTATTTTGGAGAGGAGCTGCATATGAAGTTGGTGAAGCCACAGGGGTGCAGAAACAGCCAAGCCACTTCTTGCTGGGTTAAAAAAGAATGACAATTCAGCAGCATGCAACAGTGATTGCCCCACATTATGTGCCCACACTGAGGAGTAGGAATAAAGGGTCACAGGACAAGGAAAAGGCAGGTTTAGGGCAGCAGAGCTGAGCTCAGGCAGCCCAAGGCTGCCTGCTGCATTATGTATAAGCCCTAGTAAAAACCTTATTCCTGACATAACACCAGCAATTGCCACTGTACAGGGAGACATTAACCTCCTGCTCCTTCCTGCTGTCACAGAGGCAGCCCCATCCTGCCTCTTTCCTCTCACCGGTGATCTGGCCCTTTGCTGTCCCCAAAATACACTGGTACCATTAATATTGCTGGAGCATCTCGCTGGGACGCTCACGGGTTAGAAAAGCATCAGGGAGAGATGGGTGGGAGACCAAGGGGATCGGTGGGGAGGGATTGTGGAGGACAAAGTGATTATAAAGGGACAGGGCCTCTCCATAGCACTCTGGGACATGAAGCATCACTGGGCTCCAGTCTTAGGGCTGAATTTACACCCTTTCCCCAAGGAGCTGCAACAAGCACTTGCTACGGCAAGAGGGAAAATAACCTGAAGGGGCTGTAGGGCGTGAGCGCAATGCTTAGTGTGCTTCCAGGGGTTTGCAGCATCCCTACATCCAAAACCATGTCACAGCCTCTGGGAGAAACACATCGTGCTGGGAAACCTCTCTTCTAGCTGATATCCTTCCTCCTGCCCTGAGCTTGCCGGACCACTCAGTCCTTCCTTGCTCAGAACCATCCAGAACACCACCAGCAGCACGCTTGTCTTCCAAAAATACAGAGTAGTTGATTTATTTGCCCAAATCCGGATGGTTTGATCCCAAAATGAGCACTACAACCCATCTTTATCTCCCAAAGGGCAGCACCCATGCTGGTGCCCCCCTCTGGCATCACTAAATCACATGCTTGATCAAACAGGTACTGGGAAGCGCAGCCCAGGCTCCCCACTGCATCCCTGGAGCCGGAGTGATGCCCATACCCAGACGTAATAAAGAACTCAATAAACTGTGCTGCTGCTTGTGACCTCTGCTCCCTGCCTGAGCATGAGGAATTAAAAGAGTTCCCCACACTGACATGTAAATGATCATCTCCCAGGCAGATGAATGGCACGAATCAAACCTCTCGCAGTTACCAGCCCAAGATCTCTCCATCAGCAGCTTTGCTCAGATCTTACAGAGCATCCCTGCAGCCTTAGAACTCGAGTTTTTTACCCTATAGAAGAGCAGGTTTATAAATCAGAGGCACGACCCACCATAAATGGGGTTGGCTTGAAAATAAGGAGGGGGCTGTGAGTTTCAAGGGGTGAGAAGTAGAAAACAGCATCCCGATGAGTCCCATCTGGACCATCCCCAGCATCCCCAAACCAACACCCCCAAATCTGGGCTGTCCCAGCAGCATTGTATGGTATAGGAAGGGCTTGCAACAGCCTCAGGACATTGGGTGTCCTTCACTTGGCTCCTCCATCCTGTCTTCCCCCTCCCCTGGAGCTGATGCCGCTGCAAGTAGTGACTTTATCACTGTCACCAGCAACACTTCCCGCTTGGAGCCACCGAGGGAGACGCCGGCCGGAGCTGTAACGTCTCATTGCTCCTAATGGGCAACGACAGAGGCAGCCCCCGCAGGGACTGAGCTTTGTCACCATTGATCAGGCAGCTCCGAGAAGTACCACCAACATCTGTAATGCATCGGCTCCTACCTGCCTTGGCCTCTGGTTTCTGAGCCCCCCCCCGCCCCAGCCTTTGCCAGGCAGGGCTCCATCGTGCAGAGCGAGCGGAGCTACGTGGACTCCTTGAAACGCATCCTGCAGGTGGGAGACCCCCTTGTTTGGGATGGGGAGCACAGGGGCTCAGGGATGCTGATGCACCGGCATCTCCCACAGGATTACAGGAACCCGCTGATGGAGATGGAGCCGAAGGTGCTGAGTGCTAGGAAGTGCCAGGTGGTGTTTTGTATCCTGAAGGAGATCCTGCAGTGCCACTCCATGTTCCAGATCGCCCTCGCCTCCCGTGTGGCCCGTGTAAATCATGAAATGGTTTGGGTTGAAGGGACCTCAAAGTTCCTCCAGCTCCAACCCCTGCCACGGGCAGGGACCCCTTCCACTAGAGCAGCTTGCTCCAAGCCCCTGTGTCCAACCTGGCCTTGAACACTGCCAGGGATGGGGCAGCCACAGCTTCTCTGGGCACCCTGTGCCAGCGCCTCAGCACCCTCACAGGGTTCCTTAGGCTTCTGCCTAAGAGCTCATCTCAGTCTCCCCTCAGGCAGGTTAAAGCCATTCCCCTTGGCCTCTCCCTACATCCCTTGTCCCAAGCCCCTCTCCAGCTTTCCTGCAGCCCCTTCAGGCACTGGAGCTGCTCTCAGGTCTCCCCTTCAGGAGCCTTCTCTTCTCCAGGCTGCCCCAGCCCAGCTCTCTCAGCCTGGCTCCAGAGCAGAGCTGCTCCAGCCCTCGCAGCATCTCCATGGCCTCCTCTGGCCTCGCTCCAGCAGCTCCAGGTCCCTCTTGTGCTGCTGCCCCAGAGCTGGATCAGGGCTGCAGGGGGGGTCTCCCCAGAGCACAGCAGAGGAGTAGATAAGTCCTCACGCATGGGTGCTATGGAGAGCAATGCCTGCCTAGGGTGCTGCAGACAACAACACCATCCCCGTCTCTCTGTTCTTTTCCTTATTGCTAATTAGACTGAGCACCAAACTCTAATTAATTGAGGCAGAGCAACCCCAGACCCAAGGGCTCCCCTCCACCCCCCGGCTCTTCCAGCTGTACATCCCTAAGCCAAACCCCTGGCCCCACTGGGCAGAGGGATGCTGAGCACAGGATCACTGCCCTCCTGCAGGGAATCCTGCCCAGCCCTCGCCTGCCACCAGAGCTGTGCAAAAGACTTTATTGCGATTGCCATCATCCGAGCCCCCGGCTGTGTGTACAGGCTGCTGCCAGATGTCTGTGCAGAGCCACAACAGACACCCTGAGGATTTTCCCTCCCTCTCCCGCTTCCTATTATTTTCCTTTAGAGCTCTGCACTGCTGCAAAAAGTCATTTCCTCCCTCCCCATCCCTTGCTGCAGCGTGGCACTGACCATACTAATCAGGTCTCAGTGTGACCCCCAAGACACCAGAGAACAGCTTGACAGCTCCGTGTCTTCCTTGGACTCATTACAAGGATGCCACCTCCCTTGTCCTCTGCACAAGGGGTTTTCGGTGCTCGCCTGACGCACAAGGGGTCCAGACCCATGTTTGCACATGTTCTCAGGCACATCGCGCCTTCTGGAGATGACTTCAGCACGGAGGGGGTGGGTGAATATTAATTATCACCTCTGCAGATGGTGCATGTTCCTGTTTGGGCTGTGAAAAAGCCCCCTTTGCTCATCCCAGGTCTCCTTCAGTCCTTGCATGAAGCAACCTAAAGCAGCGGCTCATGCCGAGAACTGAGGGAGAAGTTGTCTGCTGCTGCCACCCCTGTTTGCTGCCCCTCAGCAATGGGGCTCCCATGTTGCAGAGGGGGTTTGGGGGTGCTGGTTTGCAGCAACGGTGCTTCTCAGTGGGGTTTTACCTGCCTTACCCATGGTAAGAATCTGGTTTACACCTCACAGCCTTGGTGTGCACGCACCTCAATGGGTTATGCACCCACCCCATGGGTTATGAATACATCCCATGGCTTATAGACACACCCCATGGGTTATGCACCCATCCCATGGGTTATGCATCCACCCTGAAAGGTTATATGCACCCACCCCATCAGTTATGCACCCACCCCATGGGTTATGCAGCCATTCCATGGGTTATACACCCACCTTGATGGGTTATGTACACACCCCATTGGCTACGGATGCATCCCATGGATTATACATGCACCCCATGGGTTATACATGCACCCCATGGGTTATAAACCCACCCTGACAGGCTATGCATGCTCTCAACAAGCTATGCATGCACACCGATGGGTTGGAGATACGTGTGTCACCTAACCTGATGGGTTATGCATGCACCCTGATGGGTTATGCATGCATCCCAATGGGCCATGCATGCATCCCAATGGGATGTGCATGCTCCCAGCAGGTTAAGCATGCTCCTGACAGGTTACACACAACGCTTCATGGGTTATGCATGCTTCCTAGTGGGTTAAGCATTTACCCCATGGTTCTGCATGCTCCCAACTCGTTATTATGCATGCACCCCAATGGGTTATGAATGTACCCCATGAGTTATGGATGCACCTCATAAGTCATGGGGTTATGGATGCACCCCATGGCTTATGCACCCACCCTATGGCCTACACCAAACTGCTGCCACTGTGCTTGCTGCTGTGCTGCCCCTTCTGCTTTCCCTCCCTCCCCAACCCAGTGTGTGCCTCTGGAGCCACTCTGCATCCTTAAACTCACGGAGCTCACTCTGCCCTCTGTAAAACGAGACATGGGAAAGGGAAAGGGGAGCCCCAGAGGGACCCCCCAAACCCCGCTCCAGTGCTTCAGTGCGCTCACAGAGATGCTGTGAGGATGGTTTACAAATGGTAGGAACAGAACTGCACAGCCCCAGCATCTCCACCTGGCCCACAGGAGACCATCCATGACCTCTTGCTTGGGCTGCAAGAGTCCATGAGCAAGACAAGATGGGAGGAAAAAAGGGGAAAAAACCCTAAAATCAGAAGGGAATTTGGAAAATCCTAAGATGCTCTATGAGAAAAATCAGTTCCCGAATGCAGGAAGATCCCTGGGAAAGGAGAAAAAGGGAAGGGGAGGTAAAAAAAAGGGAAGAAAAGGGGATTTGTGATGATAAAAATAAAAGCTGGGTTATTTTTTCCCTTCTCACTCTCTCTGTGGTTACTCAGAGTGTAATTTGCTCGGCCACCCCAGCACATCGTCCTCTCACCAAGGGCTCCTACATCCCTCCACGCAGGGGGATTAAACAAATCCATCCCCAGCTCGCGGGAAAGTGGGTTAATCCAATCTTACCGAGTGGGAAAGGGAAGGAAAAACCTGGTGGAGATGGTGGAAGAAGCACTGCACAAAAATCCTCTTCCCCAAAATAAGGGGGAGACGAAGCCGACTGCAAGGTGCCATTTAAGGTACAGGACAGGTTTTGGGTTGTATTTTGCTGTTTCTCTGCTTGCATTCCCTACACACCTAAACACAAACAGCCAGGACATGATGGAAATATTCCTCTGCATGCACCACGCTTCAGCAATTCAATATATATCAGTCCAGAGAGCACCTTTCCCTATAGATAAACCTGCCAGGAGGCAAATAACAGCTTGAAGGCAGAAGATGCTCCTTGTTTGGGGAGCAGAAACAAGATGGTAAACCAAAACATATCCTCGGATGAAGGGCAGTGATTTCACCCAATGCCACCAGCCCCCTTGGCTCTTTCTTTGCCTCCTCTGTGAGCAAACATCCAGGCAAAGAGCTGATTTTTTTCCCATCCTGGAAATTTGAGTTTCCTCCAGTCAAACCATCATAGGGGGTTTAGTTGTGTTTGACAGCTTATGCTGAAATTCCCCAGAGAAAGGCAAGAATACTGCTCTGGACTGTTATACCTGAGGCTGGAACCAGGCTTGGTGCAGATGGGAGTGATGGTGGAAGGGGGGAACAGCCACAGCCTCCAAATCCCCCTTTCCCCAGATAAAACCAGTCTTGCTTTGCTCCAGATCAGCACCCCGCATCCATGAGTATTTTAGGGACAGGGACAGGAAGGGGAAAGGTTTTCCTTCAGGAGCCCAGCGTGAAGAGCCCAGCACTGCTGCCCAAGCCCTGAACACCCTCAATTTTGCCTGATTTTGCATGAAAACCACTCTCTTTTTTTGCATCATTCCACACCCAACATGCAAATCCTCTTCCCACAGCGGTGCCAACTTGAGCCCCCGCTCCTAAACCCCTCAGTGCAAAGCACCCCAGAACCAATCCTGCCAACCCCAAATCCACCTGGAAAACAGAACAAAATGCCTGGAAGAAGCCTCGTGGAGCCCTCAGGATACTACAAATCCCCTTTACATCTCTCCCTGCTCAGCTTTTCAAAGGCCAGGCTGCCTGCCCGCTTCACCGAATCGATATTCCCATCGGCAAGAGCACCGTCTGCCTTTCTCTCCACCATCCAGCCTTGACCTTCTGTTGGACAGGAGCAAAGCAGCCGGGTGGCTTCATGTCCCTGTCCCCAAGGGCAAGGAAGAGGCACTGGCACTGCTTACCCGGTACCAGACGATCTCCCGCATCTTCCCATCTGTCTTGAAGTTGCATTTCAGAGTGACGGCATCTCCCACCACCACGGGCGGCAGCGGCTCGATGCTCACTGTCAGGTAGGCTGGAAAAGGTACAAAAAAGGGAGAAAATGAGGCTTGAGCTGCTGGGGAAGGATGGGGAAGGGGGTTAAATACTGTTCTCAAGTGGTTTTGTAGTATTAATAGCTCTGGCTGCATCCCACACAGGGATAACGCATAGGGAAGCCCCTCAGAGCGGAATCTTGCCCCATTGCTGCAATGAATTTTGGCTGCTCCCAATACAACAAAGAAGTAGAAAATGGGAGAAAAATCCTTCTTGACCTTATTTACCAGCTTATAGCACCAAAACGCAAGGAACAAGCATTCAGCTGCTTCTCCCCTGCCCAGCTTTGCAAAACTGAGCACTTTTGCCCAAATAAACCCTGGGCACACAGATTTTGAGGCTCACGCTGTTTCACACATAAAGCCCTGGTCCCACTGGCCACCTCCCCCACCTGCAAACCCAAACCCACCCTTCCTATGAAGATCATGGAATGGTTTTGGTTAGAAGGGACCTTAAAGCCCATCCAGCTCCAACCCCTGCCATGGGCAGGGACCCCTTCCACTAGAGCTGCTTGCTCCAAGCCCCTGTGTCCAACCTGGCCTTGAACACTGCCAGGGATGGGGCAGCCACAGCTTCTCTGGGCACCCTGTGCCAGCGCCTCAGCACCCTCACAGTAAAGAACTTTTTCCTTAAATCCAACCTGAACTTCCCTTGTTCAAGTTTAAACCCAGCTTCTACTTCACCTCCCCCATTGCTTCTCTCCCCATTGCAGGACAAATTCCTTGCTTTGCTTGAAAACCCTCTAAATTACTCATTTCTTACAGGAAGAAATCAATCAGAGGATGTGCAAAGCCCAACCTGTGGTTTTACAGCCTGTCTTTGGCTGACAGCCTGCTGCTTCCCCATCTCCCTATAGCTGGATGCAGGAGCTGTGCTTGTAGCAGACGGGAAGTCAGAGCACGGCGGCTCCGTCTGGCCCTTTTCTCCTTGTTTCCCCTCGATTTGCTGCAGAAGGATTGCAGGAGCACGGAGCAGCAGGGTCAGGAGGGCAGGCATTCACATTTCTGTTTTACTCTCCTCTATTTCCTCTGGCTGCTGGGAGATGTCAGATTGACAGCCGGGCAGATCCAAACCCTCCTTTAGCATCCTTGCCCTGACTGTATCCGTGTCTGCAACCAGGACACCCCAAACCAGCACTTAACCTACCACAAAAAGCCGTTATTTGCTTGCATCAGGTGGAAAAACAATGGGGAAAAGAAACCCCAGAGCACCTGGATAACGGGAGCAGGGTTGGAAATGGGGCTGCACAAACTGAGACTCCTCTACAGAAGATCCCTTGGAATAGGGGAAGGTGGTTTCCTATGTCCCACAGGCAGCGATTTGAGGCTCCCATCCCTTGTAAACCAAGTTGCTGGTGTTTTTGCAATGATCTCAACCACGACCTGCGGGAGAGCATGCTGCACGCACACGTGCCTGCTGCAACAGCAGAGCAGCGTGGCCTGGCATATTGAGGGCTCTAAAACTCAAGAAACCCTCTTTGTGCTGCTTTCCGGGGGGAGCTACGGGAGCAGGTTTGCTGGATGCAAGGAAATGGGATAAACCATGGTTTTTGTTAGTGGTGGTGAGCATTTGCAGCATTACGCTGCAGGAGACAGCAGCACTGGGCAGGGATGGGGGCTGAATGAAAGGTTGTTTTAGCCCTGAAACAGTGCACAGCACGATGGGGTTTAACACTGCACCTTTGCACCCCCAGCCTGATGCCTCCCTCCTTGCTGACAGCAACCCCGATCCTCACATTCATTCCGGGCCAGCTTCTTTCCAGCCTCTCTCCTTGCCTGGACAGGGTTTATTTTAGCACGCTAAAGCAGGGATTAATTCCTTGCGGCTGCCAACAGAGCACACAACCCCCTCGGACTCTGCAGATACAGAGAGGCAGCAATGGGAGAGGGAGGAGGAGGAGGGATGCGAGGAAGGTCAGGCGAGGTCTCGTGGCGGGTGCCCCAGTTCCCCTTGCTTTTCTTTTGACATTTCCAATAGGGAGGTGAGCAACAGGCAGGAGAGCAAAGGGAAAGGGATGAGCAAACATTCTGCAGCCACCCAGAGGAAAGCAGGGATGGATTCAAGCCAGGGATGGAGCCTCCATGTGTCTGGAAAGGCTCTGCCTCTTCATTAGGCAGGCAAGATTCCACCTTCCTTCTGCCCCGGTGCAGATCAACAGGGTGATAAAACAAAGCCAATGGGTGACAACGACAGAGTTAAGATTGCATTTTCCCTTGTGTCCACGGATTATTGAGAGATGGGAGATCCTGGTTCATAACTGCATCATCTCCAGGTGGTTTTCCATCCCTCTTCCCATGTCATTGGGCTTCACACCCTATGCACAACAATGGGAAGCTAAAGCATCCTCATTCCAGCCCAGCCAAGTGTTTTGGTGGTGCTTAGGCCATCTCCTGATGGTTGGTGCCTTTTAAATTCAAAACCAGCCAAGTTGGGGATGGTTGCAATAAATCACCTCCACTCACGTGAAACAAATGCATTGACCCAAGTAAATCCCTGCAAACACATTCCCAACCTGCACCTTCTAGATGGCTCCAAATACAGCCCAAATATGCCCTGCTCCCTCCGTGAGCCACAAAACCCTCTTTGAGATGGCCACCAGGCCATCAGCTCCCATTTCCATGCCCAGTAATTTGGGCTCAGCTGTGCTGGGAGGATATCTGGTCCTTAAAAACACCAGAGTGTAACCAGAGGATGCTCTGGCTTTCCTGAGCAGATCCTGCATGGCAAAGACAAAGCTCTGGAGCTCTGTGATTTGTTGCACCAGTGCTAGGGGGATAGGGACTCCACAACGGCTGATGCTGGAGCCCCAGCAGCACCTGGAAGGGGAAGGAAGGTGAAAATCCACCTGCTTGAAGAGCATCAGCTGCCCAGATTCAGAGCAAAATCACCCTAGAAAGTGGGAAAAAGAAGGAGATGAAGGAGAGAAACAGATGCATGATCCCTGGAGGAGCCAGCCCCATAAATGCTAAGGATGTGTGTAAGGGAGAGGGAAAAGCAGTGAAAATAAAGCCAGGTACTGAAAAATAACACAGGAATCCAGATGGAGCTGTCCCAAACCTGCTGTTTTGCTGTGGCTGATGTGCGTATCTCATCCCTCATACCCTGAATCTCATCCCTCATCCCCTCCCTTCCCTTTGTTTTCCTACAGCAGAGGATGGCAAAGTGTCACCAGTCCTCAAAACCCCTACTTTGGTCCCTTTTTGGATTTACTGTGAAGAAGAAACCAGCAGTGACAATTATTACTGACTTTTAAGTCCTATTTAAACAGGGCTGAGCGTCAGATTTGCACCTCCAATGGAAGAGCCCAACCCACCGTCTCCATCATCCTCTGTGTTATCAGCATCCCAAAAGCAGCTTTGAACCCCGAGGCTCCTCTCCTTCCCCTTTGCTCTTTTGAAATGAGACATATTCCTTAGTGCAAGCTATGCCAGGCCACCCTCGGATTAGATTCAGCCCTATGGAAATCCAGCCCTCTGATTAGATCTCATCCCTGGGGAAAGAAGAGTATTTTTGCTAGTGAGCGGTGGGAATTCTTGCGACATCCACTTTAAAGGGGGGTGGAAATAAAGGAGGGGAGGGGGAAGGGAGAGATAAATGAAATGTCCTTTTAAATCAGGAGTGACACATTAATAAAAAGAGCACATTGAAACATGCTCAGTGCTTTCAATCACAGAATAGCTGCGAAGGAGGGGGCAGGTTTCACCCCGGCCACGCAAGCGGAGGATGCAAACGGATGCTTCCACCAAGGCACTGGCAGAAAGCCCTGTTTCTGCCCCATGGG
This sequence comes from Pezoporus wallicus, assembly GCF_028554395.1. NCBI lineage: Eukaryota > Metazoa > Chordata > Aves > Psittaciformes > Psittacidae > Pezoporus > Pezoporus wallicus. Next base: position 165,195 of record NW_026639781.1, on the reverse strand, counting down.
AGCATCCCAAATAGGCTGAGGTCCCCCCTGTCCTGTTAAGGAAGGGGAATGAGAGAGTGGCTGAGTGGGTGGGTTGCAAGCACTCAAGCACAAGCCACTACAGCACGCGTGGGTGCCCTTGGAAACCTCGGGGTGAAGGAGCCTTTGGGTGTCTCCCAGCACCACAAAGCAACCCCTCTGCATCTTCCCCATGTGCCTGGTATTTTTTAACCTACATAGAATCATGGAATGGTTTGGGTTGGAAGGGACCTTAAAGCTCACCCAGCTCCTGTCCATGGGCAGAGACACCTTCCACTAGAGCAGCTTGCTCCAAGCCCCTGTGTCCAACCTGGCCTTGAACACTGCCAGGGATGGGGCAGCCACAGCTTCTCTGGGCACCCTGTGCCAGCGCCTCAGCACCCTCACAGGGAAGAGCTTCTGCCTAAGAGCTCATCTCAGTCTCCCCTCTGGCAGGTTAAAGCCATTCCCCTTGGCCTGTCCCTACATCCCTTGTCCCAAGCCCCTCTCCAGCTTTCCTGCAGCCCCTTCAGGCACTGGAGCTGCTCTCAGGTCTCCCCTTCAGGAGTCTTCTCCAGGCTGCCCCAGCCCAGCTCTCTCAGCCTGGCTCCAGAGCAGAGCTGCTCCAGCCCTCGCAGCATCTCCATGGCCTCCTCTGGCCTCGCTCCAGCAGCTCCAGGTCCCTCTTGTGCTGCTGCCCCAGAGCTGGATCAGGGCTGCAGGGGGGGTCTCCCCAGAGCACAGCAGAGGGGCAGGATCCCCTCCCTGAGCTGCTGCTCACGCTCCTTTGGATTTTCAGAATCTCTCCTGTTCCCTGATTTCTCACCTCCCAGCACTTCCCAAAAAGCCAACCTCAAACCACCGATGGACTGTAGCCACTTGGGACATATCCCCAGCCTTTAACCCATCCCCATCCTTGCATTTGGTGCTGGTCATTTGGAGCAGAAAAGGTGTTTCCAGGGATCAGAGCAGAGCAACACCTTGGGATGGAGCCAGAGAAGAGGACACGTGGGGATGCAGCTGCCCCATCTGCCCCCACCGTGTCCCCCCCATCCATCAGGTGCCAACACATCCCTCTCGGCAGAGGCGACAGGGAGAGATAATATTAACACATCATCATTTTAATCAGCCTGTGATTAGCAGGGCTCATACATAATTCACACCAATTTCTCCCCAGCCTTCCGGCAGTCACTTTGCCAAGCCCACAATGGTATTTTGGGGTGCAAATACAAGGAGGGAGGGGGGAAAAAGGGACCAGGAGCTCCCTAATTAGTGCAGAGTTGATTGTTCTCTAGGATTTAAGGCATTTGCTGCTTGAAGAGGCACTTTGCCCCTTGCAAAAGAGCCAGCTGTGATGCTCACAAATCACACCCCAAAACAGCAGGGAGTGATCCAGCTCCCCATCCATAACCACAGGAAGGCGATGGCCAGCACAAGGGGAAGCCACCAGTGTGCAAGGGCTCATGGCCACGAGTGGAGCCTTGCAAACAGGGATGTCACCCGCTGCACGAGGCGTGAGGAGCATTAAGCAAACGCGCTTTGACTCGCAGCACTTTGCAACATCTTGTTCATTAAAGATTAAACACCAGCAGTTGCTCCCGTTCCTGGGAGCACCACAAATGCCTTCTCCCTCCCTGCCAAGCTCCGCCGATGCCTTATTTATGATATTCCACGTCGATTTACAATGATAATGTGCTGCTGTCTGTCCTTGCTAACCCAGGAGGCCTGCAAGGGGTAAGAACCAGTGAAGGATTCGCATCTGCCCCAGTTTGGAGTGGCCAAATTTTGCTGAATCTGGAGCTTTTCCTCCTAGAAAGCTGCCGCACTGATTTATTTATGTTTTTTGTAAATGATGGAGTAAGTGTTTTAACACAGGTTTAACAACAGCGAGTGGAATAGGATGTGACAGATGGACTCAGCATCGTGCTTCCAAAGGGCACAGTCCTTTTGCAAAGGGGATCAAAAATGGGTTGCGGGGAGCCTGTTCGTGTTTGTAAAGGCATAAACTGCTTCAGTTTTCTTTGGATTTTTAGCTTTTCCTTCAAGCAATCCAAAAGCTGAGCTCCAGCAGAGCTGAGCATCCTGCAGCCCATCACTGCCCATCCCAAAATCACATTGGCTTTTGCATAATGGAGCTGGTCCGTGAAGTAAACCCACTGAAACAACATCACCCGCTGTGAGGAAGAGCCCTGCTGGCAGAGAGCAAATTGTATTAATACTGTGTAAATAGGATATTAACAGGCCGACCAAACAATTAAGAGCCCATAATTAAAATTCATCTTCCTTCACATGGTGGTGTATTAAAGTACAAACATTTCATTAGATGCCTCTTACCTCAGCCATTTGCATAAGTGGGAGGAAACACTTCACAGCTGTAGCTCTGATTGTGCTTGATGGGGGGTTGCTGGACCAAACCAGCCCCTAGGTCCTTAGGTAATGCAGAGAAGATGTATAGAATATAAAGGGAATATGTATAGGATATGCTTTAGTCCATTTTTCTTTGCCTAAGTAGGATGCAATAGGTGCACTGAGCCTGACAGGTCCTACGGATGCATCTCATGTCATGTTAGCTCCTTGTAATGTAAGTCAATAATTCTAATCAATGCATTGATTGAGCAGGGCTGGTTTGGCCTTTTGACCCCCTTTAAATCAAGATGAACTGAGAAAACCACTTCATAGGGGCTCCTGGGGACAGACAGGCCATAAGGGGTCTGCTTCAGTTAGGATTTCATAATCAAAATGGGTCAAAACAACAAAACAATAAAGATCTACTCATCAGATTTTATCACCAATGCAAAAACCAAACCCAAATCCCAATTATTTCAGTGCTGGTGCCAAAACCCAATTGATATTGGACTTTTGGACACTGTCCACAGCTTTCCTTTCCTCCTTAAATCCCAGATTTCTCCTAGAAAAAGTATCCTAGTCGGAAAGAGAAAGAAATGATGCCTGATTTTGCGCCGTGCCATGGTACTCAACACCACTTGTATGCAGCAGTCTTAGTATCACAGAGAGCATCTTCAACACCGAGCAATCAAGTAAGGGCTTCCCAAAGAGATCTGTCAATACACCTTCAGAAAAATCAATTCTTACACTAGTTTTGTCCTCATTATGAACACTAGAGTCAGCTTGATATTCTTAAGGGCAGAGATTGGCTCTTATATACCAGTGCCTCTAGCTAAGCACTGGTATGGTGCAGTAACATCGTAAGCTGCAGAGAAACAAAGACCCAGGCTCAAAATGGATCATGCTGGGCTAAAACCATGTTTCAAATGCTTCAGCTCGGTAGGGTTTTCCGGCACATCAGCACAACCTTGGCATGGTAAATGACCTCAGACACAGAAAGGGAGAGTTTGGACCACTTTGGGCATGCAAACGCAATGCATCCTTTGGGTTGTGGGAGCCTTGGGGTGCTGCAGTGTCTCCTTCTCTCTCTCCATTGCTCATCTCCATCTCCCCCTTCCCCTCTCTTATTTGTTTCTATCAACTACTCAAGCCCCAGCTCTATCCATCACCAAGGGCTGGCTAATAAAATAGATGGAAACACCAGCTTTCTACAAGCTTGTTGCCACCTTTGGTGCACGTCTCATGACAAACAAATCCATGGTGGATAGAGCCATCTGTATGAGGTACGTGGCTTGGGCACGGACTGGAACAAAACCCTGCTTTAACATCTTCATCACGCCTTTCCTAAGTGAAGGCTCATCGGCAAGGCTGTTCCAGCTCACCGGAGCACAGGATGAGAAAGCCCATTTCTAGCTTGGATTCTTTTACTCACAGCACCAAGTTAGTGCTTGTACTACATTTCCGTCAAGGCATTTGCCTGATAGCCTTGGGAAATCGGTTGTTCCAGTAAAAAGATGGAAGTTCTGAGGCAAAACAGTTGAAGCATTCATCTGGAGCAAGCCCCTGCCCTGCTACAAACACTCCGGATGACCTTGGATGCATCATTTTGATTCTCAATGGATCCCTCAACCTAAAAGTCAGGTGGTGTCCCAGAGGCAAACTCTGAGGCACAATGTTGGTGGTGTAAGACATGAAGCCAAGGTCCACATGCTGCCCACCCTAGAGACGCAAGCCACTGCAAAGCCAAACCCACCGACTACAACATGAGAGATGGTGAAGTGCCATTTTGGGGGCAAATGCAAGAATAAGGACATCTGAAGGGAAGCAGAGGCAGTGGATAACAGGGAGCAGGAGGATTTTGAGGGTACCTTACTGGGATGAATGGGAAATATTTTCCATTTGGGTAATACTTCAGCACCCCCAAGGGTGAAGAGCGTTAGATGAGCATTTCTCTACATACACATACAATCATGGAATGGTTTGGGTTGGAAGGGACCTTGAAGCTCATCCAGCTCCAACCCCTGCCACAGGCAGGGACCCCTTCCACTAGAGCAGCTTGCTCCAAGCCCCTGTGTCCAACCTGGCCTTGAACACTGCCAGGGATGGGGCAGCCACAGCTTCTCTGGGCACCCTGTGCCAGCGCCTCAGCACCCTCACAGGGAAGAGCTTCTGCCTTGTCTCCAACCTGAACTTCCCCTGTTTCAGTTTGAACCCAGCACCCCTTGTCCTATCACTACAGTCCCTGATGAAGAGTCCCTGCAGAAAAACCAGAGACCCAACCATGAAAACACCCATGAAGAAAGCCCAGAGACCCAACCAAACCCAAGAGCCACTTGGGAAACATCCATCCAAGCCCTATAAATCAACTCCAGAAGAAGCAGCCAACATGAAGAAGATGGGTCTTGCAACCCCACGCAGATTATCAGCAGGGTTGCACTTGCTGCATCGAGAAGTCTTCTTGATATATTGCATTTTATTAGCTGCTCCCAAACCCTGCACAGGCTGGGAAGCCATGTACATAAATTATAGATTGAATATTTATCTCCCACCACCACGCAGACGTGAAGTATGTTTAGCAGCATTTACTCTAGCACAGTAAAACTTTATTTATACTATCTCCTCCCCACTCAGCTGGCGTGCTCAGCGCATCCCCAACAGCTTACAACACACACCTCCACCTCCTAATGATGCTTAAGGGGGGGGAGTGAGTCTATTTTACTACCACATCTTCACCCTACTGATACAGCCATTAAAATGTAGTGCTTTAGTGCAGCACTGAAGCACCCAGCTGTGGTTTATGGCTGATAAAATGGGTGGCCACGACCTGTGATGGGTCATTGGGTTTGGGTTTTGGAAGGGGAGGATGTTTGTCATCGTTATGGTGCTCATCGCTCTTGTTCCTTTATCCCCATTTCCAGGTTATTTAAGGATTTGGCCATCCTGGGTGCCTAGTTTGGGCGGGTTTTAGGGTCCTAAATGATGTCTTGTTCCAGGAGAGGAAGGAAGCTGGGTGCAGCAGAGCCAAATTACCTTGAAAACCCAATGGCATCACTGATTCAATGCCTTTGCCAGCACCTCTTGGCCTCTCCTCAGCTGTGTGAGCAGCTGCTGGTGCCAAAATGAAGCTCAAATCGTGCCCGGGTCAACCTGGGCCTCAGATGCCCCATTTTTTAAATGGAGACGGTGCTCTTCATTTGCATGTATGCAAATAGGGGCTGACTGCCTGCAATGCTGCTTGAAAAGCCCACAGCTATTCAAGGCAGAGTCTTTTAAACAAATTGCGCCCCAATTTTTCTTCCAACCCATGAACTAAAGACAACAGATTTTGGCTAAACAAGGAGCAAAGGAGATGCCACCCGTGCAGGCTGTGTTGCACCAGCTCTAAGTACACATCCCTTCCTTTTCACCCCCTCTTTTCCCTTCCCTAATGAAGCAAACCCAGCTCCCGCAGGATTTCTCACTCTCCTGCAGATTTCCTCTGTGGCAAATGGATTTTCCTTAAAGTTTTTCCACCCAAAACTGCTGCCACCCCCCGGCCTCGAGTACAGAGCAATAATTCCCCCCTGTGTGCCACTTCTGCTAATAACTCCCAGGAGAGATTTGCTTTCTCCTTTGCCTACTAATGCCTCATTGCAGATCCCACTTAACCTCAGGACCTGCTAAAACCCCCCCAAGTCATCCTTATTTCACCCCATTGACCAGCTCTCCCCCATGCTGCACTCTGAACCACTCCTCCAAGCTCGGCAATTACAAGTATTCCCACAAAGTCTTGCAGCAGGATTTTCTCTTTCTCCAGCAAATCCCAAGCTCACCAGACAAGGAATTTTCCTACAATCCCCCTTTTGCTGAGCAGCAACAATCACCTGCCACCAAGTTCAATGCAATGCCTCTGGGATGATGCAGAATCTCCCTACAAACCTTGCAATAGATGCCTCCCTGATGCCTGGCTACGATGTGGAATAATGCTCAGGACCGGGATGTCCGGGTTCCTTGCAATCTGGTTCATCAATTCATATCCCTTTGCTTTTCCAGTACTTTTAAGCAAGCAGCATCACAGTGAGGGCAGTGGGATCTGCTCAGCTCCACTTACTGCCCAGGAAAATCCTCCCCACGCAGATGCAGCGTTTAATCCAGAATTAAGTGTGGCAGGAGAAGGAGATACCACATCATAATCCTCCGCTGCAAAGGACTGGAAATGTGCTTCTTACCCACACCACACTTCCAGCAGCAGGCTCAGCTTTCTATCCTGACACAGGAGAGATTCCCCATTAGCTGGGTCCCTTCTGGCATGTCTACCCATGTTGGCATCAGGAAGATCACAGAAGGGTCAGGGTTGGAAGATGCAACATCTGGATGCTTCCCCCAGGCACAGGGGATTACGGAAAACCTCACCTGGGATCAAGGATCTTGTGTCCAGCCAGAGCTGAAAGCACCAGTGAGCAAAACCCATCCCTTAGATGTAATTCAGGAGTGAAAAGGCAATTACGTGTAGGCAGCCTGGTTTGTCAGAGCCCCACACTGGAGCAGATGGGTTAGATACAGATGTTAGAACCTGCGATAAAAGATGCCTGAACCCCTGGCAGAGCCGGATCCACTTCTTGGAGGACCTGGGAATGGTTTTGCCGGCAGCAGCCGATGGTTTTGCTGCTGCTTTGAGCCCTCAGGGTGAGGATTACAACCGCAGCAGCTCATTGTATGAAACCAGGCTTGTGGTGTTAATCTAGAGTATAATCCAAGGCAGGGGTAATTAGCAATGCTGGAAGCAGCAGGAAGCTGCTCAAAGGATGCTTTTGGAGCAAGTCCTGCTCCGTGCCTCCATTTCCCCACTTGCAAAGAGGAAAGTGAGCCCCTTTCCAAACCCATCTGAGATGCAAAATGCCATCCTGGAGTAAGAGCAAGGGGTTCTTAGGGATGCTACTCCAACAAATAAGCATAGTTCTGAATTTTCCCACCTGAAACACCACAATCCTCCCTAAACCTCCTCTCTTCCAGCTTTTGTTGCTGATACAACAGCTCAGAAAGGGCAGAAGAGGGAAAACTGATTTCACCAATGAGGGTTTAGGTTTAGATGCCACCATCAGGTTTCCCACTAAGTTAAGAGTCCCAGCAAGGCCCCAGCAGGGTTTGGCTGTGCCAATGTGGTCGAGGCAGCTGTTGACCATGACCCAGATGATGAATTCTCTTACTTATTTCTCTAGTTGCAGGAAATTCAATTATCCCTCATTTCTGATGGGTGACAAATGAGGCAGCCATCGATCCTTCCCCTCCCTCCCTGGGTGTCTGCCATGAGCCAGCTCTTCCCACACCATCGATTCCGTGTAACTGGAAAAGGATTAGTATTAGTATTAACATCCTCCTTCTGCACAACTTCTCCAAAGGCACAACCTCAGGCAGAGGAAGGCAGAAGATAAAGCCTGGTGCTGGGCAGAAGTCCCAAATGCCACAAAATCCACTCTTTTTTTTGCGATTTAAGGTGTGAAACACAGCTTTTTACCCCCAAAAACCCTGGGGGAGCCTGGGGTAGCCAGACTGGCACCGTCCTTAGCTAAGTGCTAAAAAGCAGCAAAGCCACAGTGCTTCTTTGCTCCAGTGCTGCAAAACCCACTGTGTTCCCATCGGGAGCTCTCCAGAGGCAGCTGGTGTCTTCTGCTCGTCGTACATGGGGTAAAGGATGTAAGGAGTGACAGAAGGAGGGATGGAAAAAGGGAGGGATAGAGGAATAGAGAGAGGGATTAAGGGAGGGAGGGATGGGTGGGGAGAAGGATGGAGGGAGAGAGATGGAAGGAGCAACAGAGGGAGGGATGGCAAAATAGAGGGAGGGATTAAGGGAGGAATGAAGGGATGAAGGAAAGGATGGAGAGAGGAAGAGAGAGGGACAGAGAAGGACTCTGAGGAATGCAAGAAGGATGGAGAGAGGGATGAAGAGAGGGAGGAATGGGGGGGGTTAAGATAGGGGTGGATGGAGGACAGAGAGGGAGAGAGGGAGGGAGAGATGGAAGAAGTGATGGATGGATGGGGATGAAAGGATGGATGGATGGACGATTGGATGGATGGATGGATGAAGAAAGGGAGGGATGGAGAAAGAGGATAGAGGAAAGAATAGAGGGATGGGGGTAGCAACAGAGGGATGGGTGGAGGGAAGGGTGAAGGAATGAGAGGACAGGATGGAGGGACAGACACACAGTCGGGTTGATAAAACAGACACCTGCATACCCTGTAACGGACACAATTTACAGCGATTTTCCAGCTCTGGGCTTTGGCACTGGGCACCAATTTGGCCAAGGTAAGGGGCAGCCACATCCCAACCTCACCCTCATCCCCTGGCATGGGCTTTTTTCCCTTTCCCTTGGTACCTGACTCAGCCTTCACCCCACTGCCTTTTCTCCTCCATCCCTGCTACCCCTCTCGCTGTCCAGAGCAGGATTGCTAATTTGAAGCTACCCTCTTTACCCCGATTTACACTCTGTGATTAATAATCCCTTTGGTGTCCCAGTAATGCCGTGCTGCTAATAAGATTAAAGAATATCTCCCTCTTACAGCCCTGATTCATGACGCTGATTTACCACTACTCCTCCGCTCTCACGGAGAGGATGCACATGGCTCTTACCTTAATCCCTATCCATCTCTGCACCATTGAGAAATCACTGCTAATTAATACCTTTCTGTCTCCCAATTGCTTCCAGATCTGCCCAGCTATCAATATTTGTCTGGCTTTTTGTTGCTGATCTCAAAGGTTATATATATATATATATATATATATATAATTTCTATATATGGTTATATAGCAAACTCCAAACCCTCTGCAGAGAGGTTCTTGGCTTTTTTGGGGGGTCTTTCCCCCAAAATGGAGCCATTCCATGCCAGGCTTGATCACCCTGAGATGGAGCAAAGAAGAAAAACAGGGGGAGGCTTTTCTGAGCATCTTTTCATGGGGATGTGCTCAGCTCCATCCGTGACTCAAACACCTCCATGGGGTGATACCTCCCCGTGACTCCACTTTCCTGCATCCATCCCTTTTCCCGCAGCATTTCACATCCCCGAGCCTGTTCAGATACGGAGCATCCTTAGATAAAACCAACAGCCACATTTTTCACCCCACTGCTTATTATCCTCCTGCGCCGGGAGACCCTGGACCAGCCCTACAACCAACCCAAGCAGTCAGATGCTTTGGGAGCAACAGCGACAGCAGAAAGAGCTTAGGAGGGAGGGAAAAAAAAGGCCAACAGAGCCTCTGCTCTGATGAATGTGGCAGGGGAGGCCGATGCTCTGCTTTTAATAAAACATAATGAAGCATGGGATCATAAAATATTTCCTTTAATTCAGTGCTCCCGTGAGGGTGGGTAATAGAGGCTGGGTAATGCAGTAGGCTTTCCTCACGGCTTGCTGTGGGGAGAGCACTGCTGGGTTGTTAAACAGCCCATTTGCAAGCCTTTAAGTGCTCTCTTTCCCATCCCCATCCCATTTTGGGGGGCAGAAGGGACAACGGGCTGTGCACATCCCCGTAGACCAAGTCACATCCCTTCAAGGGGCCCCCAGCTCCCAGAGCTGCATCACTTTGCCCTGCCAGGATGGGCTTTCCAGGGTGAAAAAAGGTCAACAAGCAAATCAGGAAGGGCTGTTCAGCTCCCATCCTCACCCTCAGTGAGTAGTACACGGGTGTCTGAGCAAGTGTGTGTTGCATATATAAATATATATATATACACACACATCTCCGGGGCGGTGTGGCGTGATTAACATCCCCGCGTTAAAAATCTCTCTGCATCTGCTTTGTCCTACACCCGGCACTAAATATAACCATTCAATATGCTCTCTCCCTTCACCAGAGAGATAACATTGTTTAAATAAGCCCTTTCCATTTTAAAGAGTTGGCTTGTTTTCTCGCGGCAGGGAGCTTTTAGCAGATCAGGAGGCAGAGGAGGGGGGTCCATGCAAACAAACACAGAGGCACAAGCATCCTTTAACATCCAAGTGCCCAACTCCTGCTCCCTCCAAATCATTTCCCACCAGGAAGTCACCCAGATACGGTTTTCCTGCCCCAAAACCAAGCGACAACAGAACTAAAAGACACATTTCTAAGAGCAGAAGGGTTTAATTTGGAAATGGGGCTCGCCTGCGCTTCCTCGAGCATCACTCCACTCCCACGCCGCTGCTATAATTACAGCGGTGTAAATTCACTCCCCGTCAGGAGGAAACCCAACTATCTCCAGCCAGTTTGCACACATCAACTGCTTGCAAAGGGCTTCCCTCCTCTAATAGCATAATAATGCAGGAAGACACAAATCGAGACGAGAAAGAGGCACCTCAGAAAGCACTTACAGAAAACATCTCATTATCAAGTTGCAAGGGGAGGATGATGCGAGCAGAGAGGGTTTTCCTCCATGAACGATGGTCTGTCTGGAAACCAAACCAGCAGCGTTATCACCCAACCTTCCTCCTGGTGGTGATACATCTTCTGCACCCTTTCTGGAGCAGCATCTACCCGCTACATGGTGCTTCTCCATCAGCAGACCTAGTCCGTTATCCGTCCTCCATGGAAAAACCCCTGCTCCCCAGCAGCTGGCTGTATGTATTTTGGGGTGCCAAAATCCTCCCACCCTGCTCTGAGTCACCACATCCTTCTGCAATACAACTTGGCAGGTATATCTTTAGGAGAAAAAGCAAGGAAACCAGACAGATTCAACCACAAGCTCTTGGGACGCTTTCGGTGCTGAAAGCAGGGCATAGGAGTGGGATGGCAAAGCCTGTGCATGTGGTTCCCCCCTCCTGACAGCTTGTGCAGAAGCTAAATCTGCAGGGAAAAGGGCTTTCCTGGGCTTAAAACTACAAGAAAGATGCTTGATGGAGCAGGAGAGGTACCTCAGATCACAGTACATAGAGGACTGCCTGATTTCTGGATGGAAATCTTCCTAAGCATGACTTAGAGCCAAGCTCTGAAACTCACTCTCTAGAGTTGTAGAGCTGGGATGGAAATCTAAACCACTTGGCCACCAAAATGCCCTTCCAGACTAGTTTGTAGAAGTAAAGACATAGCCAACAGCTCACTCGTGATGAAGAAGGTGCTCCTGCTGTTATGGTCCATCTCAGTCCCCCAGCAAGGAGCCAGCGGTTCCTAAACCCATCACTTGGCACCCGTGATGATGACAACCAGCAGCCAAAATTGCCCCTTTCTTCATCTTCCTCTTTTCAAGTATGATCAGCAACAAGAGAAAAACCCTGGGGATGCACAAGCACCATCAAAAGCAATGTTGCTATCAGCAAACCCAGGGTTACCCATGAAACCCATCCCTCCCAAAAGCATTTCCATGGGTGATAGACCGCCTAGAGGTGAACCCAAGTGCCACCCACCATGTCCCCCCTGTCACCCTGCATCTCACCCATCATTTTGTTCCCCTGGGGAGAACAAAACCCCATCACAGAGCATCTCTGCATCACTCCAGCCCATCCCCGTGGCTGCAGATTCCTTGGCAAAGAAACCAATAGGTACAAATACACATGCAAAGCAGGTGAGTCCCTACGGAGAGCTCTCCAGCTCTCATTTTCCCCTGTCCTGGCCCGATAGGATGCAGCATCAGGATTTATCTACAAGCCCAGGAAGGAGGAGCAGGGCTGAAATAACCACTGCTAATCCCCTTCACCCTCCCCTCCAAAGTATATTGTTGAAGGCATTATATAAATGGGAAATTAGACAGAGGTTTGGGCAGGAGATGAGCTAAATCCCTGCCTCCCCTGCTCCATTTTGCAGTGCCTCTGAGACATCCACTCTTCCAGCCAAGAAGGATTTTGCAGATGGGGATGTGCTTCCAGCACCAGAAGGGACAAAATGTGTGGTCTGGAGACTGGGAAGGGCTTGGCAATGCCACATTTCCACCCCCACAGCCCCTTCCCATTGGGTTGCAGCATCCCTCTGCTGGGCAATGTGGGTTTTCCTGATGTTCCCCAAACCTCTTTGGAGGCCTCAGGCAGAGCGTTGCTGTGGATTCAACCCAGTGCTGGAAAAAACCTCCTTCCCCGCTTCAAACCTCCCTTGCTGGGGCTGGCAAGACCCTATTAATGATAGTTTTGCTTCTAGCTAATACAAGCACTAATTGCATTTCAAAGAACCAGTTCCAGCGCTGGCTTCTGCCGCAAACACACACATACCCCCATTGACAACCCTGTAAGATCACAGGGACACAGCAAGGAGTCATCCCAAAAGGACTTGAAGTCCCCCCACCAGACAAGCACATCAGGAGGGCTCTGATGCAGTGTTTAGAGGGGATGAACCCCATTTCTCAGCCAGCTGAGAGTGGAAACAAGCAGCACCCGCACCTTCTCTCCTCCCAAATGGCTTTGCAGACCCTAAAAACCTAATTTGACGTGGTAAATCCATAGGGGCATTCACAGCGGTGGATTATTGTCCCCGCACTTTGCTATGAGCCTGCCTGCCCTTGGCACTTACGGTAAACCCAGTCCCCAAAGCGCTGAAAACAAGTCTGTGATTGACGGCTTATTTTAGGAAGGAGAGGGGAAAAGTGGGAAGGAGATAATGCTGCGGAGAGATAATGTGAGCACCAGTCATTAGTTATAAACAAGCCCATCAGTACTCCAAGTGCCTCGGCAGAAAGCAAACAAAAGGGCAAAGAGAGCAGTTTGGCAAGGGAACAAAACCAGCCACATCAGCTGCATCCTCCCCGCTCGGCTCTTTGCAGCAGGATTTATGAGCAGAGAAGTTCGCAAGGCGAGAGCTGCACCTCCTGCCTCCGACAAATAGGGATCTGGGGGCTCCTTCCCTGCCTTTCCCTCTCTGCTGATGTCTGAGCAAAGAGCCTGGCTTGGTGGCACTGAAATCAAGGTTTTCTCTTAGAAGATAGGGGAGAAAAGCCAAAGCACTGAGGAAATCTCATCACCATTGGGTCCCAAAGGGCTGATGCTTTGTCCTCCCTGTACATGGCCCCAGACAGGTCCTGGCCATCTCCATCCTTGCCAGGGTGAGGCACTGGCTCCATCACCACCTCACTGGAAGGCGTTTCCCCTAGCATGATCCTTGCCCCTGTCTCAGCCTAATTCTGAAGCCATCCGTGCATCTGGATTCAATAAAACCTGCTCTTATCCCAACACGGTGGAGAGCTTTTCCTTGGCAGATCCTGAAGCACTTGGGGAAAAGAGCAAAGCGACAGCGGGTCAAACAGTCCCAGTCCAGGCTTTTCAGACAGAAAAGACCATTTCTACCAAGACAACCAGAAAAGAGAAAGCAGATGGAGCATGTGAAGCCCCAAAACACCTCCATGGGAAGGGGAGGCTGGTGAGAACATGGTTAGCATCATGTCTGGATGCTCCACAAAACCCACCCATGAAAGGAGCTGAGCTGCATTTCCACATTGCTCAAGCCTGGATGCAACGCTAAGGGCGGACCTTGCCTGGGAGTGCTTGGAGGCATCAGAGAAGCTCCAGGGCATATAGGAGGGCTGTGATCTGTTTAGCATATTGCATACAGCACCTTGCATTTAGCAAGTATCACACTGCATTTAGCACGTTGCATTTAGCATATAGCACATTGTATAGAGCACTTAGCACACTGCATATAGCAGAAGCTGTTTAGCTTAAGGCTCCTAAAACCAAATCTTCCATATTTTAGGACCAACATCCCAAACCCTACAGTATCCCTACGCTTATTTTTTTAGCGGGGGTGTTAATAATACCAAATACTTGCTGCAGCAAGTGAATCTGGGGGGTAAATACCCCAAATCTGAGCTCTGACACATGAAGGAGCTTCAGGAGTGCTCAGGGGCAGCCAAGGACCTGCCATGAATTCATGTGTGAGGGTTTCCATGGAGAAATGAAGCCTGGAGTATCTCCCAGTGATGCTTATTAATAAGCCCCCGATGATGCATGTTACCAGGTGAAGGGAAGATCCTGCACTGAAGTGCAGAACTCATGGAAAGAGTGGGAAAGAGCTTGACCCTAAAGCTGAATGTAAGATTTGCCAGGGAAAAGCACGAGTAGGGAGGGATGGAGGGAGCGTGGGATGGGTTTTCAGGTCAGTGCCGTGCATCTGCAGGTGAATTAAGCAGGGTTTGCTTCCATGGCAAAGAGGGTGCTCCTCCTTTCCCCTCACTGCCCCCAAACACACGAATTCCCACCAAATCCCTCTTTTCTCCAGCTGAGCTCAACAGAGACACAAGCAAGTGGCTCCCATCACCCTGGTAAAAGCCACACACCATTATTTTCCTATGGAAAGGAGGAAAATGAGCTTTTCCAGGCTTGCGAGGAGCAGCCTTGCATGTAAGCTGGGAAAATCCCTGTAAGGAAAAGCTTTGGGGGATTTCTGGGAATGAAGAGGGGGTAAAAATCCAGCTTGCTGATAAAAGCAATGACTGCAAAGGGATTTTTCCAAGCCGGTTTTTGGAGAAGGAGCTGGCTTGGAGAAGCAGCACAAGGATATCCCCATGGGCACATCCCTGCAAAGCCCAGCCCCAGCCAAGCTGCCCTTTTGGGGCGAAGCCCAGCAAACCCCAAAGCAGCTTCAAATAAGGAGCTACACTTGAATATTCCCATCGTAGGAGGTGCCGTGGGGGGGGAATACAGAAGCTAAAGCAAAGCCCTCGGAGGACGAGGACAGGAATATCTCATTGAGATCAAAACACAGCACATTTAGCCCTCCCTTCCACGCTTGCAGAACACGGCTCTGATTTTACACTGCTGTAAAACAAACCCCGACGAACCCTTTATGGGAAGCATATTTCAGGTGACAAGCTGAGCGCCGGCTCATCAGCCAGCCCTGGTTTCAGCCATGCCAACAAACCATCGCTCTGCTTGCAGATGGGGCTTCCCAGCTTTCCAAACCCAGGGAAGGGGGGGCCCCGAGGCTACAGCTCCATCATTATCCATGGTCCAGCCACTTGCCTCCTCCACATGCCCTGATTTTCTCATCTTGATGGTTCCTTAACCCACTTAGCCCTGCCTTAGGCAACGTTTTCTGGCCAAGGGAAGAGATTGAGCTTGTTATAAGGAAAAGCAAAAAGCTGTATTACAAGGGGTGATGCTCCCCGGGGGGATGTATAACACGTCCGTAAGGATCCAGCCGACCTACTGCGCACTGAGGAAGCAAGCAGCTCCCTTCGGGTAAAGAAAAGGGTTTTTCATTATGGGGAGATGGATGGAAAGCCCCAAAAGGCTCCCACATGAAGGTACAGATGCTTTGCAGGATGGGAAGCACTTGTAATGCTTTCCCCTGTGCTGTAAGCAGGTCTTCGGGATGCAGCAGCGTTGGGGCAGCTTCCGGACAAGCAATATATATGGTGACAGTAAAACCAGGCAAGATTCCCCCTTAAAAATGCTTTTGGAGACATAGGGAAGATGCTGAGGGCAAATGCTCTTGCAGGGAAGAGCACATCTTCCGGCTGCGTCTTCCCACCCGGATCCTGCTCCATCCCTTGAAAGGAAGGTGCTGGGATAAGGAATGGAAGGACCTCCTTGGGCACATCCTCCCTTGCTGCTACAACACTGCAGCTCCAGCCAAAGATGCTGTCAGCCACAGAAAAGCCATCTGCCCACTGAATATCGGGAGCAGCGCTCGGCTTCCGCAGCCTCCTGCTGCCCCGAGCAAAGGGAGGTGTCGGGGTGGGAGCACCCACCCCAAACCCAGGCTCTAACAAGGGTTTTTTAGATGTTTCCTGGAAAAGCAGAGCACAAATCGGCTCTTTTTCGGGACAGCATTTCTCTGCCCAGCACTGGGAGACACTTAACGCAGCTGATCCTCAGGATACGGGAAAGCAGCAAAGTTCCAGCACAATTTTAAGAGCCAAAACTTGGCTCGTGGATGTCCAAACACAAGCGCTGCCCATTGAACCTGCCCATGAGACCCTCCTCCCACATCACTTCATAACCCACGACCCCCCCAGGGCCACCGGTTTCCTCTAGATCCAGCACAAAGCAACTTTTATCTCTTATTTCCCCCCTATATACACATTGCATGCACAGATTTAGCCGTGCCCGCCCTCACAAACCAGCAGCAGAAGAGCAATCACCCAGTTTACAGTGATAAAAAGGGGAGAAAATGAGGAAAAATGATCCATGCACCAGTGATGGATGGGGAGAAGCCGGAGGGACGCCTTGCTCCATGACAATCGTCTACCTGAGACCATAAAAGCATGGTGGAGGTGGAGCGGAGATCCAGGAGGGAGGCAGGACTGGATTTGCTGTTCCCCCCACCCCAAGCCACACAGGTTTTATTATGGACCGTGTGTTCGGCAGCACGATGCCAGTGGGATGCTCAGGATGCACGGAAGAGGAAAAAGAGCATCAGCCGCAGCCTGGCAGCACATAAAACCCATCAAAGAGGGATGCAGAGGATGCAGGGTGCCTTCCCACCCCTGATTCAGCCAAATCTAAGTGGGGATCTGGCTAACTCAATGGTCCGTGGTCCTTGAGGGATGGGTTTGGAGATGCTGGGAAAGAATTGGGTCCATTGTGTGACCCTCTCCCTGCTCAGCCCTGCAGAGCGTGGCTGCTGCTCCCCCTCCCTGTGCTCTGCAGCAGCTGACGGCGGCTTTCCGGAGAGGAAAAAGTATATTATTAACCCAAAACAGAGGGGATACCGAGCAGGTCCTGCTCATCCCTCCGGCACCCGGAGCCTCTCCGCCCCCGGAGAGCAGCCGGGCTCGCTGTGCTCATTACAGAGCAGCCACCTGAGACCCAACAGCAAGTGATGCTGCGGGGGGGGGGGGGGGGGGGGCACATGCAGGGGATAAGTGGAAAGAGCAGGGAAATTGCCTTCAATGCACAAGAAATTCAGTTGCTGCCACACCACAGCCTGCGGGATGCGAGGAAGGGAAAGTTTCCTGCCCTGTTAATTTCTGCCTCCTGGGGCCCCCATTTTTGGGGATGGGGAGGTGGGGGGGCTCTTATTAAAACCTTTGTGGGGCAACCTGGGGACACAAGATGTTCATTTAGGTGCTCAGCCAGCTGTAAACCCCTCGGACAGTGGGAATTCGAGGACTGCTTTTCCCTCCATCCTACCTATGGGGTTTGGGGCACGGCCAAGAGGTTGGGGTGCCCCTGAGTGCTGCAATCCCTCCCTTTCCGTCCCCCAAATTAAAGCTGTATCTCATGGGGGTCCCCAGGACACAGAACCCTTCCTGTATGGAGTGATCAGTAGCAGAGCTGGGACTCAGAGCCGCGGTATGGAGCAGCAGGGAAGGGTGATACCGATGCCCCCCCACTATGACGCTGGCTCAAGGTACGAGGGATGAGCATCCCCTTATCTCCTCACCCTGTCCCCCAGCACCCCTTCCCAAAGCAGGTGCCCTATTAAGGGGTCCTCTATTAACCACTGCCTCATTAGCAGGTCCAACACCAGCGTCCTTAGAGGGGGGGTGCCCCATTAACAGGTCCAAAAGGGGCGCCCCATTAACAAGTGCCCCACCAGCTGCTCCAAACCCAGTGCCCTATTAACGGGTGCGCTATTACCTCCAAACGGGGTGGCTGCCCACCCTCCCTATAGCCTCTATAGCCCCCCATCACCCCCCGACCCTCGGGGGGTGCAGACCCCACGCGTTTATCGGGGTGCAGCTGAGCACCCCTTTACTTCAGCGGCCGAAGGGGGTCTCCCTGTGCGCGGCGAGGGGGGGGGGTGACACTCACCCAGCGCCACGTCGAGGATGTCCCAGAGCAGCAGGCACAAGGGGCTCATGGTCCGCATGATGCCCGCGGGGGGGGCAGCCCCATGGGGCTCACCGGCCCCCCAGCCCCCTGCCCGGGGGGCAGGCGGGCATCGCGGCGGGGGCTCGGCGCGGCTCGGGCCGGCTCCGTGTGTGCGCGTCTCGGCCGCGCTGCCGCCCTTAAGCCGATTTATTGGAGCGGGAGCGGAGCGAGCTGCGGCCGGCCCCGTCCCCCCCCCACCCCGCCCCGGCGGCTGAGCCCGCCCCGGCCCGGCCCCCGGGAGGTGCTGGAGGGGCGGGAGCGATGGAAGGGAGCGCGGGGTAAGGGGGGAGAGGGTCGTAAAGAGGGGGGGTACAAGGGGGAGAATGCAAAGGGGGGGGGAAGGGGAGGAGGATGGGGGGAGTGAAGTGGAGGGGTCGCAAAAGGGGGAGGAAGCAAGGAAGTGGGGGGGGGGGGAGCGAGGAGGAGGGAGGGAAGTGGGGGAAGCAAAGGGGGTAATGCAAGGGGAGAAGATAGGAATGGAGCGGTCTCTGGAGAGTGTCCAAGGAGAGAAGGATGAAAGGAGGGGTTCGCAAAGTGGGGGGGTCAAAGGAGAAGGGGATGCGAGGGGGGATGAGGGGTGGAGAAAGGGATGCACGGTAGGGGGAGGAGGCAGAACGGTGTCGGGGAGGTTAAGGCAGTGAATGGAGGGGGTGTGGGGTGTACGGGGGTGCGAGGCGGAGAATGCGGTGCACGGCTCGGAAGGGGGTGCAGGAGGAGCTGTGCAGTGTATGTGGGGGGTGCGTGGTGTATTGGGGGTGACGGGGTGGGGGGGGTACTGTATGGGGGGCGTGGGGTGCAGGAGGATGTGTGCAGTTTAGGGAGGGGGTGCAGGAACGGGGGGGGGGGGGGGCACTGTCCGGGGGATGGGGCTTAGGAAGGATGCTGGATGCAGGCAGGAATGTGGGGTGAAGGCAGGGAGAGGGATACAGGAATGGGGACAGGATGCAGGCAGGGATGTGTTCAGGATGGGAAGAGATGCAGGCAGGGTTGTGGGGTGCAGGCAGGGATGTGTGGTCCAGCATGGGGAGGGATGAGGGCTACAGGCACCAGTAGCCCTGGGGCAGCAGTTTCCACTTGTCTCTTTTCCTTCAGCAATCCCCCTCTCTCTGCAGCCCCACAGCAGCAGGATCCAGCCCTGGAGCCATTCAGACCCCCAGACCAACACACTGGCCAGGGATGCGCATCCCTCCATTGTCCTGCTGCTCAGACGACCTTGTTTTCAAGCAACTCCCCAGATCCAATTAGTTCCTGGACATAGGGGGAGATGTGACTATTATTTATGAAGAGCCCAGGTAGGGAGGGAGAGGGATAGGACTTGCAAGCAGCCACGGCAGAAGGGATTAGGGGGCTGGAGGAAGCTTTTCCTCGAGGATGGATGCCCCTTTCTGTTCCTATTCCACCTTAGAAGCAGCACTTCCTAAAGAACACAACTCTTTTCTTTGTTAATCAACTTTTTTTTTGCAATTTGCTTTTGATTTTCCCATGTCCCATATGGTCACTCTGTCTCCCCAACACCTTTTCTTACAGTCCTCAAGCCCAGCTTAACCCTACTGCTTCCCAAAATCACACAAAGCCTCCGCATCTCCAGCCGCACAAAGCCAGCCCCATGCAAAATAATCCATCCCAAAGAAGCCAGAATCATCTTTTGGGGCTTAGATATGCCCAAAAGAAGCACCGGAGCAAAAGGTTTCCTTGGGATGAGGATGGGGAACAGTCCCTGTGCTGTGATTGAAGCACAACCGGAGACACCAATCTGCTAAAACTGGTGGGTTAAGCTTGTTTCTTAAATAACCACCCTGCAAGCAGTCGGGTTCTGCACAGATCAGTCCATCAAATATTAAATAAAACCAATTAGGTGCTGAATTTCCTTCGAGTGAGCTGGATTTTCTCTCCCTTCTCTCCCTGCCTTTTATCCGCTGGGAAAAGCCGCAGTTCATTCTTGCACGGAGATGTCTGGAAATCAAATCTCACTTTATCTGAGCGTGGATTTGATGGACCCCCTGAGAGACGGTGCCTTTTCTTTACTCTCCTGGGAATGCAATGAACAGGGGTAGGCGGAACATATCCCCACACATCCTAAGAGAGCTTCAGCCTAAATAGGTGGCCCCGAGGTAAAACCGAGTTCAGCCAAGCCAAGCGTGCTGCTGTTTTAGGGCCGGTCTGTGGGTTAACAGCCCGCGCATGACCCAAATGGTGCTGTCAGCTCCTGTAAGAGCCTCTGCTGCGAGATGTCTCCACTGAGATGGGGGTTTTATTCCCCGTGCTGAGCTGCAAACCCTGGCTCCATCGCTCATCCCCTTTTCTATTCCCATCCCCAGCAAGCTGGAATCATAGAATCACAGAATCCCAGCCTGGTTTGGGTTGAAGGGACCTTAAAGCTCCTCCAGCTCCAGCCCCTGCCACAGGCAGGGACCCCTTCCACTAGAGCAGCTTGCTCCAAGCCCCTGTGTCCAACCTGGCCTTGAACACTGCCAGGGATGGGGCAGCCACAGCTTCTCTGGGCACCCTGTGCCAGCGCCTCAGCACCCTCACAGGGAAGAGCTTCTGCCTCAGAGCTCATCTCAGTCTACAGCACCAAACAGTTTCTAATTTCCTTTTGTACTTCTAAATGTAAACGTCTACTCAGACAAAAGGTTTCAGAACAATGTTTTCCACCCTGGGATGCAGTAACCCATGGGTAACGTGCAAAAAAGGGTGGGAAGTGGAGAAGGGTTGTCCAAAGAAGGAGGTGGTTTAATAGTTACACTCTGAGATACCTCCTTGCAAGAATAAAAGGGCTGCTGGCATGGAAGTAAAGGCAGAAACCTTCAGGGATGGCTGCCCCATCCCTGGCAGTGTTCAAGGCCAGGTTGGACACAGGGGCTTGGAGCAAGCTGCTCTAGTGGAAGGGGTCCCTGCCCGTGGCAGCGCTTGGAGCTGGAGGAGCTTTAAGGTCCCTTCCACTCCATGATTCTATGATTCTAACATAAGAATAAATCAAAACCAAACCCCATGCCTTTTCAAGCTGCTTTTCAGCCCCTCGCTTCTCCAGCTCTGCCTTTTCACTGCACAACCTTCCCCCGGAGCAAAAGCCTTGACCCAGTGGGAGAAGCATAAACTGAATATCCCGAAACATTTAGAGCAGGGCTTGTTTTCCCCCGGCAAAGTGTCTTTGGCAGCCTCCGGATTCAGTATTTGAGTGCAGGGAAACCCAGCGAGCAGCGCCCGGGCCATCAGCCGGATGTCAGGACATTGAAGGAGACAGTAAGGGATGTAAATGGTTGGATAAGAATATTGCTGTTTGTATTGCGGTGTCTGGCTCAGTTGGGTTTCGCCTGGGTTTTAATTCCGTGTGAATACAGCGGCTGGTAAAAGCCACTCGCTTGACAGCCCCTGGGGTTTCCATCCCCTGGAAAGGCTTGAAATGAGCTGAGCCGATGGGGAGTGATGCTCCTTTCCCAGCCAAACGCAGCCATCCAGCCCATGAGGGTGGTTATTCCATATACCTTTAATAAATAGGGGTTTTCCTGCAACCACATCCCATTTGGATCACTTCCTTTAGGCATCATACCCTAAAAATCTCACTATTCTGGGATGGAGCTGTCATCCCCCCCGTCCTTCCCATCCTTGCGAGGGAACGGATCCAGCTGGAAAACTAGGTCCAAAATCTCATCCCTGACATCCTTTGGGAGCAGCTTAAATCCAGGGCAGGGTATTGCAGGCAAGTCTCCTCCATCCGTCCTCATTGACCCTGATTTGGTCCAAAAAAAGGCTCCAAAAGGCTAAATTTCTCAGCTCCTCTTTCCTGACCTTTCCAGAAGCAGCCCGTGTACTAATTATCCAAGTAATACCGTGGCGAGGATGCGATTCCTCATTAGCTTTTGAAAGATTCCCAGCTACATGACTGATAGGCATCTACAAGAAAATTAAGTCGGGCACAAGGGCTCTGTAATCAAGATTAATGAGGAAACGGGGAAAAAACAGCACAGAGCTCCCTCCCTGCCCTTTGAGAGGAGCTGAGTGCTTCCCAAAATGGGGCAAATCCCAAACTGGGGGGATGCTCCTCAGCAAAGCAAGTTGGGGGAGTAAGTTCCCATTAAGCCTGCAATAACCTGATTTTTCCTTGTAGGTGGGAAAACTCTATGTAATGTATTCAGGATCTCAGCTAGTCCCTAAAACCCAGATCTTGCATCATCCCTGGTGCTGGAAAATGCTTGCTGGGAGCTAAATTAAGTTAACTTGGGCGGCAAAGGATGAGAGTTCTCACCCCAAGAGCATCGTCATCCCTCAGCATCCCAGCTCCCACCTGAGCTGCATCCTGCAGTCCCTATTGCAAAGCCATCATCATAGAATCCCAGAGTGGTTTGGGCTGAAGGGACCTTAAAGCTCATCCAGTTCCAACCCCTGCCATGAGCAGGGACCTCTTCCACTAGAGCAGCTTGCTCCAAGGCCCTGTGTCCAACCTGGCCTTGAACACTGCCAGGGATGGGGCAGCCACAGCTTCTCTGGGCAAGGAGAGAGATTTCCCATATTGCTTGGAGAGCAAAACCTCCTCCCATCCACATTCCCATTATCAAAGCCATGGTGTGAAGGGGTATTGGCTGCAGATCATTCCCATTATCGTTGGCTAATCACCCCATGGAAAAACATACACCACCGTAGCACTCCCAAAGCCCAGTTCATCCCTCTTTGCATCCCAAATGGCTTGAAATGGGGCAAAATCAGATCAAGTCACAGGTGCCTGACTTCAAATAATCCGTTTTCTTCCTCACAAGCAGTTTTCCATCAAACACGAAAGACCAGAAGTGGAAAAGCAGAAAACCATCATCATGGGGTGACCCAATAGATAATGCTTAACCCAAACCGTTTGCACACATCACAGGAGCCCTAGGTCTGGCTTTTCCCACCCACAACACCCATTTTACAGCAATAAAACCCCACTGTACAAACGAACCCCATGTTTCTATAATGCAGCTTTTCTGGCATTCCTGACACGAGTTTTCCTTAGCAAAGCAGCTGAAGCCAAAGGATTGTTTCCCACATTCAAAAACCTCATTGCCTTTGTTTTTAGTGTATCATTGAGTGCTGAATGTCCTTGATGGAGCCCGCTCTGGCCAGATCACATGAAGCATCTGAGCTCTGTAATGCAGGAGGGAATTAAAGTGATTTCCCCAATGCTTTTCTCCTCCCTTGACAAGATGAGCACTGGAAGACCACGAGGAGCAAAAGAGCATCCTCATGTTAGGACAGGGCTTTTCATAGCACACATGTCATAATTAATAAACTACAATTAATGTGCTCCAACATCGATGCAGAAAGGCAGGAGCAAACCCCAAGGCCTCCAAACCCATTGCCTAACTGTGGATAAACGTGCTTTTATCCTCAAATCTCTAAAATTTAAAGCATTACTCAAGCCAGCCTCAGCTCCACCATGTGGTGACTAAATCCCGGGGCTGGTGTTTGGGGCCATAATGATTCCATTATTATTTATATTAATAATTATAAATCCATGGCAGTGGTTAAGACATTTTAAAAGCCCCTATTTCATTCATCTGGGCACCAAAATGGGATCCTATAGCAAAATATATGGGCACATGAGAGGGGAAAACACCCCTCCCATACGGGCAAAATTCAGTCCCCCAAGCCCACTGGCCAGTATTAAGGCTGGATTTGGAATCATAGAATGGTTTGGGTTGGAAAGGAGCTTGGTTCCACCCCCTGCCATGGTCAGGGACAGCACACACTAGACCATGTCACCCAAGTGTCTGTGTCCAACCTGGCCTTGAACACTGCCAGGGATGGGGCAGCCACAACTTCCTTGGACAGCCTGTCCCAGTACCTCACCATGCTCATAGCGAAGGATTTCTTCTTGTATCCAACCTGAACTTCCCCTGTTTCAGTCTGAACCCATCACCCCTTGTCCTATCACTCCAGTCCCTGATGAAGAGCCCCTCTCCAGCATCCCTATAGGCCCCCTTCAGACACTGGAAGCTGCTCTGAGGTCTCCACGCAGCTTCTCTTCTCCAGGCTGAACAGCCCCAATGTTCTCAGCCTGGTTTCCACCAAAACGAAGATGTGGAGGAGTGAACCCCCCTGATTTTTCACACAGCACTGCAGTATCTGATGACTGAAAGTCACTCGGGGGGGGGGGGGGGGGGGCTGGGGTTTGAATATCATGTGTTTAGAAAACCTGGGAGTATGTTAAAGTATTAACATGGCCTTTCCCTCCTTCCCTGCAAATGCAGGGTTTCAGGTTTTTCAGCTGAAAAGAACATTTTGTTACAGAGATTGCTTCCCTTTCTGCCTTAAAAAGCCCCAAATTGAAACAGTTCAGCTGCTCACATCGCCTTTGAGCCCAAACACTTCTCTCATTTCCCACCCAAACCCCATGATTTGCCAAAAAACTTAATAATTCCTTTCCATCCTAGAATCACCTCCCCCAAGTCTGGCCCCAAATTTAGGTGCTGTACTTGGGGCTGTGCTTTGTACCTGATACTCCTGCAGCTTCTCCAAGTTGGAAGGGGAAAAAAGCTCCTTTAAAACCAACCACCACTGGAAGTATTTTGCTGCTTTTCATAGGATGCTCATCCCAGAACCACTGTGCTCACCCCAAAACAGCCCCAAGCAACATCTCCCATCACTAAGTGAATCCTCCCAGGAGCTATATAAATGTACAAGTGCATTTGCACAGATATAGCTACATATAAGACTGTGGAGAGGACATCTTCACAGCTGTATAAATAGGCTGATGACAGACACGGGGTGGATATAAATAAGATTAAAAGTTGCAGGCAGCCTGTCCACAGCACTTTTCCCATCTCCATCCCCATCCCCACACATCTTGCAGTAGGAATGGAAAATACCATTGTCCAGCCTTACCCAAACCCCACTTTTGCACTAAAATGATGCTGCAAGTAGATGGGTGAAAAGGCCTCAAAAGCTGCTCGGGACCAGCCTCATGGCTTAAGCTGGTGGGGGTTACATCCATCCTCATCTTCACCAAACTGATTTCCACCGAACAACGCAAGATACAGACAAAAATGCTCCATTTTTCACTGTTTTCCCAACCTTCCCATGAAAACCCCACTAATGCTCAATCAAGGCTCCTCAGCCTTGAAAATGGGTTAAGAAAATAGTGATTTTAGGGTCTTTCTGTGATGCTGGCAGCCCTGCTGAACACTCGTTTCAACTCTTTTGCCCCATGGGATGGGTAGAAAAGGAGGAAATCACTATAAAAATGAGTAAATGGAGAAATCACAGCGAGGTGTGACCATCGCCTGCCTCTTCCTCATCGATCACACCAGGGGGTGATGCCCAAAACACTGTTGGCTTTTTGGGCATCTTAACCCAGTGGTGGCCAATGGACTGGGCACTTCCCAGATGTCACTGCGTCCATCCCATTGGCTCCATCCCTCCTTCAGCCCTTGTAAACTGGGGGAAGCCTTCTCTCAGCATGGCTGTGTTTCCATTGCAGCAACCAAAACCAGAACAGAACCCTCTGCTCCGTCAGTGCTTTGCAAGAAAATCATCCCCAAAGCTCAGAGTTTTGCAAGAGGAGCTGGCATGCAAACCTGCAGTGAGCAACTGCCAGGGGTTTGCAATGGCTGCAATGCAACCTCCTTGAATGAACAATGGGGAGTTCTGGTATCTCCAACATCAGAAGGACATGGAGCTGTTGGAGCATGGCTAGAAGAAGCCATGAGGATGAGCAGGGGCTGGAGCAGCTCCTGTATGCAAACAGGCTGAGAACATTGGGGCTGTTCAGCCTGGAGAAGAGAAGCTCCGTGGAGACCTCAGAGCAGCTTCCAGTGTCTGAAGGGGGCTGCAAGGATGCTGGAGAGGGACTCTTCATCAGGGACTGGAGTGATAGGACAAGGGGTGATGGGTTCAGGCTGAAACAGCGGAAGTTCAGGCTGGAGATAAGAAATCTTTGCTATGAGAATGGTGAGGCATGGGAACAGCCTGTCCAAGGAAGCTGTGGCTGCCCCATCCCTGGCAGTGTTCAAGGCCAGGTTGGACACAGAGGCTTGGAGCAAGCTGCTCTAGTGGAAGGGGTCCCTGCCCGTGCCAGGGGGTGGAACTGGATGAGCTTTAAGGTCCCTTCCATAAAACCCAGTCTGGGATTCTATGAGTTTGAAACAGATAATCTTTCCTTGAACAAATAATGGAGGGTTTGCAAGAAAGCATCGCCCCAGCAAGAAAATAATGGGGGATTGCAAAGGAGCATCCTTTCATTGAACAATTTATGGGGGGTTTGAAAGGAGAATCACCTTGGTGAACAAATAATAGGTGATTTGAAACAGAGCATCCCTCTAATGAACAAATATTGTGGGGGTTGCAATGGAGCACCCCTCCTTGAACAACTAACAGGGATATTTACAAAGGAGCATCCCCCTGGTGAACAAAAATGGGGTGCTCACCATCAATATCCAACACCAGGAGGGAGGAGAGGGAGGGAATATCCCCCCCTGAGCTTGTCTCCGTCTTTAGTGACTGGAACAAATCCGAAGTGTCGACTGAGACCGTGTTAAAGCATTGAGGGAGACAAATGCCAGGCCTGGGAGTAAAGATCGGCTGCTCCCGTTTATTTCCATGAGGCAATAATAACCTGCACCTTTGCTTTATGCAGTCGAATTTGTTATGGCTGATGAGCTGTAAAAAACTGTGGGGTTGGGAAGGGAGGGGTGGCAAAAATAAAGGCTATAAATAAATATGTAATTTTAACATGCATTACCATGTAATTGAGAAGGTAAAGGATGGAGCTGGTGCTGGGTCAGAGCTACCTGCAGCATCTCATGGGTTTTATGGCCGAGCTACCAGCCCTAGGGAATGGATCCTGTTCTAGCTTGATGGTGGCTTCAGCAAGGCATGGAGGAGACCAGGAAAGAGCAAGGAAAGGGGTAAATGATATTCCCTTGTTGCAACAGGGTACAATGAATGATTACCAAGAAGGAAGAGCCAAAGAGAGCCTCAAAGCTTCTGCACTGATGAGGAAGGTGGATTTGGGATTTAAACATAGATATCTATAATTCTGGGGCAAATTTATCCTTGGTATTCACTGAGAGCTCCAGGAGAGCAGCCTGTTCTTGGATGGGCATTAGGGGATTAATTGCTGATTGGGAAGAAGGGCTTCAAGTGCAGGCGTGGAGATGCTGGGGGTAAAATGGGACCAGTGCATGGCTGCAACATCCTTTGGGATGGAGGCAGCACAGGGAGGAGGGGTCCTCATCTTAATGGTCAGGGCCACTTTCCAGGGGAAATTCTCACTGCAAAACCAGAAAATCCCAGTTGCTGCTCCAGACAATGGGGAAAACCCCTCAAAGCGTCTTCCCAGCCCCAAATCCAACCCATGCGATGTGTTTCCACCCTTAAGCAACAGCAGACAACGATGGGCAGACACACAGAGGGAGGGAAAATCACCTTTTAAAGGCAGAGGGCAGCTCCCCACCAGCACAGGGCTGCTAGATGTGGCCAGAAGCCATTGGGATTTTACTGTATCTTGCTATAACACATACTGGGAGCATCTCCCTGTTGCAGCTTTGCTCTCACGGCTGCACACAGGGGCTGTTTGCTTCGTAGCTGGAGTGAGCAGCGACTCGGGGAGCGCACAACGTCCCTCCCATCACGCTGCCCATCTTCCTATCATTTAGTTTTACCAGTGTTTTATAGAGCTCTTTTCCCTTCAGGTAACAACAATGCCAGGGGCAGCAGAACCCAGCCCTGCTGCATCTCAGGCACGGTTCTCTCTGTTACTCATTTACCAGTGCCTGTCATCATTGTTCGCTTGCAAAAGGCTGTCAGGTCTTTTTTGCATCTTGCTCTGCCATGCCTGAGCTTGCCTGTGTTTCAGGGGGTTAATCTGGGCTTTATCCAACACAGGTTGGGGGTTTACAGGACGTTACTAGGTCAATAGATATGTTTTGGAATGGAAAAGTCACTTAATACAGGAGCTGTGTCTTGGGGAATAAGGTGTTATATACCTTATACTGCTCATACCCTGAGCGGTGCTTCCTCCCCAAACAAGGACCAAGGAGGGATGCTGATGGCAACAGGAGCATTTCCAGCTCTGTCTGCATCCCCTTTTGACCTCAGCTCCTCCACAGATGCCCTAAACCTTGGGAAAAGCCAAGGCTGGGAAGGCAGGAGCTCACTGGGACCCAGCCAAATGCAATGAGACAAGGTCCCCTCCAGCCCTCGCCTGTCTCCCTGGCACAGCAGAAGCAGGGGGGCTGCTGGCTCCTACCTCCCCTTTCCTTATTTCCCTGCCCGTAGTAAGGCAAATACATCCCTGATAGATTTGCAGAGGGATATCCAGGGCTTGTCTTGGGGCAATCCTGGCTGGCACTGGGGCGAGCGGCTTCTCAACACTTCTCATCACCCAACTCCGCAAGAGCAAACAGCAGCCGACGTCTGTTTAAACAGAGATGCCGTCGGGTGCATCGCCTCCCTGTTTACACTCCTGCAATCGCAATCTCACCCAAGCCTCTCTCAGCTGTCATCTCATTTCACGTCTCATCCCTGCCTCCCCAATTCTCTTTGCATCCCACGTAGCGAGCTTTGCTTCCCTCTTGGAGCAGCTGCAAAATGAAGGGGTTCCAATTGCCCAACCTGACCTTTGCCAGGGGGAAAAGTGCATTTTCCCAACAAATTCACTGCAATTCCTATGCACCTCTGCTCCAGGACACCCTCTGGATTGACACCATCAGGACAGACCCGCACCAGCTGCGTTACCCAGACCTTCCTCCTCCTCCTCACTCACTCGTAGCATCCCCTACCCAGGACACCTCCCCAGCCCATAAATCTACAGGCTTGAAGCAACAATAAATTTTTTACATATTGTCAAGGGAGCTCTTACAATGCCTCTATCACCTTGGGCACATAAGATGTTTTGTGGAGCAAGGAGCATCCATCCATCTCAGAAGAGAGCCTGTGTTTTCTGCTCTAGATGCTGACTTTAAGCACTGCCCATCACCCAGCAAGAAACAGAGATAACAGGCAACGCACACGGACACAAACAGATGAAATTCGGGCACTGGGGAAGTTTGCGGCCAAGTTTTCCATTTATTTCCTCGCATTTGAGGCTCATTCCCAAAGGTGTAAATGGGATTTGCTTGTTTGCATGCCTTTCCCCCTGCCCAGCAGTAACATACTTGCTTTCTGCCTTGGAAAAAGGTGAATTATGCAAGCTCTTCCAGCAGCAGGGTTAACAAGCTCTGCTGCAAGCAGGAGACCAAAAAAACCTTGGGTTTGACCCAAATTGAAGGTATTTAGGTTGATTCCTCAACAGCCAGGTAAGCGAGACAAGCCCTTGATGGGGCTTACAGCATTGCTTTAGTGCCTTCCTTCCCCTTGGTGACGAGTGGGTGAGGGAAAGGAAAAGGATGATTTTTGGCTCAAAAGCCTCAAAATGGGAGTTTTGACACAACTGGCCCCAAATTTCAGGATTTGGGCATAAAGTGGGACAAGAAGGAGTTACGCAGGATGGGTTTCCTTAGGAAAAATGAGTAAAAGCAAGCTCTCTGACACCCCAGCACTGGACCCTCCAAATTCCTTATGGAACAGCTTGTTACTTACTAAATCCATACCAAAAATTAGAAGAAAAGTAAGCTTTTTTAGGTAAGCCCAAGAGGACTCAATGGTTCATTGCTGCTGCACCAGAACATAGGAATTGCTGCCAGATTTGGGAAAAAACACCTCAATCTTCCGACCCCATTGGCTACCCATTGCCTTCACCCATGGCAGATGCAAAAGCAGCCAGAGGAAGAGCTCAGTTGCAAAGCATCTGCACGGCAGGCAGGTGAAGCAAGCTCTGATCTCAAAGAGCATCCCATCACCACAGATGCCTTCCTCTTTCATTAAGGCAATGTTAAACGACACATTTCAAGCACAATATGAGTCTTTCAGGCTTCAAAAAG
The DNA here is from genome assembly GCF_028554395.1 of Pezoporus wallicus. Classification (NCBI taxonomy): domain Eukaryota; kingdom Metazoa; phylum Chordata; class Aves; order Psittaciformes; family Psittacidae; genus Pezoporus; species Pezoporus wallicus. The sequence goes on along the minus strand of NW_026639781.1, from coordinate 135,277 downwards.
GGACCCTGAGTGTTTTCCCCGCTGCACCTCTACACCTGCATTGCCTCCAGGAGACTCCTTTGGGAGCAGCAGCGTGGTTTTGCTGCTTGAGGTTTAGCAGGAAGGGGGAAATAACAGAGAAAAAGCAAGATCCTGACTCCTTGAGCATCCCTGCCTATTTTATCTCCAATATCTTTTAGCACTGGTGGGTTTCCCCCTCCTCCCATTGCTGCTTTGCCTCACAGCCTCATGGACAAGATGAGCAGTGTGGCTTGTGTATCCCACTAAAAGATATTTACTAACTATGCAAATCACTCCCCACATCTCCTCAGGCAGGTAGAGGTGCACGAATAGGCTGTAGTTAAGTATTAAATCCATCCACAGCCAGGTACCTGAAGAGCAGCAGAATAAACCAGAGTGAATTTTGCATGGAAACAAGGTAAAAAATGCATCTGATGGCAATCAGGAAGCTTTTCTCCTTGAAAACAAATCCAATACACCTACCACAGCACCCACCAGCCCAGAGTTAAGTGAGTTGGAGGAGAAAACAGCTAAAATCACAGTATATAGTCTCATTACGGACCAGGCGCGTGAAATTCTCCTTTTATCAAGTCAAGTTTTCCCCACCGGGTTTTTGCAGCATTTCTCAGCCCTCAATTCCTCTTCCAGGACCGCCGGCACCTGATTTCTCATCTTTACCCTATTCTGTATTTCCCAGGCCCATAATACCCTTCCTACCAAGCTCTCCTCTTGGATAAATAAGTCCAATCTTTGCGATCACTCTTCAGAGACAAGTTCTTCTAAGGCAGGCAGACTTTATAAATGCTTCCTCCAAGGACTAAATCACTATTTTCCCCCCAGGCTAGCCAAAATAAATACACCATCGAGCAAACCTCGAGATGGGAACAGGCAGGCAAGTACCTGTTGGTGCCTTATCACACCGTGCTCTTGAGCCCGCTGTGGTTTTCCCTTAGTTTTCACCCCAAACCTCCCAAACCCAAGGAAAGCTGTCATCCATCTAGAGGGCAGGGATAGGAGCACAGCTGAGATTTGAAGCCAGACCATCAGTTTACAGGGTTGTTCCATACAAAGTTGAAAACCAGTTGCTGTACTCAGTATTTTTGCCCTCTAAATCAGTAGATTTGAGCAAGGGTTGTAAGAAATGCTTCCACCAACCCAACGTAAATGCTGGACTCCTCATCCTGTGAACTTTGCAACTGTGATCCCAATGTCTTTTTATTCCCCCTTTTCTTGGAAAGCACTGAGTGTTCCCTTTGCCAGCTACCTGCCCGCACACAAAACCCTGCCAGAGGGCCCATTGCTGCCTGCAGCCAGCTCCTGTCCATCCATGCTGGTGCTGGAGAGCAGACCCATGTGGCCACACTCCCACCACATTGCTCCTATGGGAGCAAGCCTTAAAACCCACCCCAAATCCTCTAGAAAATCATAGAAGCAGCGATGCTTTGCATGGGGATGGACACATATACAGACATCGGAGTCAGCAGCAGTGTAGGAGAAGCCACATTTTGAATCACAATGGGTAAGGACCCTAAAAGTGACCTCAAAATAAAGCCAGACCTTTGAAGAGAGAAAGAATGGTGCTGTCAAGACAGGAAGGGTTTGGTCAGTTGGATGCACAGCTCAGCATCAGCTCAAGCTGTGGTGCTGGCAGCCAAATATTGCAATTGAAAATGTATAGAGCTGACCTTAAATGGTGCAGAAGAGCAGCCAGGTCCTGTGCATCTCCCCATCATAGGAACAAGAAGTATCTGGGGTTTTGTTTTTTTTTCAGAGCAAAAGGGAAAATAAATGTTGTTTTTCATTATTTTTATTTTTTTAAGGAAGAGAATGAATAATGATTTTGATGCCACTCGGAGCTTTCAGTCCTCCACTCACCCCGGTGAAACAGGAGAAGCAGCATCACATTCCCCAGTGCTTTTGAGCAAATCCAGCAATAATAAATCACAGCCAAGCACTGCAACCTGCTGTGGAGCAGCCAGGAGGCAAAAGGGAAAGAGCATGACCCAGCCTGCACAGGGGGAAAAGCCAAGAGGTGATGGGAACCAGGTGCTTTGCTCAAGCTGATAACCAAGAGAGAATTCTGCTTTTTAAGGCTTTTTTAAGCCCTTCAGAGGAAACCTTGCCCTCCTTGAGCAGTTTTATGGCAAGCATTGTGCTCGGTGCTTGTCTCAATTCTGGGCACATCCACAACCCCGGCCTGCACACAACCGTTTCCTTTGGAGACCCGACCTCAGCCTGTAACGGGCAGTTTTACGAGGAGGAAAAGCACCTTGAGGAATGTGTAGAAAACTGACTTTTAGCAGGGATGTATCTCACTTCCCTTTCGATCTCGATTTATGAGCTCTTTGGGGATTTATCTAGACATTTGCTCGCGAAGGGGCAGCTTTGGGGGATGTTGTAACATGATGGTGAGCAAAGAGTCACTGGCAATGTCTGACCCAGATCCTTTCTGCTTCTTTACAGTAGTGACAGGATCCCTTCAAAATAAACCTTCTCCCAAGAGGATTTCCAGCTAAAGAAGTAGGGAGGGGGAAATGTTACTACGGCTGCTAGAGGTGAGGATGAAAGACAGAGCAAGAAGCAAGAGAGAAGCAGTAGAATTTCAATTATAACTTAAAAGAGGAGAAGAAAAAGCAAACCCAAACTCAAAACCTTGGGTATTTGCATCAAAGTGACTGGCTGTAAGACTGCCAGGTTGGAAAAAGGCCACGAAAGGAGCTGCCCCTTTGCATTCCAGCACTGTGCATGAGTTACGGTGCGATTCCCGAGGACGCTGGGCTTATCACTCCTGATAAGCTGCTTTTTATAGGTCTGGCAGCGAGATGCGAGAAAGCAGTAATTAAATTTTCATGCAGAAGAAGGTTTGTGCTTTGCTCCCACATTGGGAGAAGTCAGCATAAAATGTCAGGGTGGGCCAACGATGGAGGGATTGCAGTTGCATTTAGGGCAAGGCAATAGCACTAGGAAAATGTTACACATTTCAGCTCAGGAAACAAGTGCAAACTTGGGAGCACCTTCTCCCCTCCAATATCAATCCAACCGCCACCTTTTTACCAGAAAACACGCACAGACACTCTAAGAAGTTAACAAGTGGTGCAAACTCAGCCTACGTACACCGAGCAGAGACTTCTAGTAGGTGGTAAAGCCAACGCGTGCCTGGAAATTGGCACGTGGTTAGACCCAAAATGACCTTGAAAATGGGTCTCTTAAAGATTTCCAACCCCTCTAGAGAAGCCCAAGTGCATCAAGGACATGGGCAAGCAATGGGACATGGTGACTTAGATACTCTAAGAAGCTGCCCATGGAGTCAGACCATCAAAGGTACTACTTGAATGAGCCTTCACCAATACATGACGTTGTCAGATTCCATAGGTGACTTCCACTGAGTTGCTGTCCTGGTTGGTCCATGTCCAGGCACCCCACATAATGGGGGAAACTCCTTTCCCACAGCGTGAAGATGAAAAAGAGGTCATCAAACACAGGGAGGCCAACATGAGAAAAGCAGCATCTCTTTCTAGGATGAAACACAACCCTGACATGAGCCCATTAGCTCCAAAGAGATGAAAAGCAGGGGAAGAAGAGGGGTAAAAAGCTATTTTCAGGTGGAAGATATAACATGATGTCCTACTTAAACAAGCGCTTCATCAGCCAGAGGAAAGGACTTGACTTGTGTCTATTTTATGAGGTCTTGTTCTCCATTCTGTTGAGTGCTTCGCTGTCTCGAGGCTCCAGACTCCCAGTCATTAGAGGCAGTTATCTCTACACAATTTAATTAAAGTCTAGTGTTTAATGACACAATGCGCTGCTAATTATTTTTCACTGGTTGTCAGGAGGCATTTTTTTTTGGTGGTTGCAAAGCTAAATTTAGTTATAGCAAAGAAAGCACCGGGTACCATCTTGAGGGCTTTTGGAAACAAAGAGCCTTGGGGTGCCCAAGTGGGGCATCCAGCTCTGCTCGACAAGGACTATGAGCAACAAATTGGGTAAGCTGTGGCTGCCCCATCCCTGGCAGTGTTCAAGGCCAGGTTGAGCTACATGGTCTAGGGTGAGGTGTCGCTGCCCATGACAGGGGGCTGGAACTGGATGACCTTAAGGTCCTTTCCAACCCAAACCATTCTGTGATTCTATGTCAATGCATCTTGTATTTCCATGCCATCTCTGATGCATGGCCTGTGGAGATGTAAATACCATGGCAGCAAGCAAGAGTTCTGGGGTGCCTACGGCATGCAAACAGGTTGGGTCGTTGCAACTCGTAGCATGAAAACAAGACAGTTTGAGTTTGTTCATGCAGAATGGGGCTCTTTGGATCAACACAGTAAAATACTGATTTTCCTCCTCAAAATAGTTTCCCACGCAGAAATTCAAGTCTCCCTTTCAAGCTGTCATTTCTGTGGGGAGAATCTGTTTGCATCTGAATCCATTTCTTCTTTCAAGCTGAATTATATCCCCGTTGGAGCCTGTGTTGTTCGTAGGCAACCAAACATATTCACCAGCAATTTTAGCTCTCCGCAGTTTCGCCTTGTCAGCAGAAGAGGGATTTGGGAATCCTGTTTTCCCCTCCCTGCCTCCAAGCCTTTGTCTGCTGGGAGATTTCCACTCTCTAAGCCTCAGTTTCCCTGTAAAGTCGAGATAATGACACACATTTACTTTGCAAATTGCTTTGATCTCTAGTGTTGAAGGGTGTTCTGCAAGACTTAATTACATGTGTCACCACCAGCCTTTGCTGCACACATTAAAGTGGCTTAAGCCGCCTCGCAGTGCAGAGGAGATCTGTGCAGAGAGAATTAAATGCGCAACGTGCTCATCTGAGAGCAGAGTTTTGCAGTTTTGAAGAGGGCTGGGGAAGTTTTGCCACTGATAAGTAGCTTTGAGAAACTCCCCAGCATTTTTGCATGCTTTTATGATGGTTTTTCCTTCAATATTAAAACACATTCACTCAGCACCGCACTTAGAGTTGGCGCTGAGTCTAGAAGCAAGAGTTTCTCTTAGCAAGACACAGGCAGATCCCATTTTGCTGCAAATAAACTCAGCTTTTGAAAGCTAAACCCCACTGGAAATTGTTGTTTTTCTTGAGATCTTTGAAGCACCAACAAGCTCAGATGGCTCAAGCAATGCGTGGTAACACCCAATAATCAGAGCTGGTGAAAACACAGAATTTCAGTCGCAGGGAAATTATGACATCCTGAAATGTGCAGGTTTAGTCCAACTGATAGAGAAGATATCATTGCAAAACTGCCTGTGGATGCAGGGAGCCTGCTCTGGAGCAGCATCTCCAGAAAAACCTGGATGATGTTGCAAAGCACTTTTGATGGGGTTTTAATATTTTGTTGGCATGTGATGCAATACTGGCCGAGACATTAGAAGTGCTGCAAAAGCATGAAATACTCATTAATTACCCCAAAACCTGTGTGATTGAGGGTAAAAACCTGCAACAAGCCAAGCTGGATGATGCATTTCCCCAGCAGCACGACCTTGATGAGACGAATACTGCAAAGACATCCAATATCATTTGCATCCTTCTGCCCACGACTTTCCTCCTCACCAGCCATCTGCTACCCTTGAAGGGCTTGTGCTCTATAGGGAGAGGTTTAGTTTCCAAGCCTGGAAACAGCAAGAGGAGCTGGAATGAGAGCAGAAAACAGTCCAGAAAGAATCTGGAGGTCAAGGACAGAGCCAACGCAACATGCTCCAAACATCCTTCTCCTAAGGGCTTGCTGCAGCCTTTGCACCCACAATTGCAAAGACAAAGGGAAAAGGAGAGAAAAGGCCCAAAATGCAATAAAAAAAAGGGGGGGGTTTGGGGGGTGGAGGGAATGAGGAAGGGAAGAGAAAAGCAAAGTGCTTCCCAGGGAAAAGCATCCCATTCCCAGTTCCCACCAGCATGGCAGTGGGTTAGAGAGTGGTGACGGCAAAGGCTGGGCCAGAGCGGCTGGTGCAATTACTTTGGGGAGAGGAGCGTGGCTTGAGAAACTCGTTGCCACCTTTTGTAGATCTTTAATGAACCTTTAAACAGGCCAGAAAAAGAGAACTAAAACAAAGAGGAAGGGAAGTGAAAAGCTCTCATTAACGCTTTTGGCAGATCTGATTAGTGGGTTTCGAGCCCTAAACAACCATTTAATTGGTAAATCCTCCGGCAGCCAAGGCAAAGAAAGGGCCAGGCACAAAAGCCGACTGTTGTCCTTGTTGGAGAGCTGCTCCCTTCCTCCCCAAAGAGAGGGCAGGGCCGGGTGATGCCATTGCCATAAAAACCTGGATATCCAGCAGAAACTTCCCTTTTCTCCCTCTAACCCTGCTCTCGCCACGAGTGTTGCATCCAGCTCTCCAGTTCTGCCTCTCACCCAGCTGAGATGTTTCATACTGCAATAACAGAAAGGGCACTGAGCCATGAGCAACGACCTCACCTAAAAGGGAGGGTTTTAGTGCGCGGGTGTGATTTGGGTTGATGCCGAAGGCTGTGGCTCCATCCTTGGCCACTGCTCGTTTCAGGTCTTGTTTCCAGCTCTGAGAAACGCCACAGTAAAGTGAAATAATAAAAACCCCAACCAGAAATACCCGACCCGGAGCCGTGCCGACAGCTCAAACCCATCCCCTCGCACATCTCCGTTAGGAGATCGCCAGTGCTTTCCTTCTCCTCTTCAGCTTTGAAACTGGGAGAAAGCAAACTTTTATAAGGCTGCTGAGCACATCCCTCGTGCTGTGATTCATCTGGCAGCCCGATTTAGCTGCTCTCCCCCACACACACCGTGTACCCCAGCACCCTGCGAGCTCGCCCCGTTTCCCTGTGACTCAGGATCACTCCGTGTTTCAGCGCTTCCTTTGTAACTCAACTCCGCAGCCCGGTGCTGGCAGCCAAAGCTGTTCAAGGTGGCTCTGAGCAGTGGCATGAAAGCTGGGTCATGGTGTTTTTGCCTGGAAAAGTGGGGTTTGCTGCCTGTCCCCTCTGCCTGCTTCCCAAATCACTCTAAGGCTGCAACAAAGGTGATGAATGCTCTGATTCTTTGTTATTTCAGCTTCAACTCCATCCTTCAAAGCCCTATTCCCAGCTCAGGCTGTGCATCCCTGCAAGAGGAGGAAACCCAAAGAGGGGCTTTGGGCAAGGGCCTGTAGGGACAGGCCAAGGGGAATGGCTTTAACCTGCCAGAGGGGAGACTGAGATGAGCTCTTAGGCAGAAGCTCTTCCCTGTGAGGGTGCTGAGGCGCTGGCACAGGGTGCCCAGAGAAGCTGTGGCTGCCCCATCCCTGGCAGTGTTCAAGGCCAGGTTGGACACAGGGGCTTGGAGCAAGCTGCTCTAGTGGAAGGGGTCCCTGCCCGTGGCAGGGGTTGGAGCTGGATGAGCTTTAAGGTCCCTTCCAACCCAAACCAGGCTGGGATTCCATGACTGTATAAATTCAAACCATCTTCAGTTTGGAAACCGCTGCCACCAGCACCTCTGGAACCCAGGTACCCACAGGTTTGTGGTACTGCAGCTGGTGGGAGCACCAGCAAAGCACCATGGCTGAGCATCACTCCTCTGCTTGCCCTGGAAATATTTCCATGCAAACTGTACTCTGGGGAATCTGGGAACCCCATCTCCTCCCTGCCTCCTGCTACTTCAGTGCCTTGCTGCCTTCCTGAGCTAGAGTCCGTAATGTTGCAATGGGGATTAATTTGGCCTCGTGCCTTCATTTCCATCCTTGGCCTTGAATGTCCTTTGAGCTCCTCTTAAAAAGAGATTGATTAATATGAAATTACTCAAAGCCCTTTTAGCCAGTGCCAGTTTTGATACCGAGAAGGAAAGCGCAGGATAACGGTGCCCAAGTCAAACATTTGCCAAATTAATTCCTCTGCTAGAAATTGTTTCAGATTTGGAGTATTGTTTTAAGAATCCATCATGCAGTAATTCTTTAATTAGCTCAGTGTTTGCTTGGGTGAGGACACCTCGATCTGGTTTATGTGGAGGCAAAACATTTGAGGTAAATGCCTTTTTACACACATCCCAACGCAAAAGGGAAGGGAAAAACCACAACCAGGTGCAGGAGACCTCTGAAAGCTACAAAATGCCTCTTAAGCTTCATGAGAGCATGGACTTGGAGGGAATTTGTTCTTGGGTATCAGAAGGGATGGGGTATGGGATTGGGTATGGGCAGGACAGGCAGCAGTGCTGATGTCCGCTGGCTGCTGGCCACAGCCTTGGGAAATCGCATTAGGGCCACTGCTTCCCTGCAGAACTGCTGCTAATGCATTAATGCTCCATTTAGGATCAGAGCCCATCGATCCCTCATCTCTGAATAACTAATTCCAGCCCCACACTTGGAAATCTTCCCATTTCCAGCAGTTCTCTGCCCCTCCATCCATGTGATGAAAGCACTGGGGCTCAGCACCCCATCTCCCCTCCGCTTCTGCATCACTCTCCTTTACTCCTGGCAGAGCATCATCACTGCTGCCAAGGGCTCGATGCTGAAAGCACTGAAGCCTCAAACCCCAGAGAGCCCCAACCACAGCTCCTGAGGATGCTGAACCAGCAGGACATCTCTCCCCTGCAGCTCTTGCTCTCAATTTTGCTGTGGGTTAATTGAAAGAGGGAGAAGATCCTGTTTTTGGTGGTCTCAAGTTAACAGTAACCCAAAACTCATCATCACCCCAGCACAAATCAGTTGCAAAACTCCACAAACTGCCTCAAATTTCCCACAGAATTCTCTTTTCCTGCTTTTCCACATTGGCACCATTAACCCTATCCCTTCCCCTTGGTTTGCTGGGGATAGATTAGGACAGATCCTCCCACCCAATGCTACCCCAATACCCACTAAGTCAACAGAAACCTCTCTAGAACTTGCTTGCAGCATCCCAGCCACTCGCTGCATGCCCAGGAGCTTCCCACTCCCACAGCAATTCCTTTTCACTGGTGGGTGAAGCCATTCCCACCTCATCCAGCACTTTGGCAATCAAGGCATTATATAACACCACGATATTAAGATTTCTTCCAGCCCCCATAGGATGCCTATAAATAAAGGAGAGGGGAAAATAATCCCAGTGCAACCTGGTGATGGATATATCCACCCCCTGCATCCATGCGCAGCTAGAACTCCCCAGGGGAAAAGAAATGGGAGTCCACGCTGGGCTTGAATTCAGGCCAGCACCTCAAAAACACACCCAGGATTTGACCATCATAGGCCAGGTAAGGAGCAGCTCCCCCCAAACCCTCCAAGCTTGGGGTCAAGCAGCCTTTCTGCTCCTCCAGGGGAGGTTGCATTGCCCACCCTACTCAGGAGCTGGTTCTGATGACAAGCACAGAAAAACCCACCGAGGACCTCCCCATCCCTCTCAAATCCTCCTTCCAGAGCCAAAGAGCCTCACTGTGAACCCAAAAAGCTGCTTTCTGAACCCAAAACCCCTCACTCAAAACCCAAACCTACTCTGATGTTGGCATGAAAAGTTGGTGGAGAGGCCACAAGAGAGAACAGGTGAATTTGAGGAGGGGGAAAAAAAGATTTGGGGAGAAAAAAAGATGGATTTGGGGAGGCAAAAATAGAGGGATTTGGCCTCAGGGAGAGTAAGGGGAGAGGGGAAGAGGATGCTGAGGAAAGCTTCAAAGCTAAAGTCTGCATAAATTGGGGCTGAGCTGAACCAAGTCCACAGGGACACACTCAAATATTGCTCTGCAGCACGTGCCTTCAATCCGGACAGTGAAATCCCATTTATCTCTCCCCTTTCTTTGCATTTCTTCGGGATTCATTCATTTAAGGCTGAAATCCCTAAATGGCCTTTTTCTCCCCCCCGACCCTTCCTGTCTCCTCCTAAGCTGCTTTAATTTCCCAACAAGATTTATTCCGGCTGCTTTCCCTCCTGTTACTGATGATCCTGGCTCGTGAATTGTCGCTGGAAGATTTGCTCTCCTTCTAGTGCTCCACAAGTGCAACGGGCATCAGGGGTTGGCAGAGGCAAAGAAATCCTTCAGGTTCTCAAAAATCCCACCTTTCCACAAATTCCCAGTGTTTCTCCCATCAGAGACCTCAGAGGTGGCTGCAGCTGTGATTTTCCCAGTTTTCATCCACTATCTGCTTTTACATATTGTTTCTGGTGATGATAGAACAGCAAACGCTCCCAGCATTTTTATCCCATAAAAACAAAAGTCACATTTTAAAGGCAAAGCATTAAGGCAAGGAGGAGGTTCAAATACAGCCAGCCCCAGCAAATCCTAATAAGAGAGACCCGACTTTGTCTTTAATGGGATGAAAAATAAACCACAAAATGGGAAAACATATTGGTGATAGAAAGAAACTAATTGGATGGTGTAAATGTTGTTTTAAGCCCAATTTTTGGCTAAATGTGTCCTCAAAATATTGTTGGTTTCTGCTTCCTAAAGCCCAGCTTTGCCCTGGGAGGATGGGAGATGGGACCAGGGGGAGCAGTTTCTCTGAAGGATAAATGCTTCTGCCCTGAACCGGGGCGGGGGACAGACTATAATCTCCAGGAAGTCTGGATGATGAAGGCCTTTAAAAAATGATCAGTTCAATCCATGCATTTCAATTCGGCTTTAACCACTTCACACTTTCCTCCTCCGCCCCTTGACTCTTTTCCCTTTTATTTTCCGATTTTTTTCCAAGGAAAAAGACCTCAAATTTAAAACACAGTCACCTAGAAAAGAACAATAATCCTTAAACAGATTTGTTTTCATTTTTCCCAAGTTTGAAACCATTCTCCTTCAACCTTCAGTCTTCATCAGCTCCATCCTCCAACCTCATCCTGCCCCTGCAGCCGCCTGGGGTGACCATCGAGCCCATTAGGAAGCCATAGGCTGTAAATCATCCCATTCCCAAGTGCTTGGTCAAAAAGGAGGAAGACTGATGGAAGTCTTATTTAAATATTTGGAAGTCATTTGGAAGCATTTAAGTCTTTCTTCACTCGCCTGTCCCTCTTCAGCCAGCCGGGGGCATGAAAGGAAGACGGATAGCTGAAATAAAGCTTCTAATTGGCACCTTTTTCCCTGTCTTTAGCCACTTTTGAGGCTTAATCATGATGAATAAGATGATGACATGGTGCTGGCGCATGGGAGGAGGTGGTGGCATGGAAGCATCCCCCTCTTCATCCTAATTTCCTGCACTTCCATGGGCACCTGCTGCCTTTTTATCTGCCACTTTTGAGCGGGGATGCTGCATCCCGCTGCCGATCCCTATCTCCCAGGGAAGGAGATCTCTCTCCAGGCAGGAGTCAGAGCCTCCAAGTGCTTTTGCAAACTCTAAATCCCATTTTCCATACTGGTTTTTAACATGTCTCAGGCGATTCAGCCGAGCAAGCACCGGGAAGGACATTATAACAGCCTCCATCCACCCAAAATCCTAAGGTGCCCATCTCTTGTTGGGATATTTCGGCATTTTGGGTTGGGTTTTTATAGGAAAAATGCCACATGTGCCACTATTTCCCAGCATCTAAACCTCATGCGATGAATTTCCCACATGGATTCAGGATTCAATTCCTAAAAATAAGCATTTTTACAAGCTTATGGCAGCTTCCTCCATCCATGGAGTCCTGCAGCTCCACCCTAAGAGAGGGAAGAGACAGCACATTAAGCATCTTGAGGCTAAAAAGAAGAAAATCAGGGCTGAAAGCTGCAGGAGCTGTTTCACCCAAAAATCCCATCCATTGAGCCTGATCTCAATTCCCCAAGGATGAGCTGAGGTTGGGATGAGATTTTGGGTTCAAACATCATGCTCGGTCCCCGATTTCTCCCCAGAACCCCTTCCTCTGAGCATAATGTGCCAATGGACAGCCTCGGTCCCCCTTTATTTTGCTTTATTCATGGAGATTTGCATTGATTTTACAATAAAACATTATGAGTTCTGGTTGGGGGAAAAAATCATAATAAAAGTAAATACCGTTGATCTGCTGCTTAATTCAGGCCAGGATTTATGCTAAGGTTGCAAGAGCTCAGCCTTTTTATATGATATTTTTAGGGCCCTTTCTGAAATTACTTCCTTATGAAAGTTTCTGCTGTTTGGGAGCTCCCATCTCTCCAGGCTGTGCAATGGTTTGGGGTTTTTTTGGTGTATCTCCTACTATAGACACCAAAGGAGCATTTCAGAGCCCTTTTAGCCCAAATAACATCGTTTACCATTGTATTTCAGCCTCAGCTGCACCAGTAACCTGATTTTAGCTGGGGTCCAGTGGTCCCTCCACTCCCCAGCACCCTTAGGAGGAGCACAGCTTCATTCAACACCCATTCATGTTGCCCAGCTTCTGCAAGAACCAACTGTTTTAGGAAACACAAGATAATGCCCATTTTTCCTCCCTGTCCCGAGACAAATTACTATGAAACAGGGTGCAAAAATCCATGTAAAATAGCACAAAATCAGTCTGCTGTGAATGCAAATCCCCCCAGGTCCCATTGATTGACAAGGAACAACACCAACTTACACCCACTGTGAGAGCAGCCCCTCTGTATTTGCTGCCTGCCTTTGGCAGATCACAGAAATATCATAGAATCATAGAATACTTAGGGTTGGAGAGGACCTTAGGATCATGAAATGGTTTGGGCTGAAAGGGACCTTAAAGATCATCTAGTTCCAACCCCATATTGATATATCCCAATATTAATATGGGCTATTTATATCAATAAATCCCAAATCCCTAATAAATTCAAACAAGCATTAGTCACAGAATAGCAGACTGGGTTGAGAGGGGCCTTAAAGCTCATCCAGTTCCAAGGCACCTTCCACTAGACAGGGATGCCCCAAACCCTGCCCAATCTCATCCATTTCCAGGGGTTTGGAACTGGATGAGCTTTAAGCTCCCTTTCAGCTCCAGCCATTCCATTATTCTATATTACAACTGGGCACAGAGGAAACGAGCTCAGGAGCTGCTTATCTTTCCTCTAGAGAGGGTTTTTCCACCTCCCCCCTTGCAGTGTGACCTGTGCTGCTACAATAACCTCAGGGTACTTGTGATCTCCTGCATGCAGTAGGCAGCCTAAAGGAATCCAGTTGGGTTTTGCCCCGGAGGAGCAACACGTCTCCCGAGCAGATAACGGCCAAGTTCAGAAACTCACACCCTGCGAACGCGAAAATTGGATTTCACTGATGTCCTCACAGAAAACAGAAAAATCAAAGGAAAAATCCCGATTTCCCCGACTCTCCGGAGGAAAACTCCTCCGAAAGCGTCGGTTCAGGCTTCTCTGAAACGTCAGTTGGTGCATTTCAAAACCAAATTGAAACCCAACCGCTTCAAAGCGGAGCAAAGAAATAAATATAGCGGCTAGGTTTTGAACAACATGAAAGATGAAACAAAGCTTTTCTGTTCTCTCTGGACCTTTCTTCCCCAGACACAATCCTGGTGAAACCAGAAGTGGTTTTGCATCTTATGGAGATGCTGTTTTCTCATATAGATTATAATGCAAGCGAGATGCCTCCCGTTAGATGTACCAACCCTCTGTCACCTTCCTGGAAGTCTGTCACCAAGGCTGGATTTGATATGAATTGCCTGGGGACCCAAATGCATCTTTAGAAACCAGCTCTTTGATTTTGCAAATTAGAATTCTAATCTATTAAAGCAACCAAGTGATGCTTGTTATAAATGGGATCTCCTCACAGAGCCTGCATGAAGCAGGGGTGGGTCCAGTGACGGTGATGAGCTTCCCCCTTGCTATTTGGTCTGACCGTGCCACTCAACAGTGGCCCCAGTGGTGTCCGCCACCAATAAACACAATTTTGGGGTAGGATATGCTATTTCTCCTGCTGGCAGATGCCTATTTCCCAGCCTGTCAGGTGCAAATGAGATCTCCAACGCAACCTTCTCCAGGAACATCTTCTGGTGAGATGTCATTGCCTTGGAAACAGGCACCGTGCTGCTGTGACAGCAGCATTTCTCCTGGTGGAGAGTCCCACACTCTCCCCAGCTGCCAATATCCACAGTCAGAGTAGCTCCACCAGGTCCCACAGCTACCCAAGTGCTGATGTTGGTGTCCTCCAAACATGCGGGGACAACCCCAGACTCCTCAAGCTTTGACAAAGTTGGGTTCCTCCATGACCGTGTTTGGGGACAGGACGCTACCCCACCACAGGGTCCTTTGTGGGATGGGAACAGCTAAATTTTCCATGATCCAAAGGCAATATTACCATCAAATATCCCCAGGAGATGCCAAAATGCATGTCTTGGACATGATCCCCCTCTTGAACAAGTACATGGCACAACGGAGATGTTCAACTGCTTTTTGCCATGTCCCCTTGGCCGCAGCAGATGTCCTGTGGGGCCAGTTATCTCCAGTTATAAGCAGAGGAGTCCTCCTGAGACGTTGATTGCAAAATCAATAGGTGTTTCATTTTAATTGGATTTCTGAGCCAGGCAGGAAAGCTGAAGCTGCTTCCACCTCTCCTCTTGCACCGGGGCTGTGGTGTAAGCAGAACAATGGACTGTTCCATCATAGTCAGACAAGCCAGTCCAGCCCATGGACTTGAGAGCAAGATGCTTATATCAGTGAGAACAGCTTGGAATCACCCAAATCTCACTTTTGTTCTCCTGCTGTATCCAAACAGTCACCCAAATCTCAGTTTTCTTCTCCTGCCCCATCCAAATCCCATCTTCTTGCTGTTGCCACCAGCTTTAAGAACATCCAGAGGGTCTGGGTGCTGACTGAAAGAAGAGGGAGAGCTGGGGTAACTCATGGATTATGATTTGTGGGGACTACATGATTCAACAGATACAGGAGACCCAGGAGTCTCCAGCCAGTGGTGTATCCCTCAAATAACCATCATCGCTGGCTCTTGGCTCCAAAAGTTTCCAAGGAAACAGCCCTGCCTTTAGCTCTTGGTTGTGCCAAGGAGGTATTTGGAGAGGTGCATTTTTGCTTTCCTCATACAACCCCTGGAGATCACCCACCAGCATGCCCAAGAACCATTGCTGAAGTTATTACTGGCTAAACCCCATAATTTTCCTGCCTGCATCTGCCTCCATGGAGCAGCATAGGGAATTTCAGATGCACAAAGTGGATCGATACCAGCTTGTTTGACCTCCCATGTTAATTTGCAATTTGGATGCCGAAGCTGCATGCACATTGGCAAGAAGAAGCTGAAAGCAGAAGAGGAGCAGCCCCTGGTCCTTTGAGGGTTTGAGAGGCTGGAGAGATGTGCACAGCTATCAGGGTAGACAAGCAAGACCCCAACTATACCCCAACCTTAACTGGGGCACTGGGCTGCTAAATGCCCCTGTGTTTTGGAGGAGGGTATCAGAGCTCTCCAGCCCTCCATCTCTGCTCTAATACCCACTAGTTCCACAGGACAAGGAAAACCAATAAGGAAAAACTCAGGACAAAGCAGCACTGCACCACTGCAGGCAAAAATGGGGTGCAAATGCCCCTTTTGCTGCATTTTTATGTTCCCCACAGCACCCAACCCCAGATGCTGATGCAAAGCAGCTGCTCAATAGCAATTTTAGCAGACTATATATCACCCAAAGGGATATAATCCGATATCATCTCGCCTCTCTCCCCTTCCCAGGGCAAGCTCACCTCATCAGCACCTGCGAAACGGATGGGGTTTGGGTTTTTATTGCACCTCCAACCCCACAATCCCCATGAGTTATGCCTAAAAGAAACCTATTTGCGCAGCAGAGGTGTCCAATTTGGACAAGCCAATATCCACCCTCAGGCTCATAACGCAATTGGAAAATGCAGAGATGTGAAAGGAGGCAAACAGACCCCAAAATAAGAACTCCATGAGCACAAGTTGTTCCCCATCCCTGAAGCAGATGTTCCTGTAAAGAGCTTTTTGCGGTCCAGGTCCCCAGGCACATGAGGCAGGGATTTTGGGGCAACCCCATGAACCTCACCCCAGTTTTTGCCCCCCTCCCCATTATTTTAGAAATTAGGCCATTTTCTAATTGCTTCACCACTGCAGAAAACCGTTTTTTGCAGCAAACTTGCCAAAAATCAGAAATTCAAGTGCTCCTGGGTATGGGAGAAGCCAGAGCGACTGCTGCTGGTGCCAGGCATTGAAATAGTTGACCCCAATACTTCAATTGCAGTGTTTTCTTGCTAAATACCCTTTCAGAAGGTATTTATGAGCTCAAGTCTCCAAGGCATGCTCAATGAGAATGAACATTAAACTAGGTCCCCCAGAACTACCAAATCCAAAGGGACTCGTGTGCGGAGGTGCCTTGGAAAGGGTCACCCATCCACACGAGGACAGTGATGGGCACTGCAGCAAAACCGCTTCACCCCAGAAATAACATAATGAAAGAAATAATATAATGACATTATAATTATAAGTTAATTAAAGCAGAAGAGATCAAAGACACTTTAGACAGATTAATGATATGGCAAGTGCCAGAAATTTTCTCCAGTTTATGCATCAACTGCATCACCAGTGCCTATTTTCAGGCTCTGGTGCTTTTGTGTGTGCCGGGCAGCTCTTTCATTCCCCTGCCTGGTTCCCCCCTCTTTTCCCTTGCCTCTCTTGATGGATGAAGGATTTGAAGTCCTAACAGCTGCAGGGATTTGTGTGGGGAAGAGAAGCGACATTCAAAGGATTATCAAGTGAAAAAATCAACTCCCTTTAAAAAAAAGAGGGATATAATAAAAAAGGAGAGGGTTGGAGAAATTGCAGGCACATGTAGGGAGATATGCGAGTATATATATATATATATATTTAGTCATATATTTAGCTATATATAGGTTTAGTTTCATATTTTATACCTATTTATTTAAATATATATATATATATATATATATATAAAGCAACCTGGTCTAGTGGGCGGTGTCTCTGCCCTTGGCAGCGGGTTGGAACGAGATGAACTTAAAGTCCTTTCAAATCCAAACCATTCTATGATTATATATTTATATATTTGTAAATAAAATAGAGAGGGGTCAAAAGAAAAACAAGGAGGGCAAGGTCAGGAATAAGCCAGTAAGCTACAAACTGGAGGGAAATGGCGTACTTTTAGGGATGCTGAGCACGGCGTTTTCCAGCTTTCAGCTCCTCACCCCTTGTTTTCTCTCCCTTGGCTGAAGATGATGGGTTTCTCCTTCTTTTTCTCCCCATGGGATGCTCTTCTCTGTGTTAGGGTGGTGCATGTGCCCATGGGACTATATGGAGAACTGGGGGGGGGGGGTGTGTGTCTCAAGATCTCATTTTCTCTCTGCATTGCCTCCAAGGACTGTGTTTCCACAGGGAAAAGCAAGCTGAAGCCCAGATAGAAAAAGGAAAACAAACCTTCATAAACACCCCCAAACTGGCAGCCTAAATTCACATTTCTTGGGGAAGGATTAAAATTCAGCCTGGAAAACCAACGGAGAGATGGAAAAATACTCCAGAACGCCTCAGAATGGGGGAGAAAGACCAGCAAAAGTCCCCTTTCAATGTGTTCTTATCCTCGTCCCCAAAGGACATCCTTCCATCACGGCATGAGCAAGGGCTGGGGGAAGCTGACTGCAGTAATTGCTGTCTCTAAACATCTACAGGCAAGGGCTTGACCAGGCAAGAAAAAACCTGATGTCAGGTTAACCGTCTTTCATCTAGGTCATTTAAAAGAAGAAAAAGGCATTTACATGCGATTTTAACTAAAAAAACTCATTCAGATGTGCCAGTTCAATTGACTTGCTGGGAATTTCTTCCTCTTTGGCGTGAGCAGATTAAGCCCTAGTGTTCCTCTAAGAATTCCTCAAATCCAGTTACACGTTCCAGCTGTTTTACACATTCCCCCAGCCTCAAAACACAGTAAAATACACAAACCAGAACTGGTTTTGAACCACTGGCAATCTTACAGATTTCATTCTGTCTCAAGGATACTGCCGAGACAGGGGCTGAGCAACAGCCCTGGGGTTTTCAACCACATACCTTGAGCAGCATCATCATAAATCACTGCAAGCCATTCTTTATTCCCCTCCAAATATTGCGAGCAGATTTGATGTCACCTCTGCGTACCCGTCCATCACACCTACATAATCAGGACAGTTGATTGATGGCTCAGGATAAGGTAGATAAACAGATAGAGTGCAGAGAGTGCTTTTCATCCATAAAGTGGTTTTATATATCTCTATATATATAGATATATAGATACTAAGAAAAAAAGGACATGGAGCTGTTGGAACAAGTCCAGAGGAGGCCACGAGGATGCTCAGGGGCTGGAGCACCTCCTGTATGGAGACAGGCTGAGAAAGTTGGGGCTGTTCAGCCTGGAGAAGAGAAGCTGTGTGGAGACCTCAGAGCAGCTTCCAGTGTCTGAAGGGGGCCTATAGGGATGCTGGGGAGGGACTCTTCATTAGGGACTGTAGTGACAGGACAAGGGGTAAACAGGGGAAGTTTAGATTGGATATAAGGGAGGAGCTCTTTACTGTAAGGGTGGTGAGGCACTGGAATGGGTTGCCCAGGGAAGCTGTGGCTGTCCCATCCCTGGCAGTGTTCAAGGCCAGGTTGGACAAAGCCTTGGGTGACATGGTTCAGGGGGTTGGAACTGGGTGATCTTAAGGTCCTTTCCAACCCTAACTATTCTATGATTCTCTATATATTAGATTGAACAAATAACATAAGAGTTTCAAGACACAGAAAACAGGGAAACGGATTATTCAATGCAATCCCCCTCCCGAAGCTGCTCTGTGTCCATCTCTGCCCCAAAACCAGCTAGTTCTCAGCAATAAGCTAGGCTGAGGGACAGTTTTCCCACTGAGGATGGAACACCCTCTGAGCTGTTCATCTACAAGTGGCTCTTCCTCAGGGCATGCAAATAACAACCAGTGAAACATCTCAGAAGCTTTATAGGGGATTTAGATGTGAGACTTAGAGATGCACTGCAGTCTACCAGCATCAAGGCTTTAGATAAGCAAAGATGTATGATCTATATGCAGCTAGTGGCAATGGACAGGGTCCAAGGGGTGGGGGCAGGCATCATCCCAGCATCTCATTAATGTTGAGCCCTTTGGAAACCATCATCATGAGGAAGACTACCCCAAAAAGAATGCATATCCAGCTGTGCCTTGCAGTTATCTACTGCTGCATCGCAAAGCAGCTGGAAGGACCCATAAGAGAAGCAATGGCAATATTTCTTGCCGTCAGCTGCAACCATTTTGCATGGGGACATCATGTGAGCACAACTGCATCCTTCCAGAAATGCATCAGCTGTGATGCACCAGATCCAGTCTGAGGCCCAGAAACTGAGGACCAAGGGGCTTGATGAAGCCGCAGGGATGACCACAGCCTGTCCTTGCTCTGTAATTACAGTGTAGCTGCTTTGGAAACCAAAAACAATGAGCCCAATTCCCGGATCTTGATGGTCCACTGTCACCAGCAATTAGCTGTGAAATCTTCCAGCAAAGCAGGTCACCTTCACAATGATATTAAATAGCATTTAGGTCATTACAGAGCAGGTTTGGGATCCATCCTTCTCCACCTGTCCAGACTTGGACATGAAGTCCTTTTTACTCAATATATACCTGGATAAATCTGACTTACCAAACTCTCATCGCCCAAACATACATCATAGATGAGACCACTGTGGTCCTTGATGCTCAGCATCCTCCTCTCCACCTTAGTGATGCTCGCACGATATGGCTTCACTTAAATGCCTGGAACAACCCAGTATGGAAACAAAATGAACCTCCAAAGCTCCAGGTTTTGTTGCATCCCATCCTCAGACCCTGACCTCATGGGTACCAGAGGGGTTTTCCTCACACTGAAACATCCTGGACCTTCAGGGTGATATTTCCCTTGCATGGAAAAGCTGGAGAGGGACAGATCCTCCCCATGAAGAGCAAAATAACCCAGCAAACCAACCAAAGAATTAGGGGCTGTCATGCGGATCATACATTATGTTTGTGTTCAGATAAACATGGAATTTGGCTCCCTGCCGAGGCCAGTGAAAGCTTTTATCTCCCAGGAAACACCAGGGACCAGGTGAACTTTAAAAAAGGAAGGAAAAAGCATCCTTTCCCACCTCCTCCTGCCATCTCCCTCCTCCAAGAGGGGCGTGTTGTTGTTTCTTTCTCTGTAACAAGTTCAGTGCTTAAAAAATGCCATTTTTCTCCCCCCACCTTTTTTTCCCCTCTCCTCTCCCCCTTCTCCATCCCCTCCCCAGTTCCTCATGCTAATTTATGGAAATCAAACGGCGCCTGTTCCCAGCCAGAGATAATAAAGAAGAGGTATTAAAAGAGGGAGGAAGCACAGCAAAGGGGGGGCTGTAAATACTAATTGTTCTATAAGGAGAAGGTGGTTTATTTTCTTGTTAAAGGGAAGGTTATGTTTAATTAAATCTGCTTGTTCTCTGTTTTTAAATGAGCTCTGAGCATCCATTGTTGGGGAGGGGAAGGATGCTCCAATGTGTCCTCTTTCCTGCAGTAGCACAGAAGAAGGGGGGAAAGGCTTGTTGCAATCACATTGATGCATGGCTGAGCACCCATATGTCAAAGGGGTCAAATTTGATGAAGACACGGTTTTTGCTGGGAAACTCAAGCATCGTACATACTTTAAGCACTGTATTTCCCAAACATACTGCTTTTGGACCGCTCATCAGGATGCAAATGCGTCCAAGGACCTCTCAGAAAGGAGCACAGAGCCAAATCCAGGAACTGGAGGAAAAGCTCCTTTTGCCAACAAATCTGGAGTGTTGCAGCCCATGAAAAGCTGGAGATGCTCTGTAGAGCCCCATTTACACATCTCAGTTGCTGCATCCCCGCTCAGCCCAGCATCACCACCGCAGATGATGGTCCCTCCCCTCTCATTCTCCTGGAGTCCAGATTTTGGAGGGGTTTTTCTACCTTTTACTCTCTTCCAGGTAATTAAATAGACACTGCTTGGTGCTGCGAGGCGAGGTGCTCCCGCCTGCTCTGATAACATCTCGGATCATTCAATTCTCAGTGCTCCAATAATCCAGACCTAATTTGCCGGGAGCCCAGCACTGAGTCTTTCGGCACTTCATTAGGGCACGTGAGCAGCATTTCATTACTGCAACCCCCGCCATTATCCCCAGCAAATTTCCCTTTGGAAAAATCCAAAGTAAAAGCCAAATCTGCAATCCCCAGGAATTTGGTTGACTTCACAAATTGATTTTGCAGTTGCACAGAGAGCAAAGTTTCCACTACCCGGACCTGGATTTATTCTTCGTGCTCCCCAAGTTCAGGCTCATTTTAGCTTTTCCTGATGGATCCAAAAATTAACATGCTTTCATCAGGGTGATTTTTACTTCTTGAAGCTTTACATGCTCAGCCAGACCCAGCAATTATTTCTGGAAATCAGTATTCCCATGGACCAAGGGACCCCATTCATAATCCATGTGCAGCATTCTCCTCCCAGAGAATGGTTGAACCAGGCTCTGTTACGCACAGAAAAACACCATTACAACCAATTTCCTTCAAGAAAAGCTCACTTTTAGAGGTATTTTTTGGGGTGGAAAAGCAGGTAGTTATATGGATGGGGGGAAAATCTTAAGGGAGGAGCTGCCCAGATCAGGGAGCATTGGGGTGAATAGAAAGTAGAATTAATCCTATGCACAAATTGATCATTATGAGGGTCTGGGGAGAAAACCAGGGTGGGTTATTCTGTGTATAATCCAATTGCAGGGTATCCCCCCAGATAGATGCAGCTGATTTAAAGGCTCATGAGGGTATTGAATAAGATGAGCCCCCACTCCAGGCTCTTACAGCATCTCCTCTCCGCAGGCAAAGGGACAGACAAGGCAAGGAGAAAGGAAGATGTAGCGATATGAAGGATGGGGGGGAGCGAGCACGAGCGCAGGCTGGAGTTATTTATAGGATGTGGGTTTGTGCGGGAGGAGAGAATGATGCCAAAAAGAGATGGTAAAAATAATCCTGGAGACAGGTGCTGCTGCCGTGGGGAGAATCTGCTGCCAGTGACAGCTTGGGGGAAGTGCAAGGTAAGAAGAGAAGGGGGACAAAATTATATATATATATATATGTATGTATAAAGACATTTGCATTTCTCTGCATCATCCCTCATCCACGCACAGAGAAAACCCATCTTTCGCCAAAGCATCACTCCACTGAATAGGAGGCTGGACTTTATGGACTTCTTGTTGTGAAATTGGGGTGGCCTCAATGCCTCTGGCTTCGGTTTTGAGGAGCCCCAAAACAAAAGGACCCTGTGGAGGATTAGGCACTGCTGATTGACACCCAAGGGAAGGGTAGAGATGATAACACCCTGGATTTGACCATGATTCCCTGCACACCTTGCCCCGTGGGTGGAAACCCTGAGTCCTGAAACCCCATTTCTGCAGCTACGCTTCTGCTCAAAACTGTATTATTAATAAGAGAACTTTATTAACTTCGCTTGCAGAGCTCTTCCCCTCTCTATGGGGGCAGATAAAAAGGGAAAAAATCTTATTCTTATTGATGGCAAAAGCTTCACTTTGCCATCAGCAGCCCTCCTTGAAGTATTTTCACCGCAGGTTTGACGTGAGCAAGGGACCACCCCAGACCTGTGTCTGTCCTTCCCCATCTTCACATTGCACGGATGCAGCTGGCACCAAAGCAGCTCTTGCTTTTATATATACATATATGTATAAATATATATATGAATAAAAATAGGAAAAGGCACCAGAAGCACAGGGGGGGATTAATCACACCGCACGAGGAGCGGGGAGGCGGCGCGCACTCCAGCTCCGAAGAGCCGCAATCGGATAATCAAGGCGAGCGCTGGCAGCGAAGTGGCATCTTGACGTCTTGTTATTCCTTTCGTGACCTCCTCCCCTCCCTCCTCTTCCCTTTTTTTATCCTGCATGAATCCATCTCCTCGCCCTCTTTTCGGAGCAGCTTTCATCAACTTGTCACCCGGTGACAACAAGCTGGGCTGCGAGTGTGACGTGAGAAAAAAAACCACCCCCGTGAGTAAGAAGAGGAAAATAAAATATTAATAATCTAAACCCACCCAAAGCTTGATGCCTCGTGCCAATAACGTGGAACTTGGGAATATATTCCCACATTGGCAGTGGTTTTGGCTGGAGGAGATGACGGCGGCTGCTCGCACCCAAGTGCGCAAGAAGGGAGATGAGCAAGAAGATGGGATGAGCATTGCTGCAAGCGCGCAAGGCACAAGGGGCTCAGCTTGTGCTGAGAATTAAAAGCCAAGCCAGGCTCTAGCATGTGCTGGGATGGAAAGGATTTTATTTGCAATAAAGAAGAAAACCTCAAGTTGCTTTTAGTTTCCTTTCCCTGTTCTCTGCTGGCCTGGGAAATGCTGGAGGCTGAGGCCAGGAGGGATCTCCGCTGTGCTGGCTGCACGGTCCCACGCCTCGGCTGACAAGGGGAGGACAAATGAGAACGTTTAGGCAGTAATTAGGCAGTAATGACCTACTTGGAGGTCTCCACCGTGCAGGAAATAACCTGAGCCGGGAGCCGGGCGAAGCGAGCTTGAGTGTACTCAGCAATTTATCAGGTTATTGCCAGCTCACGGGAACCAGCAACTGAGTCATTAACCCCATTATGGACTCCTGCTTCTCACAGACACCCTCCTTGCAATAAAAAACCTTTCTTTAAAAGCCCAAGCCCCCAGTTTCTCCATACTGGGAACGGCTGGGCTCCTTTAGCCTGTCATAGCAAAGCAAAGAGGCATCCCCACGGGTGCTAGACAAGGCACAGCAGCCTTTACAAAGCCAGCGTGCAAGGAAAAGGGTGTTTAGCCCCCAATTTCCAGCCCTTAGAGGCTTTTCTTCATGCTACACTCCAAATACAGCCCTTTGAAATACTTAAGCATCTTCCCATCACTATATATAGATGCTTTTACTTAGACTAAAGGAATTGATCGTACTTTGGAGGGGAAAAACCCATATCTCTGTCCAAGTTTCATATTCATATACTGCCAAGCTCATGCAGTTTTAATATGGGTTTTGGCACGCCGGCTAAGGTGGAGTAAAACCACATGCTCTCTTCTCCTCAGGTCCTTCTCTGCCAGGTATGGAGCTCACCGTGCTCCAACAGACCCCAAACCCAATTGGAGATGCTCAATGGGGCCCTGAATGCTAGTAAGGATGTTGGATGGGATCCCATCTTCCTGCAATGGAGCTGGAAATAACATGAGCCATCTTGTGTGAGGTCTCTAGTAATCCTAGGGTGGTTCTTTTTTGGCAGGGAAGACTGCAAAGACAAACCCCCACACTGCGACAGAAGGAAGCGCTTCCAAGCCTGGCACCAGCAGCGCTTCATTTCTGCTTTGAATCCAAGCACAAGATTTTGCTTCCTTCCAGCTGACTTGTTCCTCACAAAGATGCCAGCAGGACACAGGCAGTTTACAAGCAGTAAGGAGGGCAGAACATTTATACATTGACTCTTTTGGCCATCCTGGCATGCTACTGAAAGAGAAACCCAAGGCGAGCTTCACCTTCACCACCCAAGATGCCTATTAGATAATCACATCTAGGCCATGACCTTCATGCTTTTAATAGTAAACTGAGAAAAAACAAGATGTATGAGAAAGAACTCAAAGAAAAAGGACATTAACCCAAGGTAACAGCACCCTAAAGGCACTTATTTCTCTCTGCTGATCCTTAAAGAAAGGTGCACAGCCTGTTCTGGTACCGATATCTTCACCCCAGGTACTAAACCCTCCTCCAGCAGCATCCCCCCTCCTAAAGCTTCAGGGATCAGGTCCTCACCTGGATTTAATGGCATGTGGCCATCAGAGATGCTCACAGCGCAGAGCATCCTTAATTACCACTACACCCCATTTACTCTCCAGGGCAGTATCATCTTTGAAGCATCACCGCGATGCCTCATCGCAGCACTAACACACTGTGACTTACACGACATCTTCTCCGTGCTCCACGTCTGCGTATTAACGCAACTGATCCAGTCCTCAACCTGTCACGATGCCTTAAAATCAACAGTGGGACGACTCTGGGATGCACAAGGCAGCCTGCAAAGGGTGTGAATAATTCATGCTCAAGATGCAGAGAGCGATGCGACATCGCCAGCGCGTGTGGCAGGGATCCCATGGGGTCCGGCAGCAGTGTTGGAGCAGAGCATGGATGAAAAGCACTTGGCAAACAGACCGGTTGCCAAAGAAGAAAGGAAGGAAAACGTTAAAGAATGACAAATAAATCACAGAATGGTTTGGGTTGGAAAGGACCTTAAGATCACCTAGGTCCAACCCCTGCCATGGGCAGGAACACCTCACCCTAGGCCATGTCACCCAACTTGGCCTTGAACACTGCTAGGGATGGAGCATTTACCACTTTTGGGCAGCCTGTGCCAGTGCCTCATCACCCTCACAGCAAAGAGCTTTTTCCTTAGCAGGTTTTGGCTTGGGGAAGCATTCGCAATGGTTCCCAGAGGCGCATCCTCATGTTGGAATGCAGTGCTCTGGGATGAGCTTTCCCTCCCCACGCAAGGAAATAGCTCTTATTGTAGGATGCATTAGGTGCAGCATGGGGTAGTTTGCACAAAACAAGCAACTCCAACAAGCCACAAATGAGGGATACTGCAGAGAGGAGAGACCCAGCACACAATGGGACAAATCCCCAGGCAGCACAAGCACCATACAGAGTGACTATTCTCCAAAAGTACACTTCACCCCCAATATTTCCTCCCACAAAACCATTTAGCAGCCTTGAACGGGGCTTCACCTCATGCTGCTTGTACTCAAAAGCCTCTCAACTTAATGTTATTTTCCCTGTTTCTTGAGCAAATGCAAACAGGAAGGTTGCATATACGTAAAATGTCCTTAATGATCTCAGTGCAGGTGGAGATGGGGTCTGCCTCCCATCCCACGAGCATCCCAGGGGGTACTTGGGCCCTCCTGAAGCTTCTGACCCTGTTACTGGGTTTGTCCATAAATTATAGAGGATTATTTTCCCCCTTATTTCCTTTGCAGGTGCTAAATAGGAGGCTGAGCAAGAGAAGGAGACAAGCAAGGTCACCCAGGAGCCTTTCCAATGGTTGAACACTAAATCAACACTTGAGCTCAGACGCATGAAGCTTTTTTGGGATGCTGGGACCTTGGGGCAAAACACAAGCTGGTAGATCATCGTGTTACCGAGCTGCATCTTCCTCAGTGCCTGCAACATCGTAAAGAAGGTGGTTTCTGCTCTCTGAGCACCAGCAAACCTCTTTCTGCTGGAAAAGAGGAAAGGAAAAAGGACTCTCTGGGCAAAATCATGGCGGAGGAGGCAAGGGCATGGCTACCTCCTTGCCATGAGCAGAGATGTCCCCAAATTGGGAATAAATAACAGGGCTGGATGTGCAACCAGGAGGCAGCAGCTCCCCACAGCCTTGCCAGGGGATTCTTTGCTGACACTGCCATAAGGGAGACCAAAAGGCCATGAGCAAGCCACATCACAGCTTTTGACATCATGAAAACTCCCTTGGCACCTGAAACATCCTGAGAAAAAGGAAAGGGGTAGCTCCTGAGCCAACAGGTAAACCCAGACTTGCATTAAAAGACCATGATGGGCAATGAATTTGCATCAGTTAGAGGCACGCCAGCTAACCAGCCGTGTTCCTGCTCATTCCCCATTTCAATTTCCTCCCATCACCAGCTTTGCTTTCCAAAGCAAATAATTTGTAACTACAAAACTGCTCCATTTTGACAATTTCAGAACATAAAACCCAATTGCAATCACCCTGAAACGTCTTCAAAGCAGCACTGCTGCCAGTCAATCACCCTTCCCGACCTCCACAACGGCACTCTGCAGAGAAAAAGTTCATCCACAACCACTGACAACGTTTAAGCTGCTTTTCTGTATCCCAAAACCATCTTTTATGGAAGCTGAGCCACTCATCAGTGTGTATTTGAGGTGTTTCTTTTATATCACGGGATCACTTAACTCTGTTGCCAAAGCTCCTCATCACCAAAAAGGCTAAAAATTACCCCAAAACCCCTGTGGTTTTTCCTCCTGATTATGTGCCACAGCACCTCAGCTCTCACTGATGGAGGGCAGCAATGGAAAACATGGGTCCCTGGAGCAGCAGGCACACAGGTGTAGACCAGGCTGCAAGCCAAGCAAGTCACAACCTATTTAATCTTGGGTATTTTTTGTGTAAAAAAACCCATGTTCAGTTAAAATTTGTGCAGAATTGGGAACCTTCCACACTTGTAATTACTTACTTTAATGTGCTGTTTGACAGCTCTCATGATTACTGGAGTTCTAAGCCTCCCAGCATCTCATCATTGCACAAGTGGCTCAGGCTTCGGGAAGAAAAAACACCCATTTCTCCCCTTTGTGATTGCAAAGAAAATGTTGGGAATTCAACCCAAAACATACCCCAGCTGGAAGATAAACAGGGAGACCCTCCACGTGCCACGATTCCTCCTTGTTATCTCTGAGCCCAGCTAATTCCCACCAAGCTGTTAAACCATTTACTGCATGAAACACCACGTCCAAAGGGACTGTTTAGTTCTTTTCCCTCTAACCAGATTAGGCAAAGCAGCTCTTCAGCACACCAGTAATCCCATCCAGCATTCACCATGGCCAGCACCTCCTGGGCAAGCTGGTGACCCACAGCTGAGAGCCCATTCTGGGTTTGGCAGGGGATATTTAAGGTTAAGAAGACACGTATGTATCCCCAGTGCTGAGCATCAAAGCCAAGAGGAGCTTCGCGATATATTCAATGGGGCACCCAAGCTCCCTTCCCAAGCCACCCCAGACCTCAATTCCTCCATCCAGATGGATAGAAAACCAAGCCTTGATGTCCACCACTTGGGTTCAACCCTTCCAAAACCTTTAGTTCCTTATATGCAGAGCGCCAGGAAAACCCCATCAGGGGTCCAGCAAGGTGGAGCAGTAAGGAATATAGAATCATGGAATGGTTTGGATTGGAAGGCACCTTAAAGCTCATCCAGCTCCAACCCCCATGCTATGGGCAGGGACATCTTCCACTAGAGCAGGTTGCTCCAAGCTATCCCAAAGTAATACAGCCCCAGCTGTACAGGACCAGCAACAGCTTCTTCTATTGTAATCCTCATTCCCCTTCCCCAGGAGCACACAGACCTTCAAACAAAGACCTTTTCATGTGTAAAAAGTCTCCTTTGCCTTGCCTGCAGTTCTCCTCCTGATAATGAAAATGTATTTATATGGGTAGATTTTAATATAATGAAATGACATTTCCTTTTCCCCCCTTAAAAGCCTGGTTCTTGCATTTATTTCCTGCCATCACCTGGTAACACATGAAACAAGCAATTCAACCAGGGAGCCGAGGACATTAGTATAAAACACTTATCCTATAGGTAGGGGATGAAAGCAGACAATAATAGAGGATTGCAAGTTAGATGGTACAAGCAAGGGAATGCCAATAGAAGTGCTGGCGGTCAGGGATGAGATGAGAAAGCCTGTCTATAAATTAACTCCATCTGTATCTATATATACACCTGTGCTGATCTAGCAGCAAACAAAGTACAAGGTTTTCTGCTGAAATGGAAGAGAAAGGAAGAAGAGAAAGGCACAAAGGGTATAAATGGGCAGTGAGGGAGGAAAATGGGATAGAAACAGGTCCCAGCATCTCCCAGACCCAGGGGGGAGTGCAAGGATGGGAAATAAGGGTGAGAAAACAGCTTTATAATCAAAAGCAGATTTGGCAGGTGGAGAAGATGGGAGATGCTTTGGGCACAAATAGGCTGTGCCTATTTTCCCTGCACAACCTAAATATGGGGTCTGCAGCACCCCTGTGGACGCAAATATCCTGAGGAGCTGGGAAGCTCAGGCATTGGAAAGGCATCCCCCTGTTCATCCCTTCTTGTGCTTGGAAGAAGGAAAATTGCACCACAAAGCTAAACTGTAACCCAGCAGAGTGGGAGGTCGATGAAGGACGCAGAGACAATACCATAAAAGGATGGTTATTCTTACAGAAAACCAGGGTTTTCTCTCAAATTATTGCCCCATATCCAGCCTGTGGAGTTCAGATGTTTGTGAGCTCTGCTAACTCACGCCCCATTCAATACACCAACCTTACAGCTATTTTAAGGGGAAAAAAACAGCCCGATTTCCCTCAAGTCTTAAATGAGCCCATTGTGCCATAACCCCTCCATTAGCCAGCTTACATATCCCTCACAATTATCCCATTAATTACTCGTTCCTCCCCACTATTTCATTGCTTTCCATTTCCCTTCACACCCATTAGCAGAACAAATTCAGCTTTTAGCCCTGACTCTAAATGACATGACCAGCTCCAGTCCATCTATCTATTCCCTGGGATGTTTTGCATTTAGGAGGAACCTAAATTTGCAGGAAATGCAGCATTTTCCCCCTTTACAGCCCAATTCAAGCCTTTATTGCCAAAACCTAAAGGTTGCATGGAATCTTTGTTTCCTTACCCTGGGATGAGCTTCAGGACACATTCAGCTTTGCCCCACTGAACCTCACCCAGCACTGATGTTTCACCCATGTTCAAAGTGATGGAAATGGGGCAAAAAGGGCTGATTTAAAGTTTTTTACCCAAATCTAGGGTTTTTTTTGCACACACTGCAAGAGGGAGCTGGTGCAATGCAGCATGATGGTGCATGGGAGGCTGCATGCAGGAGATAGATGAAGGGGTGCACAGCCCTGGGATGTGATGTATCCTCATAGAGCAGGCACGGAGTAGCATTCCCCACCTCCCAAATAAATGCCCTAATTACAGAGCTCACTAATTAAACTGCTTCTTGGACCAGAGGAAGGACAAAGTAGAGTGGAGGTGAAAAACCAGGACACTGATGTTGTGGGGGGGACCCCATAAAGCAGGTCTGGACGTCAAACATGCCCGCAGGGATGTGTCCCCTATCCCATGTACTCATGAAGTGCTCCAGAAGCTTGGAAAAGCTCCAGGCCAGGCTGGGATATATGGAGCAGCTCAAGCAGACGATACAAATGCCTTCTTGGTAGGACACGCAACCAGTGCTGAACCCATCACAGAGAGGGAAGCCCTTGAGAGAAGGTCAAACCCCCACCTTTCTGAAGCCCACGTTCTCCAAAACCCTACAAAGCACAAGCCTGTATGTGCCAAAAGACTTCATAAAATAACCTCCTTAAAAACCATCATTTCACAAAAAGCCAGGATTTAGGAGAGATACCTTTGGTGCAAGTGAAGGGCTGCAGGCCAATCCTAGCTTTCCTTCTCCAAAATGAGCATCTTGGTTCTTCCATGCACAAGCCCACAACCAGGGCAAAGCAATGTGGTGAGGATTATGCTTGGCAGAACTACTTTTTCCCTAGTTTTGGGGTAAAAAAGACTGAGAGGATGAGCAGCAGGAGACCACATAACCTCTCCATCCCAGGAACCATTGAGATACCATCTACTCCTGATGAGCCACAGCTGATGGCCCACCTGGGGCAAATAAGGCCCTGCCTCCCACTGATATTTGGCTTTAAAAATAAAGGTGAAAGTGAAAATATAAGGGGAAAATACAAAAATTACAGGGAAACTACAAAAAGCTGCTGCTTCTCACAATCTTACAAATGCCCCTTGAGGATTTCCAGCTCCTTCTGAGGTCAAACCCAGCATCTAAATCCAACCTAGGCTAAACGTAGCTCCTTGCCCTCCTCTTCTTGCCTTTTCTCCTGCTGCAAAACTCTTAACTCTTATTGCACTGTAAAACAATGAAGTTTAAAAGGTTAGGAAGGTGGGAGCAGCATGGCATGACTCGGTGTACGTGTTTGAGGTGCCCATTGCAACTCTAAGGGGGTCAAACCTCAGTACGATAAAGGGGAGCAGGGAAAAGAAAGAGTTTTCTTGCAATAAATGGGGTTTTCTCCTTGGGTTTCAAACCTCTTGCAAAGCAAAACACACCATATTGCAATGTCTTGCTGAAATAAAGGCAAGGTTTGTCACAGAACCCCGGCCATCCTCAGCACTCCCAACACTCTATTAATAAGAGAGTTTCCTTTTCATTTCCCCAGGCTGACTCTGACTCGTGTCACTGCCTCGGTGACCCCGATGCAAATAGGAAAGGGATGCTCTTGTAGTGCAATGGAGAGAAACAAATAGGTCAAGCTGTAAAACAAGGACCAGCTGTCACCCGGGCACAGGGACTTGCTCCCATGGTCCTTGCTTCATCCCACAGCAGCTTCAAATGGGATGGATCCAGACAAAATTTAGGCATTGCCTCCTTGCTAATCACTGCAGTGGTGTTGGCACCCCCACAGAGGTACTTAAGTGCTTTGCTGGCTGGGTTTGAGGGGCATTTTGCTGCATTTATGTGTCATTTGGGAATCCATGGGTTTTGTGGGTTTTTTTCCTTGTCTGTGTAATGGGAACATTACAGATGGGATACATATAGGGACAATTTAGAGCAAGACATTAAGCTGAAAAGTCTGTCAAGTAAATGAATCCAGAGCAGGGGAATGAAAGAAGGGAAGAGCTCAGAGCAAGGCAAGGGAGATAAAAGAGGCTGGATGCAGGCTGAGATACCCACCAGCTACTAAATACGCCCCCAAAAAGAGCTTATTTCATTTCATCACAGCATCCCATCCATTGGAATTTGCAATGTTCCATCTTGGACCATAGAATCCCAGAGTGGTTTGGGTTGAAGGGACCTTAAAGCTCATCCAGTTTCAACCCCTGCAGCTTGCTCCAAGCCCCTGTGTCCAACCTGGCCTTGAACACTGCCACGGATGGGGCAGCCACAGCTTCTCTGGGCACCCTGTGCCAGCGCCTAGCACCCTCACAGGGAAGGATTTTTATAGATATTATATAGATACATTAATCTACAGGGATATTATAGACTTAGAGAGAGGAAAAAAATGACCTTTCCCATTCCTTAGACCTTCCCTTTTGCTCCTGTTCCATGTTAAGGTCCTGGTTACAAATGTACTCAGGAGGAAGGTTATTTCTTTGCAGAGGACTGGCCAACTTGTGAGCACAATGGAGAACCTCAATAGCCCATCTTTGAACCCACGAAGGGTTAATCCAGATAAGAAAGGAAGAGGAAAACATATCCAATAAAGCTGCTACATCCCATCCCTATCCAGCCTGGAGAAACCACTGTTGGATAAATAGAGGAAAATTGCAAGAAGGTGCACAACAACCCCGAGTGATTTCCGAGTGATTATGGAGGATAACAGTTCTTACAGGCAAGAACAAGGAAGGTCAAACGACCTGATCCTGGTGCAAAGCAGCCTTGCTGCTGAGCTTAGTGCTCTGCAGCTCCTTCCATGGGGAATGGGGAATTTGAACCTTTGAAAACATCCCTTCGGTGAAGAGGAATTCCCTAAACCAGTGTTGGTGAGGGGAAAAGCCAGCCTGGGTGATGCAAGGGGGAAAATTGCCTGAATTAGGGGTGTTTTGGGGCTTGCAGCACTGGAAATGTATGACCATGGAGCAATGCTCTGCTACAGCCTTCTCTGCGTGACCCTGGGCATGTCCCTTTGCCTCCACTCAGGCCCTGCCTCCAGCACTTCCACAAAACCCATCATTTATCTTAAAATCCCTTTTCCTGCAGAACAACCCAGCAAAGGTGCCAGTTTTAAACCTTTCCATGGACAAATACCTGGAAAACCCACCATATCCAAGCCTGTGGAGCAAGGTGCTGGGAGGACATGGAGATGGGATAGGGATGATCAGGGAAACAAGGGAAACCAAGTGAGGTATGAAATATGGGAGCACCAACCTCCCTCCCTGCTCCTGTCGATGACACGTTATCCAACTCTCCCATGAGGGACATGAGTTTTTATGGTGGAGCACACTTGTCTCCCTATTACAGGAATAATTTAATTAACTTGGAGCAATGTAATTAATTTTAATTGTTCATGATAATTCATTGTTTAATATGATATTAATAATTATATAAAAATTCCTAATGCCCAGGAACTGGCCTGTAATGTGCTAATTAAACTCTCATATAGGAAGCACTTAATTTAAAGCGTTGGGAAATTGTTTCTGGTCTCCAGAGCCTGAATCAGCAACCCAAGAAGATGAAGGGAAGCAAGAAGGGAGGTAGGGCTGTGCCTACCAGCCCCTGAACCCCAAATCCACCTGCAGCCATTGCATTGAGTGGTGATGCACCTGAATATTCCTTTTTCCTGGGATGTTTGGCTTCTTGTAATGATCTGTGTGGGGTTGAAATGATGTGTGGGGTTCATCCCCCTTTTCCAGCAGTCCATGCACCCCAAGAGCAATGCTCTGTTGAACTTTGCAGGGTGGAAAATGCTCATTTCCGTGTCCTCTGCTGTTCTCATAACTATCTCAAGTACTTGAATATACAATTTCCATCAAGGAATTACATGCTGCTGGCAGCCTGTTAAACCAGGCAAAGGACCCCCCGTGGAACTGTTTGCTTTCTTGGATTGGTATCATCTTCAGCAAAGGATTTGTCCTCTAATTGCACCATCTGTGTGTTGGGAAGATGCGACTGCATCCCTTGGTTTGCTCGTTTTTTTCACCTCCTCTATTTCCTGACTTGATTGCAAATCCCAGTGTCCCCCCCAAGTCCCAGTGTCCCCCAGAACTTGGATACGCAGACCTACCAGCCAAAGACTTCCATCTCCCTTTTGGTGTAGGTCAGTGGGAAATACATAATGAGCACCAAAGCAGTACCCAATGGGGTGTGAAACCCTGCTGCACCAACTGTCCCCCCTGCCCTCATGCACATCCCTGGGTCATGATCCCCCCTTGTCACAATAGGACAGACCCACAGTCCCATAGCAATGCTCCCCCAAAAGCAAGACCACGATGCTTCCAGGGCCAAAAAGGGGCCAGAAGCAGCAAATTTGTGGCAAGGATGCCTGGTGCTGGCTGGACACAGGTTTGCTCACAACACACCCAGCACATGATTAAGATGGAGGAGCTGGGGGGCTTTGGAGCACCCGGAAGAGTCAGTGCTCCTAAAAGCATCACCTAAATCCTCACTGGAGGTGACAAAAAGCATCTCCATCCTCCCTCACCCATAGCAGCAAAACTGTGTTTCCGTGAATGATGTGGTTGTGACCACATCAAAAACCTGTTCTTTTTTACCTGTTAAGGGCTTGATTTCCAAATATCCCTTGCCAAAAGAGCCCCATGAGGGGGGAAAAGACTCTCACATCTCTTGCTCTACCAGTGAAGCTTCAGCGCAAAGCCCTAGCTAAAAATACCTCTGCCTGCTTTGATGAGGCAGGAGACAGCGGCTCCCCGTGCCTTCAGCAGCCATCATTAGCAGCTCACATCTGCCTGGCTGGCAGCAAACGGCTCCTTTTCCATGCAGAGGTGCTAAAAGAGAGGAAAATCTATTAAAATAAAGAAACCTGCGCCATTTGCTTTATTTGCCAGCCCTGGAGCAATGGGAGATGTGCTGCAAAGCAACTGTTTGCTGCTTTCCCACCTCCCTTGCAGGTGGGTTTTACACTCTTTGGGGAGGAAAAAGAGTGTGGGAAAAGAGAGAGCTACCTCCATGCAAAACAGCAGGGATGGAGCTAAGTAAGGGGGGGAAACCCTCTTAAACCAAGTGGGATGGTGGAAAAGCAAGACCTTTGTGTTTCTGCCAGCTGGAAGAGGCTCATTGACATCACCCAAGTCTCCATCTGTGCTTGCACAGGGAATAAAGATTAGATTTGATGGACTAGACCTGAAGCATCTCCCCAAGCAATCTCCCATCCCAGGCTGTGAACTAGGTATTTATCACAAGGACAGCTTTGGCAGGGCAGATCCTCATGGGCAGTTGACCCGAGAGGACCAGCTGCCTGCAGAAGGCAGTTGTCCCCCTAAACCATGACAGCACCTCCCCATCCCGCCGGCACATCGCGGGCACGAGGCAATTAGTGCCAAAAGCAGAAGTAGTCTCGCTGTAATTAGCGTCATTTACCTAAAACACTCGACCTTGAGGAGGTTTTACATCGATCTCAGCTCAGGCGTTGGAGGATTTGACAGCAGCAAATTCTCCCACGTGCATGGAGAACCCCCCCCGCGATCTTGCTGCCCACCCCACAGAACCATATTGAGCTACACTTGGGTCTCCAAATCAATGAAGGGGGTTTGGTTTTCCTTGGAAAACAGGAGGAAAGCGGGAGCAGACTGCTGCTGGCCAGGCACCAGCTTCGCAAAGGGGACTCGAGCTTTAATTACTCCTTTCTCTTAACCTCATTGCACCCTGAGGTATTTCAGCATCCCTGGTGCTGGCAGTGGGGATTGATCGATCGCCTCTCCTTTGGCATCCTGACGGCCTGATGAATGTAAAACTAACCAGTTGCTTCCAACCCTGGGGAATTAATCACTTAAATGTGGGAATTACTCAATAAACCGTTCAAACCCCCAATAAACCAAGCCATTAAAAATTAATCACTTGACATCCCTGCCATGTAAACATAGCTAATAAGACTAAGGTAGGGAGCAGAAAGGGGGGAAAGGGTCCTACATCACCTCTGGTTCCTCATTCTTGCCCTAAAATCCTCAAGAAGGCCATTAAGGGACCGAGCTCTTCCAGCCACATGAGCAGACTCAAGCGAGCCAAGGACTGGCAGCTCAATGCCTCTGAACAAGTTTCATTTCCCCCAGGAGAAAGGCAGGGGGTTTTATTTTAAATCCCTTTCCTCCCATAATACATCTGACACTAATCAGGGTTCCAGCCCCATGGGAATCAATGATTAATGATGTTAAATATAGCAGGAGATTGCGAGGGTAAAATTAGGCACCATGCATAAAACATCACAGCTCCTTGTTAGATAGTCAAATTAGACTAATGGTTTGATGTTCACGCGGGCTCTGGCCCTGTAATTATGAATGGACCAGCTAACCTCCTCCCCAGCTGCACACAGCTTGGATGCTGGTGCTGAGAAATAGCCTGGGCTTGAGCATTAATGAGAACACAGCCATCATAATTAGTGCACAAGGATGGGGCTGGTGGTGGACCTGGATGTCCTGAAGGTCAAGGGTATGGTAGGGACAACCTCATCTCGCTAGCAGGCTGCTTTGCATCCCTGAGGGTCTTGTACCATGGTGGGGCGGTTGGGGTCAGCATCACTGGGGGTTTGTCATGGGGTCAGCATCACTATGGGTTGGCTTTGCCCAGCAGCATGGCCCTAGACCCAACATTCCCAAGCTTGGGGTGAGGGCTTGCTGCAGCACATGGCCCTGTACCCCAGCAGGGTGGTTGGGATCAGCATTGTTAAATCCCATGGGATTGTTACGGGTTGGCTTTGCCCTGTAGTGTGGCCATCACTCCAACATCCCGTGTTAGCTTTGCCAGAGCTGTTTGCTCAGCATAGTTTGCTCTCTGCCTTCCAGTTTTACACCATCATCTTCCACCCTCCTCATCCCTAATTAGCCCCAAGCAAAGTTATTAAGGAGCCCAACAGTGGGGGGAAGAGGGGAAATGCAAAGCCATCAACTCGTATAACCAGTTCCTCCAAGCCCAGAGCAGAGAACACAGATCTGGCTGCAATTAATCTCATTATCAAAGGAAAAGAGAGATGTGGAGCTTTTGAGTGGCTTGAAAGGGTTGTCAAAAATGGGGGTAAGGGAGGGATAAGCCTTTGGGAGAGTTTAAGCTGGGACAGCCACCAGCCTTAAAGCTGGTTTCGAGGGAGATCAGAGCGACAGGGAAATAAAGACGGGAGGAAACCAGCCTGGAGGAAACTAATTCAATAACATCTTATTCCATGGCCCTTTTGCTTAAGAAGTGAGACAAAAAATAGCCTAAAAAGACCAAAAAGGCTGCTTGTCACCACCACCATGATGTTGCATCCTTTGGAAAGCCCAAGGAAGGGGCCAGGCACGGAATGAGAACATTTTCAACTCAAAGGGCCACATCCTGCCCGATATTTCTGTGCTAAGATGCAGTCACAGCATCCTCCAGGAGAGGTATTTTGGGGCAGGAGAGCTTTTCTCAGCAAGCCAAAAGGGGTGAGAATGGATTCCACAACCTGGAGCAGGGCTTGGAGCTGGCATCTACTGACTGGTACATCCAAAACCGTTATAAACCAGTAAGCCAATGGATGCATTCACCCTCCTGGGCTGCAGTGAGCATCAAGACCCCCCAGGAAACAGCTTATTTGGGGGGAAAAAGAGGAAAATTCGCTCTCCCAGCACCAGCAGCAGCTGGTGGGAGAGAAAAAGCCCCCCAAAGTTGCAGATGGCTATTTTGTGCTGCTGCGGAGATTGTCAATTGTTTGGAGAAGAGGAGATTATAGCCTGTCAGGCAACCTGAAACGGAGCCAGGCAGGATCTTTGCAGTCTTAAACCCCCCAAAACGAGTCAGCAGATTAAAAACAAGCAGTTGCCAAAACAAAACCACACTTTTTTC
The DNA here is from genome assembly GCF_028554395.1 of Pezoporus wallicus. Taxonomy (NCBI): domain Eukaryota; kingdom Metazoa; phylum Chordata; class Aves; order Psittaciformes; family Psittacidae; genus Pezoporus; species Pezoporus wallicus. The sequence goes on along the minus strand of NW_026639781.1, from coordinate 98,188 downwards.
CCCTCCCCTGGCTGCAGAGAATGGGGAGATGCAGCCCCAGACCCATGCTGGGGGATGAAGGCCAGCCTGGGTGAGCTTCTTCCTATTGCAGCAGCACCTTTGTTTGCTCCTCTGGTTTTAATTGGAGAGGGCTGGAAGGAGGCAAAGCCACGATGCTCAACCCTGGGTTCAAGCTCCCATTAACCTCTGTCCCGATCATGGGTAAATAGGCAGCAGAAGATGCAGGGGGTACAACCCAAGCATGCTTCACCCCTGGACATGGGCAAAGCATCACCATTAGCAAAGAGCAAAGGACCTGGCAGCTCTCAAATGAGGGTTTTTCCTCCCCTTGAGCAGGATTTAACCTTCCCAGGCTTCAAATCCCTGCTGAGGAGGTGCCAGCCCTGCTGCATCCCAACTCCGCCTGGGCACATCCTGACCCCCTGATCTCCTGGGGATGCTTTTTTGACCTCCCACAGCATTTTAAATCCTCTTTTACCCCCAGATTCCCACCATCCAGCATGACCTGGTGTTTCCAGAAGCTTTTTGCACCGGTGAAAGCGTTCAGCACCGGCAATGGATCAAAATGGCTTTGTCAAGGGAAAGGACGTGTCCACTTGACAGATTGGGGTTTGTCAGAGGCAGGTTTTTGGCTAACAACCTGAGGGTTGTCATTTCTGACAAGGACTTCAAAAAAAGCTCTGACACAAAGAGCGTTTAAGCCTTGTTTCTGCGAGAGGCTCCTGAGAGAGCACTTCTTTGCAGGCTGCAATCCTATTAGGACGGGTTTCATCCCTGAGCCAGGGATGAGCCCACAGTGAGCAACTCAGAACCCCCAAATCCACACCCAAGGGGGTTACCCTCACCATGCAAAGCATTTTCATCCCCATCCCACCCATCCCATCTTCCCTGATCTTTGCTCAAACCCCCAAAGCTCTGCACCCCCTTGCAGCAGCACCAGGATACGAAGCCAAGGCACCGCTGCTGGAATGTGATGGCATTCCCTGGGGACACCTGTGTCCAATCCAGCAACGAATTCTTAATAAGAGTCCAATAATGGATTGGAGATTGCAGCTTTAGGTACTTCCCTGCACGGCTGGGGTCAACCACATTAGGAAAATGTACTTAGGCTAATAAATCCCAGAGTTATCTTTTCCTTCCTCATTGGGATTCCAGGAATTCACGGAGCCTCCTTAGCTGGTGAAGCCACAGGTCCCTGTTGCCAGCCAGGAGAGACTTGGCTTGGGTGGATTTAAGCCCTCAAATCCTGTGGCTGGTGTTGCAAGCTCGGCAAAGAGGGAGCCCAGTTCTCCAGCTTTACTGGTCCTGTTTTGGACCATCCGTGAGTCGGGTTAAAGCACAGAAGCTGGTCCTGCACAGGATGCAACCAGCACTGTTGTACGTCACCGAGCATCCTTCCACCTCTTTGGAGGAGACTGCCAGGACCCTGAGTCCCATCCAAGCAATAGAGGAACTGAAGACAACACTTGGCTTCACCCTCCCCGTTGCCTCCTTTCCCCTTTTGCCTGTAGCAAAGCTCCCCAAAGGAGGAGCAGCCACTTCCCAGCTCGCCCAACTTCTTCTCTTGGCACCCTTTGCTGGCAGAGCCCTATCCCCAGGAATAGCAATGCATGCGGAGGTCCAGCTCTAGCAAACAATGATGCCTGATTAAGGCAGCTGCCTAACATCCTATCCGCTGGGAAGGGGAAACTCTTCCCAGCAGCTCCAGCTCCCGTTGAAACAAGACGTGAAGCATCTCAGGTCCACCTTTCCCTTCCCTGCATCCCAGGAAGGTGCTTGCATGGCAAGTGAATCCTCCAAAAGTAGGACAGCTTCACTCAGCATCCCCGTGGTGCTGCTCAAAGAAAACCAGGATGAGGCCATATGAGTTGCATACGCTTTGGCTATTGCACCACTCTCCCACTCCCTCTTTGTATGGAAGGAACTGAAGCAAGTGCTTCATAGAGACATCATGAATCAGCCTTTCATCCAGCGTACGTTGCATTATTTTTAGCCAGGGACACTATTGTATTGTGCTTGTGCACAGGAATCAGACCATGAAATTGGCTGGATGCAGACTAGTTGTGTTTGTCAGCATGAACGGGCAAACAAGCAGCTGAGCTGTGCCAGGGTGAAATGTTAAAAGCATTTAAGTGCCATTTAATGGCACCTGATATTAGGAAACTGGGCATTGAATAAAAAGCCCTTGTTGTTAAACAGCATCCTCAGCATCCAGCCCTGCTAGACCTGGTCAGGAGTGAGTGTTGCCCCAAAATTAATCTGCCAACCCTAATTCAGAGCCTGGCAGGGCACCTATAGCATCTCTGCCCTGAATAGGAAAGGCAGCATTGCCCTCGTAGCAAAATACGGGCAGCTACAAGTGCTCAGGCCCTAGCTCAGCACACATGGGCATTGCAAGCAAGGAGGGGAACAGAAAAACTGCTCTTTTAGGGTAATATAAGCCCCTGGGGCTGGGCCACCCTCACTAGGGTTGCAATGGCTCCAACAATTACAAGTCACTCAATCCCAAGGATGTTGTGAGAGGCATCCCCCAGCCCTGCAAGGGATAAGGCACAGCGACATTTCCCGAATGAGCATCCAAGAGGGTCACGGTGGCTTTGGAACCTTTATTTATTGGCTAAAAAGGGAAGAAACTGGGGGCACTCTCCCCCCATCCCCATGGTTTTGGAGGAAGAGGAATCAGAAACTGAAATCCTACTTGGAGGGCATCGAGCCAGGAGGAAAAACAAACCCATCCAAGCTATCTGAAGAGGGCAATCACGGCTCTTCTCGCAGCCCAAATTGTTAGTTTAGCAAATTACTTTTGAACAGCCCGTGTTTTGACATTTCTCAAGTGTTTTGCTTCCCTTCTGCCCAACTCAAGGTGACTGTTTCCAAGCCAAGAGCAAAGTAAGAGCTTTGGAGCTTGGCTTTCCCTTGCTTTGAGAAACAGCCAGTCGAGGCTTCAGGAATTATGCTAATAGGGATAACCCCATCACCTCCCTCATATCCATCCCTTCCTTGGAGCCACTTATGGGGCTGCAAAACCCATCTTACATGGAGCAGGAAAACCAGAGGAGGATGCGCAGGATGGGAACTCATTTCTCCCTCTGCTTTATACCCATTACTGCACTTTATTAAGCTAAGACTGAAGCTGCAGCAGCTGGGGAAGGGTTAGTATTGGTGGTCAGGTGTCTTTAAAGCAAAAATCAATGGTGAGTGATAAAACCAGCCCCATCAGCTGAGGTTGTGCTAAAGATGCTCCTTCAATCCTTTATTGATGGCAGGAGTCGACTGAGAACAGAGGTCAGGTCTGTCCTGCTGCTCCAGCATTAGTCACTTCATTAAGGCTTAAATACAACTATTGCACTGCAGAGGCAATTAGCAAATGCTATTTATTTTACCTGTGCTGCATCGCTCCTAGCTGAAAAATGAGGCAGAAAATCAGGATTTAACATCCAGAGCCCCATCTCCATCCCAGGTGCTGCCGCAGCGGATCTCTACGGCAGCTTTGCTATACCTGAACCCAAACTCAGTTTCAGCCCTCACAAGAACATATTTCCTCTGCTCTGCTGCTATATTTGACATCTCACTCATCAGCTCTCCAGGGTCAGAGCCAGGAGGAAAGCTTGTGGATGAGCACGGATGTCTGGAGGTGTTTTATCATCGCTCCCAGGGCTGAGGCGGCTGCTCTCTGTGCTGGAGCCGTGTAGCTGGGCTTTGATAGCGGAAGCCGCATCCCGGCAGGTCGCTACCTCCCCTGCTTGCTTTAGAAGCCAGACACAAAGGTACCACAGGGGATGTTTTACATCTGCGTTTGCTCCCGGCGATGCCTGCAGCTGGGTTCCGTGGCTGTCAGCGCAAGGAGGGAGTGTTCAAGCTGCACTTGGCCTTGCCTTAACCCTAACAGCAGGCACAAAAAGCAGAGAGAGCTGTCAAAGCGTGGAGCAAAGCTCCAGGTTGTCCCTCTGCAAAGGGGACTTCAGTGTTCACAGCAATGGGGCTTGCAAACACCAGTGGTAGCGGTTATCTCTGAGTAAAACCCCTTCCAGCCTGGCTCCAGGGCTCTGGTCCACTAAAAGCCAGGCTCTGCTTTTGCTCCTTGCAGTCTCCCACAGAGCAGTAATGTAGAGAAACCCCCATTGCCATGGGGAGAGAAACTACAAGGTAAAAAGCTTGCCTTAAACTGGCTTTGGAAATGTCCCAGGCAGGGCAATGGCAGAATGAAGAGCCATTGGCGTGTCACAACCACATTAAAGCTCAAATAAATACCTTGCTGAGGATGCTGGCAGGGGTCATAGCTTGATGGGGAAGGTTAGTCCATGTTTTCCAATGTTCCTAGGGCTATCCCTTTCCCCCCCCCTTCCCAACCCTTTGTTTGGGTTAAAACCCCCAAACCCAGCCTTGGTTGAGCCCCAATTGCTTTTGTATCAATGCAGGTGGCACAACTGAAGGAAATGAGGCATACCGGGCAGGCCTAAGCTCCTTTGGAAGAGCAAAGCCCAACTCCAAGGGGAGGATAAAGACAGTTTCAAGGCAATCAGATTGAGTTGAGCAGGGTCTCTATGCCATTCCAGCTAGGCCAGGCACCAGGCTGGCAGCCAAACCCCAACCAGGTTAGCACCAAGCCTCAGTGTGGCTTTGGCAAGCCCCCAAACACCTCCTAAGGTGGGGTTTGGGGGATGAACCCCAAACCCCACCTCCCTTTGCTTGTCCCCTTTGCGATGCCCAACAGCCCCCAACCACACTACATGGCTCGTGCTGCAGCATCTTTGCCCTTCAGTTCTTGCAAAGGTGAGAAACTGAAGGTGTAGAGATAGAAATTGCTCCCTGTTTGGTCCATGTAAAGAGCATCCTTGGGAACTGCAGCATCCCACACAGCTCCCTTCTGGGAGCAAACTAAGATACAACGTGCCTGCACTGGAGATGCCCTGGGCAGGGGAAAACCCTCCTTTGCCAGGCTGAGGATGCAGCCAGCTACGGGCTGGTTCAGCTTTTGACAGTGCTGGGATTATTACCTGCCGTTCCGTTGGGTTTAATCCTTCCAAATTGCCAAGGCAAAATGCACTTGGAGGAATTAAAAGGGCATGGATATTGCCTGTTAGCCGCAGGAGGCGGCTCCATCCCGCTGCTCTCAGTGCTATCGGTGTGTGTCCCCCTTCTCAAGCTTTGTTTTCCTGAAGCCTTTCTGTGCAAACACCCTGAGAGATCTTAAGTTCTTACTTAAGCTGACACGATGCAAGCCAAGCACGGCCCGATGTGTGCACATGTGCAAGGGGAGACAACCTGGAGATGCAGCTGCATCCTTTAATATCCCTCTTGTTTTAGCTGCAGGGTAGCAAATCGCCCTGCAATACAGCTGGCTTCAGCACCCAGCACCCGCCTGCACCAGGCTCTACACCTTGGCACCCATCCTGCTGCATGCAGTCCTTCCTCCTGCTTTACAAAGGCTTCACGGAGCATCCAGCCGCCCTTCTGGGGTTCTGCATGTTGCTACCTGCTCCTGTGGAGCAGGAAGGGGTTGGGAAGCAGCTCTGCATCCCATCCTTTCTAAGCAGGCAGCTATTTCTCTGCCGGGAGAGCATGTGAAGATCTGCAGCCATTAACCCTCTGCTTCAATGAACAGGGGGGTGAGGATTTGCACATCCAACCCAGCAGCTTCAATCACGTCAGATAAGGGATGAGGGAAGGACGCCGGCTCCTTGAGTTGTTATGAAGGGAAATAAGATTCAGGGGATGGAGCGATGCTCGTGGGCACGGATTGCAAGCTCCATTCCCAAAAGGTGCTGCATTCCAAGGGAGCCCAGAGCTGCAGAAGCATCCCAACACCCAAAACCTCCTCCAGCAAGCTGGAGCAACCCATTCCTTGCATTCCTCCACACTCCACGCTAGGATAGCCATTCCCGGTGGGATTTTCCCCAGAATTTAGGGAATGTCCCTTCCAGTCAGCTCAAAATAGATTTTTTTTCAGGCTGCTAAGGAAGGATGTAACCTTATTTAAAAGTCATTTTTCCTTGTAATGGAGGCACTTACCCCTTGAATACATCATTTGCTTCTTATGGGTTTTATTGCAGTAATAACTCCTGGAAAACCTTCCACAGATGGAAGTTTGATTTGGCTAATCATCATGCTTTGAGCTATTGTGGGGAAGGTGCTGTTGGGGGGTCAACACACTGGGGTTGCAACCCCCCAGAAGAGCGGGGTGCGGGTGGAAAATAGGGATGCTGCAGCTTTCCCGACCTGTTTTAATGGCATTAAGGAAGAGGGAGAGGAGAGGAAATGCCATTTCTCCTCTCTGGCAGAGCTCCCATTCCAGGGAAAATAAGAAAAAAGGGATTTGATGGTTTTTTTCCCAGTCTTTCTGAGCTCTTCTCCCTCTGAATGACAATTGCCAGCCTATTCATTTGTGCATTATGGTCATGGAATATATATAAGTCTATATATAGGGGGAGGTAGCGCTGCATAAGCCTCTCTAGTGCTGCTTTACATGTGTAACCACTCCTAGGATACGCTTTCCTTTTAAAACCCCAGGTGATTCCCATGTAAAGTGCTACAAATCCCTGTTTTGCCATAGGGAACATGTGTGTGACGATGCCCTTACCCCTAGGGCCACTGCAAAAAGCAGGGTGGAGCCTCTGCCACCCCAGAGCCTGGCTTTAGGGGGGTTTAAGGGAAGGATCCTGAAGGATTTGCCCTAAATTGGGTGAATTCTGGAGGAATATGTCCCAAATATATAAATATATATATATATTTATAAGTAAGTCTATAAATATATATATAATTATAGACACGTATATACTGGCTCCAGGCTCCTTGCACTGAGCAGAGAGGGACTGGATGAATACCAGACCCAAGATGAATTCATTGTTGTAATTGTGGTCTAAGTAGTGCTAAGAGATCTATAGAAATCAAGAGATGGGGTCACATCCCCCAAAAGCAAAGGGATGGGGGGAAAGTGCCCTATAACCCAGGAAGGGGCATGCAAAAACCAAGCAACATTAAAAATAACCAAAAAGGATAATAATCCTTTTAATAGCAAGGATTTTAAGCCCTAAATCCCTCCCATGCCCAGCAAAGGGGAAATATCCCCCTGCAGTGGTGATTGCACCCACCAACAGGGAAGGAAAACTGTGCCCAGGGGACTTCAGTGCTTGTTGGGGGCAGGAAAACATTCCCAGATGGGGTCTGGTTTGATCAGTATTAAAGTTCAGCAGGGTTGGTTTTCCTCCTGTCCAGCCACTTGTGTTTGATGGAATAACTTCTACATCGAAAGCTCTCCGGGAGACACGGCTCCTCAGGGCTTTATAACCAAATGCCTTCAGAAAGACCCTCAAAGACTTCATCCCATGGAAACAATATTCTCCTTCCCTGCTTCATATACATATATGCAAGATTATATATATGCAAATATACACTATATATATGCAAAATATATATATTTGCATACATACGTATATATCTAAAGCACATGATGCATCTACATGCAGCATCTGAGTGCTCCTAAAGGCTGAGGAAAGATGCAGTGCCCAGCGCAACCCCCAGCCCTCTCCATCCCACCCCATCTCCTGGACCCCGCTCTTCTGCAGCAATTTAATTGCTTTCCTCTTTTAATTGCTCCTTTCAAGGCAGGTTTCTCATCCCAAATCTCAGGCGAGCCCATCTTCAGAGCGGGGCCTTGCCTTTGGAGCTCAAAGCAATTTCTTCTTTGCTCCTTTCCCCCCAGGCTCCCACGCTGCTTGTTATGATGATGATTATTATTATATATTTATTTCTATTTCTTTTCTACCCACATCTTGCAAAGAGGAAGGAGGGGGGGAGAATCCAAGGGGAATCAAACCAGCTTGATTAAAGGCAACAGAGGGGGATGATGGATAAGGAGATAGAGAACCAGCTTTGCCTGCATCTTCTGGGGTAGAAGCAGAGGGGAAGCATCGCAAGACTGTTCTCCCCTTGCTGGACCACAGCCCCCTCCTAGAACCCTCTCAGATTTGATTTCCACTCCCAGATTTCAGGGGATAAAGGAAATCTCTCCTCTCCTGAGGCTCAGGAACCTCATAAATGCACCTTATCCCCCACCCAAGCACTGCCTGTTTGAAGGACACAGTTGCTTCAGCCACACTTCTTTCTCTGCAAAGGGACGTGCAGTGAGCAGAGCAGGGCCTTTAAGAGGAAGAAAGAGCCACAGAGATCCCACTGATCAGCCACCCCAAACCAGGAGGAGCTTTTCGATCACTCAGAGGGGCTTTGGAACAGGGGCTGCTCCTGAAGCCATCGCTCTCCATCCTCTGCAATATGGATGAGGGCCCGGCAGGCTGTTTGCCACCAGGCTGTGGGCAGCACTTGGTGGAGACCAAACAAGATGGAAGAAGGTAGGAAAGGAGAACTCCAGCTGTGTACAGATGGGGAAAGAGCCTGATTTGGGTAGAGGCTCTGCATCCTCAAGGCTTGAAAGCATGATGGAAGAAGCTCCCAGTTACCCATAGCTGGCAAACGCCTCCTCTAATCCTTTGTGAACAACTGCAAATGCAACCACAAGGATGCTTGCGTGTGAGATGCACCATGCACAATGCATCCCCATGGGATAAGGGTTCTGAGCCTGGTCCTCCTTAAAGAAAAAACCAACACACCCCAACCAGTTCTAACCCTTCAAGGCAGCAAAAAAGCTCTATTTTAAGCCCAAACCCTCCTCCTGCAAGCTCTCGGAAGCTAAGGGGCTGCCTCAAGCCCCGCAGACACCCCCACCCCAGGCAGCATCTATCAGAGAATAAAGCAAAGAACTCTCTTTTCTAAACCAGTGTCCTGGGGTTTTATCTTCCTCTGCCTGCACAGTCATTAAAGGAAGGCTTCTGCTTAACAGCATTTGCTGGGTGTTTGCAAACAACCACCTGCAACAAGCTCACCAGCTGCCCTGGCACGTTAGCATCCGGGTGGGATGATGAGGCTGGGAAAGGGATCGATACAGAGAATATCGAGAAGAAAAAGGGGGAATAATGAAGAAAAATGGAATAATAAGAAGCAGCAGATTGGGAAGGTGAGCACTGGGGCAGGACACACAGCTTGAATGAGGGGAGAGGGCTCAAGGCTTGCAAAAAAAAGCATCTTCTAAAGGATGCCAGCATAGAAATAGATATAAAGATATATTTATAATAAAGATATATATTTAATGAATTAAATGCCATCTGTGGTTAAACCAGAAGGTTTGCCTCCCGTGCATAGGAGAAGGTGGTGACCCTGCCTGAGGCTGTCCCCCAGTGGGGTGAGATTGGCATAGGACCACATTTGGGTTAATAACGTGGCTCATTACGGTGGCAGCAACAAAAGCCATTGGCTTTGGTGATGCCCCTGGACTTCTGGGACAATACCCACCACTGGCAGACAGCACAAGAAGCACCCTCATTAACTGAAGGATATTAACTTGTTTTTTACAATGTCCCCCTGCTAAATCAAGTGCAAACTCCATGGTTTGCATTACATACAGCACTGCAATAAGTATGTATGTATTTAACTCTGCAATTGCAATCACAGAGCATGAAAACTCCCTCCTAACCATGCCACGGGTTGATATCCCTTGAGAACCAGCTGCTTTCCCACACACCGACCCCAAAGGTACCAAAATTGCAAAGTAAAAGAGAAAAACAGATGGGAAAAGCCACCAGCTCCTTGCCACCCTTCCCATGGGCATCACGGATGCTGACGAGGGTATTCACGGTCCTTCGGCTGCAACCACGGCTGGTCCAGAGCCTTCACCACCCAATTTGTGCTGGTTCATGCAGCTGAGATGGGGGAAAAACTTAATCAGAAAAGACTTTAAGGGCAAAGAAAGAAAACCCCAGCAAAGCACATTTGATGGCTAATTAGAAAACGACTGAGATCGGTGCGAGGCGGATAATCTCAGCTCCCTGGCAGCGGGAGCCACGCGGTCCCATTTCAAGGTTGAGCAGTCAGGAATATCAATCTGATAATTGTAATGCTACAAATGAAAATCAAATTGAAGCCAGTTAGAGGATGGCATTATAAATTGATTTAGTCCTCAGACAAGTTTCCACCTCCCTGGCCCTGGGTTTCTCCACTATGGATGGAGCGAAGTCTGGGTACCAGGGATGGAGGCGATGGGGTACATCCTTCTCCCCCTTTTCCCCTCTATCCCACATCATTTCTGCAGGGAAAAAAAGGCATTCGGGGATTTCCTATTGCTACTTAGCTCCAATGATCTGCACATCCTCAAATGTGAACATCTCAACAAGCCCTTGTGATGCTGTCGCTGAAACAAGAGTAAGAAAACACTTGCACCAAAAGCACTGCAAAGAAACACACTGATTCCTATAGGGTTTATTTCCACGCTCCCAACATTTCCTTTCCTCTGGAAGCCACTTGTACTCAGCTCCCAAAAGCAGGGGATTTCTAACAAATCTCCTCAAATTCACAGTCAAAAAATGCCTATTTCAGCAACAGCCCCCATTTTGGCGCAACCAGCACCCACTGAGTGCTCCCACCACTATTTCTGCATCTCCAGGTGCCCCAATATATACAGATTCTGTCTTTATACAGGTAATAATATACATCATATTTATATATATATTTATATAGAGAGATATTCACACGCAGACACACAGACGCCTTCGGCTGAAGAACCGGCACCTCCAAAGCCTGCAGGGAGGTCACCGTTCCCGCCGTTAAAAACTCCCCTTCCAGAGCTGGATTTTTGGGGGAAAAAAAGCCCCTTTTTCAGTTTTCCTCTTTAAAAAACATCCAGGGTGATGCCCCCAGGGCAGGACCACCCCCGGCAGCTTTTGGGTGGCTTTTTGAGGTAGGTGCCAGGTGGAGGGGGCCGGTCCTGGGGTGCTATAGCATCAATGGGACCTGCCAGATGAGCAGGGTGCTGTCGGCATCGCTGCCCCGGCGCGGCGATTCGGCGTTGAAGTTACGGTAACCCCGGCCCCCCGAGATGATGGCCACGGAGGAGATCTCCTTGCGGGGGGTGTCACGGGCACAGGGTCTGCTCCGCACCCACACATCGGGGTCATCGGCCATCTCATAGATGGAGCCATCCTCCTCGGTGTGTGCCGGCGAGCCGCCGACCGGCGCTTCCCGCACGGACAGCAGCTGCCCCGGGAGGTGGGACGTGGACCGGAGGCGATACTGTAATAAAATCCCTTTTTTCCTCATTTCCCGAGGAGGGGGTCCATCCAGTTCCGGGGGTTTCTCTTCCTCGCCCTCCTCTTCCTCCTCTTGGTCACCCTTCAGCACATCAGGTGCCAACGTGCTCAATGCCACCGCTAAGAACTCCACGGGGCCACCGTGCCCGTTGAGGGACACCATGCCTTTTCCTGCCAACGAGAAGAGGGAGGTTGCTAAAAACAAGCCCTTAAATCAGGTTGAATCCATGTCGGGTGGGTTGTTTGGGTGCTCACCAGTGATTTTGGGGATGCCCTCCAAGCGAGGCACGGGCAGCAGCACAATGATGCCCTGGTCAGTGCCGACCCAAAGCGAACCCTGGCAGATGAGGAGACTGGTGACACGGACATGTTTGTGACCTGTGGGGATAAAAAGGAGGATGAGGGATGTCTTTACAGCAGCATCTTCCCACATAACCCATCACCAATGGGTTCTTCATGGAGAACATACTCCAGAGCCCCCTAAAACCAAGCAGTGCCTTTGGGTGAAGGTCTTCACACCAAGGAGAGCGTTCCAGGTATAAATAAATCAAAAGAAGAGGAGGAAAATAATAAAGCAAGATTTCTAACGGCAAATGAATATTTTATTGCCAGGACTTAAGGCTGCACGGCGTCAGCCTCGTCAGAGCAATCCATCTGTGGAGATGCAACTCTGGTTGCTCTGGGAGGACTTTATTAATGACCTGTCGAGTTAAAAAGGATGAGGGAGAGCAAGTTCAAAAGCGCATTAATAGCTGCGCGCACTTGCCCAGCAAGAAAAGGAAGTGATAAATATTTTAACAGGCCCTAAAAAGCAAGAGGAAAAGTGACTGTACAGGAGTATCGTGCTCCTGACTAATTACACAATTATGGAGCTGGAACAAGGAGGGAGACAAGCTTGTGAGCCCGGCAGGGGTGAAAGCAGCATGGGTGAACGCAGCTGGGAGATGGTGCTGGATGGTGAGTTAGAGGAAATAGGGGTGCTTAGGGCAATGGCAGTGGGGTTTGTGCAGGGATGCATGTATGGGTGCAAAGATGCATGTATGAATGGAAGGATGTGGTGCAAGGATGCATGTATGAATGCTAGGATGGGGTGCAAGGATGCGCACATAGGGATGCAGATGGGACAAGGCTACATGCAAGGATGCACACGCGGTCTAAAGATGGGGTGTGTGGGTGCATGAAGGGTGCAAAGGGTGCATGGATGCACACACATGCGCAAGGATAAGGTGCACACAGAGAAGCAAAGATGGGGTGCAAGGATGCATGCACGGGGATGAAGATGGAGCAAGGCTACATACAAGGATGCACACATAGTCTAAAGCTGAGGTGCATAGATGCAGGCAAGGGTGAAAAGATGGGACGCATGGATGCACATATGGGGATGAAGATGGGTGCAAAGATAGGGTATGAAGATTCATGCAAGGATGCCCCCAAGTGCAAAAGATGGGGCACAAGGATGCAAGATGGGATGCATGGATGCACACACAAACGCAAGCATGGGGTGCACAAATGCAATGATGGGATGCACTCACATGTGCAAGGGTGGGACGCATGGATAAGAAGCATAGGAGCACGGGTGCAGACAGGATGCATGGATGTACACATGGGTGCAAAGATGCCACCAGTTCCCTCTGCAGTCAGTGAGGGACTGGTCCAAGCTTTACACCATTAACCAGGTCAATTCCTTGCACAGTTCCTCTGCAATTCAGCACAGCCAGAAAGCAAAGCAACATGCCTATGGGGTGATGCCCCAATATGCCCATTCGTTGCAGTTAAGAGCCAGAGGGAAAGGGGAGCTCACCTGGGAGGACAAAGGTGGTCCTGGTGGCGATGTTGATCTCCTGCAGATGCTCCAGTGTCTCGGTGTGGAAGAGGCGGATGGAGGAGCCCGAGGAAAAGGCCATCCAGACCCCGCTGCCTGCCTTGATCATGTGTGTGACACTGGCCTCTGTGTCCGGATGGGCCTCGAAGGTTTGCTGCCAATGGGGAATGGCAAATAGGAAATCAAAGGGTTGTTCCCTAAAATTGCTGCTGGTTGGGGCTGTCTCCAGCTTTAGGGCTACAAAGCTGCATGGGGAGGGGTCCAGAGTGACTTTGAGGTCCCATCCCACCTCGCCAGCTCTGGTTTTGGCCAAGGACACTGAAAGCAGCTCATCCCCAAACCCTTCTTGGGTGGTTCTGGGATAAGGACACAGTCATTCCCACCCCTCCAGGGCTGGTTTCTTCTTTAAAAGATTCATTTGCCAGACTAAATGTACTTGTAAAACCCATCCCAAGATGCGACGGGACCTTCCTGCTTCCATCATACCTGGAGACATTCCAGGCCAGCCTGGATGTGGTTCTGGGCAGCCTGATCTAGATGAAGATGTCACTGCTCTTTGGACTGGATGAGCTTTGAAGGTCCCTTCCAACCCAAACCATTCTATGATTCGAACCCCAAAAGTCAGCGATCAAAGGCTCAGCCCTTCCACAAGAGCTATGTGGGGATCACAGACTGATCCGTCTGCTTCCCAAGCTCCCTGCCTGAGCATCTCCCTGTCAGATACAGGATACAGCCTGCAGGAAAACCACCTTTTCCACATCAAAAATCCCCCCTGCTGCAGCCTGGGCAGGATTGAGGGATTGCCCATTGTAAAAACTCATGTTGGCATCAAAGAATTGAACCACTCGGGGAGAAACCTGCATGGAGCAACTTCACCTTCCTCTCTCCTATGGCTTTGAGACGTGGTTTTGCTTCAGGATTTAAAAGCAGCAGCAAAACCAGGAGCTGGCATTGATCCCCTGGACCCAGCATACAGCATCCCTCTCCCCACCAAATCCTGCCCAAAACAGGGGTGAATAGACACCTTTAACATACCTTAAAGTCTCTATTCCTCCTTGTTCCCCACCCCACATGGGTTTTACCCCCTGACGGCTTATTCCCAAGTCACCAATCCCATCCAGGCAGACCCAAGACCCTATTCCCCAGCTCTCCATCAAACACTATTTACTCCTTCCCCCTTCCCTAGTTTTGCCTCCCCCCATCACTTTCATTCTGCAGAAATTCCCACCTGTCATAAATAAAGCCAGAGACTGGAAACAAAGCCAGCCCTCGATGCATTATTCATCCCCGGCACCGCCGTTAGGCTGGATTTACGACAGCTAATACATGCAAACTAAATTTGGGCACTAAATGTGAAAATTAAAGGTGGAGAAAGAGGGTGTTTTTTTTTTTAAAGCAAAAAGCAACTATTCAGCGTTCCCTGATTATGCAGCTGCGGGAGACGTCTCGGCATCCTCCTCCTATGACCCAGCGTGGGAGGGAAGGGACCCAAAAGTGACGAAAACCAGCCCAGAAGGGTTGGTTTGGGCATCACACAGGCAGGGATGTGCCCATGCACGTGCATTAACCCAGTGTGACTCCCCCCCCAAAGCCACCCCACATGGATGTGGCACAGGGGTCCTGCTGATGCTCCCTACCTGGGCACGGAGGCTGGTGGCATCGAGGACAGTGACCTGATTGGCACAGCTGGCCCAGAGGGTCTCATCCAGCGTCAGGAGAGCTCGCACGGGGCCGGTACCCACAGCCAGGCGGGTGGGCTGCTCCGCCGGGTCCCACAGCCCCCCTGCAGCAGAGATGAGGGGCATAAAATGATCAGCAAAAGGGAAAAAGCATCTTCGGATGCAGGTGAAACCACCCTCAATGTCCCCAGTGTCACCCAGGATGCCTCCGAGCATCCCAATGCCACAACCAAAAGGATGAGGGGAGTTCGCAGCCAAAGCTTCAACCCCCCCAAAACTCCTTTGCCCCCATGCAAACAGCTTTTTAGCAGCAAACAACTGGCCACCTGCAACACTTGGGCATGTTCTTTGCAGGAAAAGCCAAAAAATCCCTTTTTCCCCTTTAAATTTAGTTGCTCTTGAAGTGACTCTCCAGAGCCGATTCATCCGGGACCGATCTGGAGTGTCCCTGTGAACCGCATCCAACCTGGATGCGGATGAATTCACCACCACCAGTGGCTGAGCAGCTTCAATAGATAATTGCTCTCATTTTCTTAGCTCCAATACAGTTTTTCTTTCTCTAAAACCGTAAGATCTGAGGGATAAAAGGGCCCTTTTGGGGCGCTCAGACCTCTGCTTCCATCCGCAGGGGGTTGCAACCGAGCCGCCTTTCAGCACATCCCAATTCCCATCGTCAAAACCAGCTATTTTGGGAAAGCTTTTGCCTTCCAAAAAGATGGGGATAAGATTAAAACCTCCACCCCGCAGCCCTGCCAGCCGCTTGCTGCCTTCAATGTGCATTTACGCAACCCAGATTAAATGAAAGCCGCTTTAATTGGTGGGAAAGGGGATGAGCAGCACCCCAAAATGCAGTTTAAGTGGCTTTACTGGCTTCGCGTTGACTTGGGTGCTGCTCGCTGCAGGTCCTCGCAGCTCAAATGAGGGGTTTTGTCCAAAATCAGGCCGGTGCAACACAAGATTTGAGGCTCTTTCCTACCCTCTAGTGATGAAGCAAAGGTACTTAACAGCCCAGGAGCCCCTGCAAGCTGCAAGCCTCGGCCTGAGCTGGAGCCGGGGAAAACAAACCCAATGTGAAGCTAATAAAGGAGAGGGCTTTTGTATGCATGGGGTTTGGAGGGGCTCAGTTTATAGCACTAAAAAGGTGGGGGTTTAAAGCCAAAAGCTGTGAGACCTTGTTCATCCCATTGTTAGACTCAGCCTGCAGCCCCCTCGTGCAGCCACCCTACAAGCAAACCCTTTGCTGCCACATCAAGCCCTTACACCACGACTGTTTTCCATGTTCTCCCCCAAAAACAAGCCCCTCTTGCATTTATCATGGCAATGCAAAATACCTGGGCTATTATTTAGCATGGGCTGCGAGGAGAAATGAAACAGAGGGGAAAATACATTAAAACCTAAGATTTAGCACTATTTAGCAGCCAGCATCTCTCACTAGCATGAAGAACCTCCCGTTCCCTGTTTTTTGGGTGTCCCACCAAGAAGCCTGCTCCAAAAGCACACTCAGAGGTGTCCTCACCATTGCTCCTGGGGTACGCAGCCACGGTCCCATCCTGCAACCCCGCAAACAGGTACTCAGGGCTGTGTCTCAAGCAGAGGACGGGTTGCAGTCCTGGGCTTTTACAGGTCAACAAGCACGGTGTCCCCGTGTCCACGCTGCCATAGACTGCGATGCTGGGGAGGGAACAGGGGAAGATGCAGGAGATCATATGCTGGCCCTCAAGGTTCGGTGCTGGTGATGGCACCCAAGACGCGGGCTCACCTGCCATCCTGTAACCCCAAGCACACGGTGGGATGCGGGGATCCAGGGGGCTGTTCGGTGCTCAGTCGGGGTTCCTGGGTTCCCGATGGGTCCCCCTCGCCCAGCTCAGGGATGTACTCCATGCACAGCACCGGTGATGCCACCGGGAAGGACTTCACCGTGCGCGGCACAGCACGGTTGAGGGAGAAGATCTCCACTTGCCCCCCTGCGCCTTCCTGCCCCCCTCCAACCTGCGTGGAGCGGGGAAGGGAGGTTAGCACCAGCCACCAGTGCTGCAGAGAGTCTGCAACTAGAGTGACCCAAACCGAGTGGGTTTTGGCCCATTTTGGGGTGGTTTTGCTTACCCAGAGGTAGCCCTGTGGCAGCGAGGTGCTGACGGCGGAGAAGCCCAGCAGTGAGGACTGAACAGGGTTGTGCACCGCAGCGCTGAGCTGCAGGAGAGACCAGGATACAGGGGGCTGTAGCACCCCCAAATTACCCCAACACATGCAAGGTATCAGTGTGTGCCTCAAAATCTGGGATCCAGCCACAGCATTTCCAGTTTTCCAGGGTGGATCACGCCAACTTCTGCCTTTGCAACCAGCATGGCCACCCCATCCGGCCCATCCATCATGGGATTTCTGCCTTTATGTCCCAAAACGCTGGATGTAAAAGGGAAAGGAGGTACTGGAGAGGGTGGAGAAGAGGTTGGCCATCGCTCCTACCTGGAGGTCGAGGGCCTTGGAGAAGGCAGGCATGTGGCAGGACAGGATAGGGCACCAGAAAGGAGCTTTGCTCTTCTTGTCTTCATCAGGACAGAGCCAGCCCGGCTGGTTCTCCTCCCCTGCGGCAAGCAAAGGACATCAAGGATGGCCAAGACACCCCCCAGCATCCCTTCCCTCCCTGGTAGGACCCCAAAATGAGGAATTCTATGTGCAAGGCTCTCATCTCCAAGCCCCAAATCCCCATCATCTGTGGACCTGGGGTACATCTCACCCCTTTCCATCAACAACTGAACCCTACAGCAGCACACAGCCAAGCAACCACCTTGAGCAGCAGCAGAAAAAGCCCCCAAAACCCAGATAATGTATATGCAAAGGGGGGGGGGGGGGGGGAAATCACACTGATGTGTTTCTTCACATTAGGCTTTAATGTGTTTTCATTTCTAACTCACGGCTACAGGATTATCCCTGAGGCATCCCAGATTAAAGAAGAAAACAAAAAGCCAAACAACACATAAACTGTTTAAACCAAGAGAATCAAAAATCATTCCAGGCCGGAGGCACCCGAGCACTCAAATAGGATTTCAAAGGATTTATTTTGGTCTCCCATTAAACTTATCTCTCTTTTTTTTTGCTGCAGTGGCTGGTGGAGTTAAATAGGAATAGGGATAGGGAAGCTGCAGGAGGGATGGCTCCTCCCTTGCTTATTCATAGAAGCATAGACTGGTCAGAAGGGACCCTAAAGCTCATCCAGCTCCAACCCCTGCCACGGGCAGGGACCCCTTCCACTAGAGCAGCTTGCTCCAAGCCCCTGTGTCCAACCTGGCCTTGAACACTGCCAGGGATGGGGCAGCCACAAGTTCATCCTATTTCATGGAAAACAGGTCACCCTGACACCATTGGCATGAGAGCCAACAGAAATCCATCACTGTGATGCCAACCTGGAGATGCCACCCAACAGCAGCAAAACGCGAAGTATTTTGAGCCAGAATGAACCAATCCCCGTGATTTCCAGTGTGCAAACCCCAAAATGCTCTCCATCACCTTGCTCTGATTCTTCCCCCCACCCCATTTTGCATCTGGAGGCTTGAAGGGATGCAAAGCTCCCCCCAGCTCCCAAATTTGGCTTTCCAAAGCAAGGGTGATGCCCATAGAGCTACTCACGTAGTCCTATCTTGGCCAAGTGCAGGCGGTTCACCCAGGAGATCTTGCTTAAGGGGTTTGGAGTGATGAAGACCACCATGACACTGATGGGGCGGCCAGATCTGCATAGGGAAAGCATCACCAGGTTGATCTTCAGCCTCCTCCTCGGGGTGGGAAGAGCCCACCTATGATCCACAAACTCACTTGTCCGGCTTCCCAGGCAGCAGGAGACGGAGACGGCACTTGTTGGCGGAATGGATCTCCTCCTCCTTCACCTTCATCATCCTCTGCAGGGCCAAGCACCAGTCTTGGGCCACCGTCATGTTCAGGTTCTAAGGGAAAAGCCATAAACGATGGAAGTGCCTTCAAAACAAGCCTGAATCATCCCCAACCTTCCATGGGGCTCAGGAGGATGAAGTGTCCAGCGATCTCTGAGGAACCACATGGTTACTGCAAAGCATCCAAGCTCCGTTCTACCCAATCCACAAGTTCCACCATGTTTTGGCATTGTAGATACCTGGTAGGTGCCATGCAAGGTGCTGATGAGAAGGGTGATCTGCTCCACCACCGCCAGGTCCTTCTGCAGGTCCTGCAGCTCCTGGAAGAGCCGTGGTGGCCCCAGGTAGACTTTATCTTGGGTGGAAAAACAGAGAAATGAGGTCCGTGATGGATGCTCCATCCCACCCCATGGAAACCAGCCCAACACCAGCTCAAAGGATGGGTGCTCACTGTGGGAAGCCTGCCCGGCTGGAGCGTGCTTCTTGGCACCAGCGTTGTGGATGACAATGTTGTCCTTGTCATAGGCACCACTCTCCTGTCCCACCTCCACCACCTGCACCTGCGGGAGGGCCGTGCTCCACTTCACCACGTATTTGGGACCCAGGGGCATCAGGCTGCTGATTTCCAGTTGCCCTCTGCCAAGGGAGGATGCAAAGATACATGTAAGTAAACCAACAGACACCATGACTCGTCCTGAAAGCCCTCACAAAATGCACTGTGCAAGCCAAGCCCCATTTGCAACCCCACACCATGCCTGAACCCCCAGACATGGGGCACGCAACCACAGCAGACCACGCTCAGCACCTACCCTCGGTTCACCGGCCTGGAAGAGGGAAAAAATGATTAATAAAGAGGTATTATGGGGAACTCAAAGGTTTCCCCCTTTGCAGCATCAACCTCCACCAAGCCCTGAGGTCCCAGCAGGCTCCCAAACCCCACACCAGCTCCAGGACCCCACAGCACCAGGGGATGGAGGCTTTGTGTGGAGGTATGCCAAAAATGGGGGGCAAACAACCCCCAAACCAAGTGAGTTCCCCCCCCAAAACAAGGTCTGACATGGTTTAGTGATGGTCTTGGTGGTCCCTTGGGTAATGGTTGGACCTGATGATCTTAAAGGTCTTTTCCAACCTGGTCGATGCTGTGCTTGTAAGGTGAAGTGGGTTTACAAGTCCTTTGGGTAGCACTAGCAAAACCCATGTTGGTGGCTTTGCAAAGTGATTCTGGGGGTCTGGGGCCACCAGCACGTACTTGAAGTTGATGTTGGCGCAGACCAGCATGTCGTTGAGCAGGAAAACCTTCCTCTCCTTGGACTTGATGAGCTGCCCGCGGTCCCCATACACCGTCTCCGTCAGCGTCTCACAGAGCAGGAGCTGCCGCTGCCCCGAGCTCAGGAGCTGCAGAGGGGATGGAGGGTCAGCCCGGGGGCTCTTGTGAGGCTCCTGCCCCACATTTGGGTTGCCTTTCCCCTATTGCAAGGGTTTTCCTCCAACCAGGAGCATGCACATCCCTAAGCTCCACAGGGACGGGTGTGCAACATGCTCTGAAGCCACAAGATGCCAAACTCCTTTGCACCCTGGATGTCCAACCACCAAGAGAGCAGAGCCATGAAAGACCAACGTAGCCCTTTTTGCAGCCCCTCTTGAGTCTCCTTTCAATCCCCAACCCTAAATCCCGGTGCCAGGATGAGCTCCACGGGTGCCCTGCTGTGGTTTTTGCCACCAGGGCAGTCCCCAGCCTCAGGATGTGTCGCAATAGCTTAATTTAGGGGACTTCTATTCCACCAATGGTTGCAAAACCAAGCAGCTGGTCCTTGCTTTTCCGTGGAGAGGAATTTCCCTGCGCCAACCTCAAGATTTGCTTGAGCTCAACGCCCTGCTGGAGAAAACAGGGGTCCCGGCTTCCCGAAGCCCCCGACACGGAGAGGAAGGTGGAAGCAGCAAAACTCAACCACCAGCTCCAAAATCCACCCAGCAGGAGGAGGAGGAGGCGAGGCTGAAGGACCCACCTTGTTGAGGCTGCTGCGGTCGCTGATGCTCTTGCTGAGCTGTTGGATTTCGGCAACTTGGTCGGCCAAGCGCTTCTGCTCATTGAGCTTCTCTGCCAACGTCTCCAGCTCGGTGAGGGCCAGCTGGAGGGACAAGCGGTCTGCGTGGCCCTTGGGGGTGTTCTTCAGCATGTCCTGGAGCAGGGAAAGGATGGGGGACAAAAGCCACCCCAGGAAAATCAGTCCTGTTGAGGACGCGATGACTGGAGGCACCTTCAGCACCTCCAAAATCAAAGCGTGGGAGATGATCCTTGGGATGGTCCCCAAAGACACAACCAAGCTGCCAACCCCAAAGCATATCCCTTGCTAAACCCTTTCTCACAGCACCCAGGCTACAAAACAGGATGTGTGCAGGAACCCATCACCTGTACCTGCAGGAGCAGGATGAACTGAGGGAACCTCTGGATGGGCTTCACCATCAGCCCATAGAGCGTGACCCGGTCGGCACTGGCCATCTGCCTCTTCTGCAGGGGGGAAAAGGCAATAGAGAGGAGCTGTCACCCCTAACGGTGACCAGCAGCACCGTGCACCCACGTGTGGGTCCTGCTGACCTTGAGGAAATCAAGGAAGGCGGGTTTGGTGAGACAAGCCTTCTTGATGAGGGACATGGCAGTGGTGAAGTTGTTGACGTAGTCACTGTAGACGTCCAGCACCATCGACTTGGAGAACTGGGGAGAGGGAGGAGAGCTGTGATAACGTGGGGCTCCCCCAGAAATGGGGGTTGGCAAAGTAGGGGATTCTCATCTATTTCTGGAGTGAGCCCAGAGGTGATGGGCTGGAGCAGCTCTGCTCTGGAGCCAGGCTGAGAGAGCTGGGCTGGGGCAGCCTGGAGAAGAGAAGGCTCCTGAAGGGGAGACCTGAGAGCAGCTCCAGTGCCTGAAGGGGCTGCAGGAAAGCTGGAGAGGGGCCTGGGACAAGGGATGTAGGGACAGGCCAAGGGGAATGGCTTTAACCTGCCAGAGGGGAGACTGAGATGAGCTCTTAGGCAGAAGCTCTTCCCTGTGAGGGTGCTGAGGCACTGGCACAGGGTGCCCAGAGAAGCTGTGGCTGCCCCATCCCTGGCAGTGTTCAAGGCCAGGTTGGACACAGGGGCTTGGAGCAAGCTGCTCTAGTGTGAAGGTGTCCCTGCCCATGGCAGGGGTTGGAGCTGGAGGAGCTTTAAGGTCCCTTCCAACACAAACCATTACATGACTTCATATATATATATATATATATATATATATATATATATGTATATGCATACACACACATATATATGATGCTGAGGATGCTGGTTGTACCCCACGTTGTGATTGCATCACTTAAACCCTGCAACCCATCCCGCTATCATTGAAAGCGGTCCAGGGGGAGGTTTAGCAGTGGTCCCCCAACTTTCCCTCCTACCGAGGCCACAAAGAGGTCCCCGATCTTCTCTGCTGAGTCCCACTCAGCCACACGGGAGGCGAGGGCGATCTGGAACATGGAGTGGCACTGCAGGATCTCCTTCAGGCGGAAAAACACCACCTGGCACTTCCGAGCACTCAGCACCTTCGGCTCCATCTCCATCAGCGGGTTCCTGTAATCCTGTGGGAGATGCCGGTGCATCAGCATCCCTGAGCCCCTGTGCTCCCCATCCCAAACAAGGGGGTCTCCCACCTGCAGGATGCGTTTCAAGGAGTCCACGTAGCTCCGCTCGCTCTGCACGATGGAGCCCAGGATGTGCCTCCGGACCACCTACAACAACAGTGGGGCTCAGCCGCTGTGCCCCCCCCCATCGGCCAGCCCCAAACAACAGGATGGAAGAGGGGCACAGCGTGCTGCAGAAGTGCTGACACAGCAGCATCGCTCTCTGCTGACTTGCCCTTTCCCTGGTTGCTCAATCATGGGACCAAGGGGAAGCCGTGGTTTACCCTCCCAAAGCTCCAACCCGCCCCACACAGACCTGCTGGGGGCTCAGCCCCTCGGGCATGGGGCCCAGCTCCGGTGGTGGGTGCTTCATGTCAGACACCGTGACCTCCAGGAAACCCGTGTCCTCCTCCTCCGAGTCCCCTGCAGGGAAAACACCCACAACCACACACCCAATAAACCCCGGTTTAGCCTGGTTTGGGGTCTAAAGTAAAGCCTGCAGCCCCATGAGCTGCTTCGGCTGGGGATGCGTCCGGGTTTGGAGATGGACCCAGCGTCCTCCCAGCATCGCATGTCCCTACCCAAGGGCCGGCCACTGTCACCGGACACCAGCATGAGTCAGGCTGCGAGCAGGGACCGAGCCAGCTCCCTGCAGGGAGGGGACAAAAAGGCTCCTTGTCCCCAAAAGACCACCCTGGATGGGGGAAGAGCGCCCTCGTCCTCGCTCCAAGGGTGGGTGCAAGCAAGGAAAACGGGGGGGGGAAGGAGCCAAGAGCAGCACGCAGAAGGAAACACGGAAGGCGAGAGGTGGGTGCCTGGTGCCCGGCACGGGGACCCCTTACCCGAGGCCGAAGCAGCCGAGGAGGAGGAGGGTGAGCGGGCCAGGGCGGCATCGCGGTACAGGGACGGGCGCTTCTTCCACATGGCCCCAACCGGCCGCCCCGGCCCCATCCCGGCGCCTATAAATAGCCGGTAACGGGGACGACCGGGCTGGAGGGGAGGGCGCTGGTGCCGGGTGACCTTTTTCCTTCCCTAATTTTGGCAGGGAGGATCACTGCCCTCGGCTCCACAGAGATCCTGCAGCTACCTGCCAGGGGGCTGGGCTCTGCTCCCAAGGAACAAGGGATGGGACAAGAGGAAACGGCCTCAAGCTGCACCAGGGCAGGTTTAGATGGAGCTGAGGAACAATTCCTGCCCCAGAGGGTGCTCAGGCATTGGAACAGGCTGCCCAGGGCAGGGCTGCAGGCACCGGCCCTGCAGGTGTTCACATAGGCTTCCAGCATCTGAAGGGGGCTACAAGGATGCTGGAGAGGGACTGTAGTGATAGGAGAAGGGGTGTTGGGTTCAAACAAACAGGGGAGGTTCAGGTTGGAGATAAGGCAGAAGCTCTTCCCTGTGAGGGTGCTGAGGCGCTGGCACAGGGTGCCCAGAGAAGCTGTGGCTGCCCCATCCCTGGCAGTGTTCAAGGCCAGGTTGGACACAGGGGCTTGGAGCAAGCTGCTCTAGTGGAAGGGGTCCCTGCCCGTGGCAGGGGTTGGAGCTGGGTGATCTCAAGGTCCTTTCCAACTCTATTCTATGATTCTAAGCCATGTAGACGAGGCCCTTAGTGACACGGTTTAGTGGTAGACTTGGTCCTGGGCTTAAGGTTGGACTTGATCTCAAAGGTCTTTTCCAACCTTATTGATTCTATGATTCTGATTCTCCCCATTTCCATGCCCTGGGCACAGGGCATTCCCATGCCCTACAGCACTCTGGGGGCAAGATGCTCTCCAGCATCCCAGGGACACCAAAAGCATTTAAGCTAAGCCACGCTGGGACCATGCAGCAAGGCTGGGACACACACACTGGATACCCTGGGCAGCCCCAGCTGAGCCATGAGGCTGCCCACCAGGATCCTACCTCCCCTGTGATGCTCCAGGGAGACCCTTGAGCTCCGGCGGTGCTTTTCCGCCTCCACCACCCTCCTCCTCTGCTCCCCATCCCCTACACGACAGCAGGAGGGTTAGGAAAACACCCCCAAAAATCAGGGTTTCAGGGCAGATCCTGCTCTGTGTCCAAAGGGGGCACCCATGGGTGCTGCGTGGAGGGGTCACTGCCTTGCTCCCGAAAGGACAAGGGTGTTTGGAGCGAGACAAACCAACCAAGCTTGCATGGGGATGGCAAAGAGTGAAAAGATATCGAGTAAGAGCTTAAAATGCCCAGAACAGGTCAGCAAAGATGAGAGCAATAGGATTTGTAATGCGTTTTTTTAAGAAAATACCCTCAAAAAGGGAGTTTTTTGGCTCTCAAAAGCAAGGGGAGGGTTATCCCACCTACCTGGCGCTTCTTTCCGGTGCAGGAATGTCACCTTCCTCATCACTGCAATCTTGGTCTTCTCCAAACCATCCTTGGTGCCACTTTTGGCTGCTTTCATCAGCTGGGTCATCTAGGTTAGGGGGATGAGAGGGAGCAGGAGGGCTTGAGGCAGCACCAGGACCCCATTTTAGGTATGGGTACAGTGGCATCCCTTTGGGAACATCCCCTCTGAGCATCATTCTTCATTTTGGGTCCAGATACAGTGGTACCATCCTCCTGGGGACATGCCCACCGAGCATGGTCCCCCATTTCAGGTTTGGGTACAGCAGTACCATCCCTTTGGGAACATCCCCTCTGAGCATCATCCCTCAGTTTGGGTCCAGATACAGTGGTACCATCCTCCTGGGGACATCCCCACTGAGCATCATCCCTCATTTTGGGTTCGTATGCAGTTGTTACCATTCCTTTGGGGACACCCCTTTCGAGCATCATTCCCATTTTGGGTTCTGATACAGTGGTATCATCCTCCTGGGAACATCCCCTCTGAGCATCATCCCCATTTTCCCATGCAGCCCGATGGGGAGGAAGATGAGGCACGTGGCTGAGGAAGGAGGATGGCTCCAGCATCTCTCCTCCCTCTGCAGGGACACAACTGCAAGCAAGCAGGCATGGGCAAAGCATGAGCATGCAGCAAAAGCAAAGAGGAGGGAGGGAAGGGAGGCACAAGTGCATCCATCCCCTTCTCCTGGCTGGGGTTTTATGTGGGAGAGAGCAAAGGCTGGGAGTGTTGGACTTTCACACCTCAAATCAGAGCAGGTTTAGCCCAAGCTGACATCAGCGTCTCCTTCCCAACCCCAAACTGGCCGTGAAGTACCAGCCTGGATGGTTTGGGGCTGGGAAAGGCTCAGGAATCTCCTTTCCCACCTGATTTCCACCCTGTTATCAGGGGGAAAAACCTTCTCAGATCCATCTATCCCACAGGAAACCTCGCTTGGTCCAAACGCCCCTTAAAAGAAAAAGACAAACACCCAAAAAGCAAATGGTTTGGGCAGTTGCAAGACAGATGGACACGAGAGGCAGCTCTGTGATGTTTAACTCAAGGGTCTTCTCTTCTGGGGGATAAAACGGGATGAATTCAGCCTGGATAATCTCCATGAGAGTGTTTTCCCACCCCTGGGAAGATTTGGGGGACAAGGGACAGAGGAGGGACAGTACCTTCCAATCGTACTTCTGCTTCAGCTCCTGCATGTCTCTCCCCCCAACTCTTAAAGCCAGGATGTCCCTCTTAGTCCTGGCGTATCTCTCCTTTAGTCTATTCAGGTCTGGAGAAAGCTGAGCCCAAAGCAAACCAGGCAGGAGGAGAAGGCAGAGGAGGCAGAGAAGAGATCCAGGTAAGCAGCCAAAACACAAAAAAGAGGAGGAGAAATCATCCCAAAGCAGCACAGTACAGGCAGATCTTCCCCATAATCCAGCTTCGCTCGAGCAGGGAAAGGAGGAAGCGCAGGGAAAGGGCAGCAGCCACGCTCCAGCAGTGCCAGGATGCGGAACCAAAGGGAAAAAGAGTAAGGGAAGGAAGAAGAAACAGAAAGAAATGAACCCCCCAAGTTTGAGGCTGGCTTCAGACCGGCTGAGCCGGGGAACCGCAGCATCCTCTGCGTCACCATCAAGCCTGGCTGTTCCGGTGCCTTTATACAGCAAACCCAGGGGAATAGAAGGGAAACAATCACAGTAAATAAAGTCAAGTGTTACCTTGGGCTGGAAGGACGCCCGCTGCTTGGCCGGCTCGGCCTCTGGCTTGGTTTCCTCGCCTGAATCCTCACTGTAGCTCTCGAACTCGCTGGAGCTCCAGCCCAAGTCCTCCCCCAGGCGCGTCCCCTCGCCGCGCTGCACCTCCTCGTAGATCAGGCTGTGCTCCGTCCCCAGGCCTGGCAAGCAAACACCAGCTCCTTTTCCATCCAGGAAGGCAATTCCCTCTCCCCAGGGACCCCAGATCCTCAGGGTCTTGCAGCCCTGCTGGTAACACTTCTGCCTTCATCCCACCCAAACCCCAGTGGTTTTCCCGTTGTTATCCCCCTCAGCATCCTCCTTTAGGATGTGCGTCTCCTTCGCAGAGCATGCCTCGGTTTTCCCAGCTGGAAAATGGGCTCGTGATCCCACGGGAACCCACGGAAAATGGGGAATCAAGGTGGGGGGATAGGTCTGTCCCTACCATCCTGCTCAGCATCGAGGTTTTCACAGGGGACATCATCGTAGATCACATCATCCTCCACCTCCGGGAACTCGAAGCGCTCACCTTTGGGGGGACAAATCCAACCCCAGAGACTCAGGTCAGAGCCCAAGGATCAAACCAGGATGGAGAAACGTCTCCCAGGCCTCGGCAGCCTCCTTTTCCCAGCATTTTACCCACCTTCGGGGCCGCTTTTCCTCTTCCAGGTCTGGGCACCAATGTGGGGGTCTCCACCAGCCTCCCCATTGCTCACCCCCACTGGCAGCCTGCAGGGAAGGGGTCAGGGAGCCCCTCAGGGTGCAAATGGGGTGCACCCAAGCCATCACCCCCCCCATAACCCTCTATCCCTATTATTGGGGTTCACAGGCACAAGATAAAGCTTGTATTTGTGACACACCCCCCCCCCCAACTGCATGCCTCCTTCTTCATGGATTTGGGGGGGCCTGGGTTGCAGGCTCACAGCGGCTTTTTAAGTAGATCCAAGCATCCCACATGGGAATGACACAAGACCCCAAAACAGCTTTTCCGGTGTCGTTTGCTGCAGGGCAGGAGGATGCATCAGCATCGGGGAGCGCAGGGAGAGGGTCCCCCCATCCCTGGTGGGGTCCTGCCCCTCCTCCTGCAACCCCATGCATGCTGCAAGCCCTCCTTCCAGCCAAATTTGCATCTTTCTCCCCCAAAACCCCCACATACCCTTCCTGGGTCTCCAGCACCAGCCCATCTGCAGAGAGGGAAAGGGAAGAGAAATGGTGTTGGCACCCAGGCTTGCAGCAGTGCCACCCTGGGCATCCGAAGGGGACGTGGTGGGGACATTGAGGACCCCCCCGGCCTGTGTTCCTCACCACCTCCAGAGCTGGTTGCACGGCGCCTGCGAGGGGGTGCCCGCAGGACAACTTCACTGCTGGGATCAGCCGCTGAGTCCTCCTCTTCCTCCTCTTCCTCAGTATCCTCAAAGTCGAAGGCTTCACCGAGGTCCTCCTCCCCGTGGGGCAGGGGGCTGGGGGTCTCTGGGGCGAGATGGTCACCTGTGAGCAGAAACCTTGTCACTTGTTGTCCCCCTGTGGGGATTGCAGGCTCCAATGGGGATGTGGAAGGTGCCCCATGGTGATGCACCCTGTATCTGCCCAAACCTGGGTGTCCCCCCACCAAAATCACCCCAGCTCCCATGGGTTGACAGTACCTACTGCAGGGTGAGGGGACAGCTCAGATGATGCCATAGCGCAGGGGGTCCAGATGCTCCACCTGGGCCCTTCCCTGAGGCTTTCCTGTGGGAGAGAAGGAGAAATGGGTTGTGAGGGAGGATCAACACCCCTAAATCCATCCCTGCAAGAGGAGTCAACATGGGGAGACTGCGAGTGTGGTGGAACCGGCTCCAGCTGCTGCAAAACCTTGCAAGGAAGCAGAAGAGTCAGTCCCAAGTCGCAGTTTTCACTGCGAATCCAGCTCGTGTGCAGCAAATCCACCCTGTACACAGCAAATCCATCCCCTGCGTGGCAAATCCAGCTCCGAGCATCAAGCTTGAAGGTCCTGGAGGCTGGGAAGCGCCACAAATCCTCCTTGGGATCGATGGCTCATCGGCTCCCGTAACCAGAGACGCCTGGCACGAAGGTCACCAAGAGGAAGAGGAAGGACAGAGCTGGGACCCCCATGCCCAAGGGAGGATGCAGTGGAGAGAAATGACCCTGAGAGGGGATGCAAAGAACCAAACTCTGCTGACTTGTTCCTACTGGAAGCAGGAACTGGTGCACGATGGATGCCACTTCCCTGCTGCAGAGAGCCTGACCCCCAGCAACCATTTCTCCCTTGCCTGGACCCTCATTCCCTCTGGGAAGTGGATAGAGGGGATGCACTGACCCAGGATGATCCTTAAGAAAAGGATCTATTTATTCCCCCTGTACTGAAACCCCTTAAAGCAGGTAGGGAGGTAGAATGCATCTACCCCTAGAAAAGGGGTAAAGCCCTTGCAATCACTGCACATGCACAAGCTGATGCTGCAACCCCAACCCCATCCCACTGCAAACCCCCCAAAGCATCGAGCTAAAACTCATCCAACCCTTGCCCAGACACCAAACAAATTAAAGATAAACCTCTTCTTCCCCTCCTCGACCCGTGTTACTGCTGCAAATCCTCTTCCAGCCACCCTTGCAATGAGCCCATTGCCTCCACAAACACATTAAGAGGGATTTGTTTGGGAGGAGGACCCAGGGACACTTATTTTTCCTCCTTGAACGCTGTTGCCTGCCCCTCGAAGCAGAAAGCAGCTGGCAGCCAAGGCTGCTCTCAGATGTCACCTAACCTGCCTCCCATGAGGGTGGGAGCAGGCCATTCCCTTCACCCTCCCTTTCGCAAGCTCCGGGTTTTATCCCTATGGATGCGACGCCACCCAAGCCATAAACCCACCACTGTGAGGGGCGCTATTCCCGCAGCAGTGCCTCCAAAAAAAAGAGCAAAGCAAGTTAAAAGCATTAATAAATGGGTAAAACAAGCCCAGCAGAGGGATTCTGACGGGCTTCATCCAGAAACCAGTTTGCTTACTGGTTTTGGTCACCCTTCCAGCAACACAATGGCTTCTGCGTTCGGAGAGGGGAAGAGGAGGACGAGGCACAGCCAGGTCCCTGCAGCTCGATCCCGATTTGATCCCACTAGCAGGGCAGGAGAAGGTCGCATCCCATTTTGACAGTTGACATAAGCTCCCATCAGCCCAATTTTGTCCCAGGGCTGGTTATTTTCCCGGCTGCTTCCAAGGAGAATCACCAGGTCTCCAAAACAACCCCCATGACCTTTAACTGGGGCTGGCTAAATTAAGAGGAAAAGGGTTATTTGGCATCATTTGTCACAGCAAAAGTGCTAGGAGGGGCAGGAACATCCCAGTAGTAAAATGCATCCCATGGGATGGGGAAGGGTGGGGGGAAAGCTGGTGGCGTGCCCTACATCAGCGAGCTGCTCCAAACCAGGCTGAGATAGCAAAAAAGGGATGCAGAATAATGCGAGAAGGACGTGGGGATGCAATTGTAACCCAAGAAGGATGTGGGGATATGAGATCATCCTCGGAAATACGGATTTCAAGGCAGCAGGAGCTGCTGGGTCCTCACCCTGTTGCCAGCAAGCTGGAGGCAGCATCACGAGCCCTGGTTCAGCCCCGTCTCCCTCCCAACCTGGGTGGGGAGGGAAAATAAATAGATCCCGGTCTAAATAAAGCAGAAAAGCAGGAGCATGTGCAGAGCCCAGCGACCAACAACTATTTGGCTTTAGTTTGGTTATATTTAGCCACCAGGACAGAGCGACAGGTCCCAACTGGTAGGGATGGGTGCCAGCCCCGAGGAGTCATCCCCCAGGAAAGCATCTTCCCACCAAATCCCCTTTTTCTTTAATAAAGGGGCTCCCAGAAGACAAAACAGGTTCAAAACCCCATAAAATCAGAGCAGGGAAACACAGCAGGATTTACCCTGGGAATGCCCCCTGCTTCTGTCTGCATCCCCGCCATGTTAATCCCTCCTTATAAATAACCCTGGCGTTATTTATAACAGATGGGGGGGGGGGGCAGGAAATAGAAATAAGAATTAGCTTTTTTCTCCCCAAAGTTTCCCCCAATTCCTCATAATTTCTCCAAACGATGACCTCACATCCCAATGGCAGCTTCAAGGCTTATTTCCCCACCTGGATGACTTTCTACCATCACCTTAGCCAAAGAAGGCTATAGGAATAGAGACTATAGGAATAGAGACTATAGGAATAGAGACTATAGGAATAGAGACCATAGGAATAGAGACCATAGGAATAGAGACCATAGGAATAGAGACCATAGGAATAGAGACTATAGGAACAGAGACTATAGGAACAGAGACCATAGGAATACTATTTGGATGATTTCCAGCACACAGGGTGCCAGGGAGAGCCCGGGTAAAGCAGGAATGTTTTCTCCCTAAATCCCAGTCCTTTACATTAATGATTTTAAATAAGCCAGCAAGTATTTGCTCCAAGGTAAGTTGTTTCCCCAGCCCACGTGGGTCTGTGTGGCAGCGTTATCTGTGTTCCAAGGGCTGAGTGGTTTATTTCCCAGTTTTCCAAGGAATCAGTTGTGGAGATTTGAAGTTGGCACAGCGGGAATGGGGGCTCCAATGAAGAAAAGTCATCCTCAATCCCCCAGATTGCCCCCAATTGGGCATTTTGATGCAGTTGGGGTTGGCAGCGATAAGGGATGGCTCAGCAGGTGGTGGGAATGAAACAAGAGCAAAGTGATGGGGTTTTTCCCCCCAAGATAAGCCAAAAGATGGTTTTTTCCTCCCTAAAAAAAAGAGGGGGTTACCCAGAAAAAAAAAAGCCAAAAGAGGGAATTCCCACTAAAAAACTCCATGAAAATTCAAGATTCAAGGCAATTTTGTGATGATATCTGAAAAACTCCCACCAAAAGGCATCATCTTCCAGGAAAAGCTTTTCCTCAACACCGTGTTTCCCTCTTTCACCTCAAAATGGTTCTTCTGGGCAAATACTCCAACTAAAGACCCAAACCCTGGAAAACTGCCACCGTTTTCCTCCTGATTTTCCTTTTCAACATCACTGATGAACCGGAAAAAATCTATCCCTTGCCCAGCTCGTGCCGTGAGTGCAAATGCAGGGGAAAAGGGGGGAAAAATCAGTAAAAATTCAGAATTACAGCACTTAAATAAGAAAAAAGAGCCCATTCCGCAAAGATTTCTTATCAAGAAACCCCAAAAGCAAGAAAAAGCCTAATTTAGTGCCAAAAACCTCCCCAGTTTGATGCTTATCCCAATCTCCGCCCTTTAATGCTTTGCAAAGCAATTGCAAAGTTCACCCAGTGCAAAACTATCCTGGAAAGGAATTTGGAAGGGGAAGAATTTAAACAGAAACAACAACAAACGCATAAAAAATGGGGTTCCCCCCCCCCCCTTATTAGTGCTTCCCAAACAATTCCTAACACTTTGGGGTCTGCTTTATTGCAAAGCACCAAATTAAAAGGTTTTGCACCCTTTAAAAGTGATTTTAACTCCTCCCACTGCTCAGGGGTCACCTTCTTATGGCTAAAAAGGGACGCAAAACCCAGCACCAGGCATTGGCACCACCAGATTTGAGCTCATGGACCCCACTATGCTTCATGTCTCACCCTGTTTGGCAGAACCCCCTTCTGCTTGAACTATCAAATATTGTTTTTTTCACCTTCAAAATGCATTTGTGCCCCTTTTTAGGCGGTATTTTGGGGCAAAATCTGTTCTTTGCAAGCTGCCATCTCCCTAAACCACATGTAATACATTACAACCCCCTTGAAGCAGATGGGAAATGATATTGCAGGCACTTCACCCCCTTTGCAACCTTCCAGCAACGCAACCTCGTGCCCCAGTGCAACCAATATCCAAATAAATCACCAAAAAGGGGGAAATTCCCATGATTTGCCAGCAAAATTATCCAGGAGGAAGCTCAACCCCCCCCCGAAATCGTGTTTTCCCGCAGGTGCCGCAAATCCCAGCTGGGAAAAACCCAGGAGAGATTTTCACCCATTGCAGATTTGGGGTGAAAAAGCCCAGGAATGGGTGTGGAATTAGGGTGATGCAGCAGGAACCACCTCCTCTCTCATTGCTGCTGCTTTGGGCTTAGGTATTTAACAGCAATTTAACAGATTTAAGGTATTTCTATAGAAAACCAAAGCCCTGAAGCCCCGGCAGCCGAGGGGAGGCAAAGGGCGACCTCCTCCTCCTGCAAGAGGATGTGAGCCCCTATAGATATGAGGTTTATGCATATGGAGAGAGGGCTTTATGGGCAAGCAAGGGAGGGGAGATGGGGTTTGGCTGACCTGGGAAGGCCGCGGCTCCTCCGGCTTTGTATCCGCATCGGCCGAGCAGGCCCCCGGCGGGGAGGCAGCGTCAGGGAGAACAAGGAGAAATCCCCCCCTGGATAGGGATGGATCCCACAGACCCCTCCAATGGGGTGCCCAGGGTGGGTGACACCCAACCGGTACCCACGCACCCACCCCAGCACCCCCAGATCCCAGCGGCCGAGGGCTCGCAGCCGGATGGCAGCCGCGGTCCAGCGGCTGCACCGAGGGATGCCGGGATTCTGGGCATCTCCCCCCCCCGCCTTCTCCTCCTTCCCAACCAGCTCTGATTTACACCCCTGGTGTTCCCTATCCTAATAAATAACCCCCAGCAGGATTCAGCCCCGTCCTTGCCTTTTAACCCCTTATACGCCAGAGCAACCCGTTAACCCTCTCATTGCCAACAGTGCAAAACCAGCCTGGACCGAGGGGGGGGGGATTTTGCAGCAGGAGCTTCCAAAATGGCCAGGAAAAGAGGCATTTCCCCGGGATATTTTACACCAAAGCCATCAGCTGCAGGGCTCAAAGTCCCAGAAGGTGCCTCCACATCCCCATTCAGCTGCATTTCCCCCACACCACTAAGAAAAGACCCCAAAATACACTATATATTAAATCAGCGCAAGGACCCCCCGTTTGTATGCACTTAAAGGCAATATCCCGGCTACAAACTGCCCCCACCTTACCTATTTCATCGGTGTTTGGGGCTGTTTTCCCCACTGGGAAAGGAGTTTCCTGCTGCTGCCAAGGCCAGCACACCCCAGCTGCTGTTGCCCAGCCCTGCTGGAAAACACCCCTGGCAAACACATTCAGTAGCTGTCAGGTTTATTCCGGCTTGGAACCAGCCAAACAAGCCAGGCAGAAGTAAGCAAATAAATAAACATATATATATATATATATATCCCTATATCCTGGTGCCCTTCGCATGGCTTGCAGGTAGCCAGAAAAGCCCACCTTTTCCTTTGGGATTGCTGCTTATGGAGGGGCTGAGCCCTGCCAGGAAAACCTCTTTGCCAGAGGGAACAGCACCCCAGCATCATGGTGGAGAGGGCTTTATCCCCCCTATCCCAATATCTGGAAAGGGGAGGCCCTCCACAGACCATTCTTGGGGTCTGGGTAGCAGGAAAAGCATCTCAGTGGCAATGATTGATAGAAATTGAAGCGATCAGTTCTAGGTTTTCAGGTGGCATTTGAATCGTGAATCAAGCCCTCCCAAAGGAGCAAAGGGGGGGCATTGCACCCCAAAACCAGCTCTGCACAGCCAAAGAGGAGGGAGCAAAGAGCACCCAAAGTGCCCACCCCTTTTGCAGGCAGAAATGCATCCATGGGGTGCAGACAGCACCGAGGAAGGTCTCAGTGCACCCACAGCTCTACATAGGTACCATGTACCCACAGATCTATGCAGATATACAGGGACTGACCCTCCAGTGAGTCACTGCTGGCTGGCAATTACTCAGTTTGCCACCATGGTTGCATTGGCAAAAGGAGTGAGTTTATGCATGCACCGATTTAGACTGCATCCCCCCCCACCTGGGTGCCCTACACCCGCAGCAGCACCCTGCAACCCCCCTCACCAGGGTGCACCCTGGTGCATTCACCACCCTGAACCCCCAAACACTCACCCCGTGCCCAGCAAAACTGGGAGCAAGTTGGGATTTGGGTGCTCACAGCCGACGTGTGGGTGCCTGGGAGCACTGAGTCAGGCAGGGCTGGGTGCCAGTGGCAGCAGGGCTGGGCCACCCTGGGGTGCTGGGAGCTGAAACACCCCCCCAGAATAAACCCATTCTAAATCAAAGTAGATTAAATATAAACCATCACCCTGCAGAGCATCTCCTCTGCGAGCCAAGGGGCTCGGACCAGCAAAGAGCCCCATCAAACCCCACTTGCAGGGCTGCATCGTTGCACCCTGCAAGGATTAAGGGTGCTTTTCCAGCTCCTTGCATGGAAGGAATCTCATGCACCTCCTGCTTATACACAGAGCAACCTCCTTTTAGCCAAAAGGAGTCTATCAACTCAGTTTTATGCACCCACAAGACACCAGGGATGGAGGTTGTGGGGCTGGAGTCACCCCCAGTGATTTACCCCTGCCTACCAAAGGGTGCTTTTTGCATCAAGGACCCAGACCTTCACCCCTCCAGAGACGGCTCCATAGGAGATTTAGGCAAGCAAACAGCTTACACCCGTTCTCAGCCCTTAAATAAGCATCAGCCTCCTCCCTCTCTTGCAGTGATGCTGATGGAGCCCAGCTGATGGACCCTCATCCTGCCCCCATCCTGCCCCAGCTGCTGGTTCCGGGTTTAAAATGCAAACCCCATGTAAATTACCCCTCCTCCCTCGCTAGGTTCACACCCTCCCCATAAAGCTTTACAATACCTAGCAGAGGAACCCAATAAACCTGTTTTTATGGGTGCGAACAGAGGCTTTTTCAAGGGACTTGAAGTATTCGGTGTTTAAATATCCGCTGGAGCGCACTGGGTGCTGTGTGTGACTCAGGTGATGTGCACGGAGGGAGGTGGTGGCTTAAATGTAATCAATCCGTGTGAATACATACATATATATATATATTTATAGAGATCGATGTAATTGGGGTGATGGAGCCGGTCCAGGGATGCCCTCTGCTGGCATCCTCCCCTGTAAGGCTTTGGGACACCTTCTCCAAGAGGTTTCCCAGCTTCTCCAGAGCTTTTTCCTTGGGAAAGCCTTGCAGGGAGGCCCCAAAAGCTGCTGCCCATGAAGGGGCCGGAGCTCTCGGTGCATGGCACAAGGACGCAGCAGAGCAGCTGGGCTGGTTCTCCCACCGGTGTCCCAAGAAAACCCCCTCGGAGATGCACAAACCCGCCTTGCAGGGCGTGTGGATGCAAGCTTGGGAGCACGCACTCATCCGTTCAGCCCATCCCTTGCTTCCTCCACATCTCCCAGCCATGCAATGCCCAGCAAAATCCTCCTGGAGCCCCATCTCCCGTCAGCATCCCGCTGGCCGGAGGCAAACCAGACCTTCAATTCCCCTCTCACACCTAAGTGCTCGGGGTGTGCTTCACCCGGAGGATAAATCCCCTCCCAAAGCACCCAAAACACTCGCTTAAAGACCTCGGCGGTGCAAAAGGAGTCTGGAAAGGGACCTGGATTCATTGCAGCACCTCCCATGGGATGCACCAGCCCGTTTCTGGCTCCCTGGCTGCGGGCAGGGCATGCAAATGCCCCTGGATCCCATTCCCACGCCGCACCCTCTCCCCTGGACAGCGGGATTCCTGCAGAGCTCTTGCTGCAAACCCCCTTTTCCCATTGCTGTGGGCGCATCCAAGCATCCCCATCCCCAGGGATACCCCAAATACCATTGGCTGGGGATGCAAACGCGGCCGGATCGGGGATTGCAGAAGGCGAAACAAGGCCAAGGTTACCCAAGGTGAGTCGCTCCCCACCCCAGACTCCCTTGGGAATTGACAGGTAAGACCAGTTTTTCCTTATCCAAGTTACAAACCAGTTTAACCCGCAGCCTGATGCAACCGCCTCCAAACCTTCCCATCCACCCTGTCCAACCCAGTGGCCATTCGGGGGGGGGGGGGGGAATCCCATTTTTAGGAACAACAGCCCAGGTTGCAGCACTGGCAGCGTTTGAGTTACACTGTGCTGCTATCAATGTCATGACAAACCCCTAAATAAAGCAAGTCCCCCATCTGCTACTTGGGAGCAACGCTTTTAAGTTTCTTTTTTTGGCCAGAATTAGGGCTAAAAGCTGCCAAGTAATTCCCAAAATATCCCAGATTTTCAGGGAAAGGGGCAAGGAGGTGCCTGGGAGGGGAATTTGGCCGGGCACTCAGGCTGCAGGCTGCAACACATCCCATAGGTGAGAGGCATCCTCACCACCAAATTACTCCTCAGCAGCAAAAACCCTTTTAAATCCACCAGGTTTTTTGGGATGCTGAAGGTCTGAGGCGCCTCTTTCCCTCCTTCCCTTGGGAATACATCCCAGATTTTACCTCATCCAACCTTTGATCTTCCCAACCCAGCCAGAGCATCGGAGGTTGCCGCGCTGAGATGCTTCGTGGATGATCTGGTGAGTAGATGTTCATTTATTTCTCCCTTTTAAAGCACTGAGGAGGTTCTGTTCTGAAGTCACACCAGGGTTTTCCAGCGGTTGGGAATTTCAGGGTGGGATTCGCAAATGGTGCCCACCAGCATCCCGTGGGCCTGGGCCTTCACGTTTGAAAATGCATCACGAAGTGCAAATGCATCAAATATCCATCCTATGGATGAAGGTTTGGGATGAAGGGACCTTAAGGCTCCTCCAGCTCCAACCCCTGCCACGGGCAGGGACCCCTTCCACTAGAGCAGCTTGCTCCAAGCCCCTGTGTCCAACCTGGCCTTGAGCACTGCCAGGGATGGGGCAGCCACAGCTTTCTTGGAATCTTCCCTTGCTTTGCAAGGAGATGAACGTGACTTTGCTCCTCTAAAACAGCCTCCAATAAAGCAAATCATGCAAAATGTGTATTTCTTGGGGGGGGAAACACTCAGCAATAACAGCAGTGAGTGTATTTATTTATGGGGGGGACACTCTGCAGTAAAGGCAAAATGTCCATTTCTTTCATAGGGAAAAATCAGTGCAATAAAGACAACATGCCCATTTATTTCCCAGGGAAGTATCAGTGCAATAAATGCAGCACGTCCATGTATTTCATAGGAAAAAAAAAACAACATTGCAATAGAGATAATATATCAAGTTTATTTTATAGGGAAAAAAAATCAGTGCAATAAAGACAACATGTCCATTTATTTCATAGGGAAAAAAAAAACATTGCAATAGAGATAATATATCAAGTTTATTTTATAGGAAAAAAAAATCAGTGCAATAAAGGCAATATGTCCATTTATTTCATAGGGAAACTTCAGTGCAATAAAGGCAATATGTCCATTTATTTATATGGAAAAAATCAGTGCAATAAAGGCAGTATGTCCACTTATTTATAAGGAAAAATCACTGCAATAAAGGCAATACGTCCATTTATTTATAAGGAAAAATCACTGCAATAAAGGCAATATGTCCATTTATTTATAAGGAAAAATCACTGCAATAAAGGCAATATACACGTTTATTTATAGGGAAAAATCACTGCAATAAAGGCGATATGTCCATTTATGTCGTGGGAGAAAACCCCTTTGCACTAGGGGCAATGTGCTCATTGGGGGGGGGGGGGGTGTGTGAAATCCCTTTGCAACAGAGCCTATTTCCCCCTTCCAAACCCACTCCTGCGCTTTCCCCTTTGCGAACCCCCCTTTTCGCTCTCTTTCCTCCTCCGCTCTCGTCCTCGCCGAGTCTTCCTGTCCTAAAGATGGAGCTGTGCGTGCCGCGCCGGACCCTGCAGCCTCTTCCTTCCCTAAAGCAGGGCGATTTTTGCCCCCCCCTTCCCTTTCCCCTTCCCCTTCCTGCCCGTACATGTGTTTCTGTTTTGTATCGCAGCGTTTTGCGCTGCAGGCTCGTATTTACATTGCAAGTGCATCTGGTGGGTGGGCGCTGAGGGAGGGCGAAGGGGGAAAAAGGGAAGGCGAGGGGAAGATTTACCTCCTTTCTCTCTACGACAGGAAACACCGCCACAAACATTGCCGAGGCCCCGAGGTGTTGCTTGCTTTATGCTGCGCCCATCGCCCTAAAATCAGGTTTGGAATTTGGGGGGGGGATAAGGGGGGAATGGGAGGAGGAGGGGGAAAAAGGGATGGGGGATGGGGTAAAATCCTGGGAAAGAAAAGGAATGGGGAAGGGAAGAAAGGAGAAGGAAGGCGGATCCACGTGGTGCTGGGGCCAGACAGGGATCCCATTGTTCCCAGCGATAATAAAGGGGAAATCAAAGAGTTAAAGTAAAGGGGGGGGGGGGGGGGGGGGGGGGGGAGGAGAAAGCGGGGCCGCGATCGGGTTTGGACCCCCCCCCCCCCCCCCCCAACACCAACCCCTCCAACCCCCCCCCTCCGCCAACCCAAGCCAATAGCAAAGGGCAGCGGCAGCCGGAGCACAAGCGGGGTCCCCCCCGCGAGCAGGTGGGGTTTGGGGGGAGCGGGGACCCCCAACACCATCCCCCCCACACCGTGCACTGTTGGGGGGCGGGATCGCTGCCTCCGGGACGTTTTGTTCCCACCCCCCCGTTAACCCCCCCATCCCCTTCCTCCCAGCGTACCCCCAACCCCCGCCTTTGCCCCCCAAAATCCTCCGTTCCCCCCCTTTCCACTTCCCCCCCAGTGCAGTTGGGGTCTGGGGGTTCCCCCCCCCCTCAGTTCCGCACGGCCTGGGCCGGGCCGGGCCTGGCGGTGACGGCGGCTCCCGCTGCAGGCTCCATGCCCCGCAGGAAGGCGGCGGGGCCGCCCTGGGAAGCGGCCCCGGGGAACGGGGCTGCGGCAGCGGGGAGGCGGCGGCCGGGCCCGGCGGCGGGAGCGCGGCGCAGGCCGAGGCCTGAGCGCGGCGGCGCAGGAGGAGGAGGAGGAGGAGGCGGCAGCAGCGGCGGCAGCAGCGAGGAGGAGGCGCCCCGGGAGCGGCGGCCCCGGGACGGGAGCCCCGGCGGGAGGAGGCCCGGCAGGCCCGGCGGAGGGGGAGCGGGAGCGGCGGGACGGGGACCGAGCGTCGTCATCTGCGAGCCCGAGCACAGCAAGGAGCGCATCGTGAGGGAGTCGGCACCCCGGAACCCCCCCTTGTGACCCCCGGAACCCCCCCTTGTGACCCCCGGAACCCCCCCCTTGTGACCCCCGGAACCCCCCTTTGTCACCCCCGGAACCCCCCTTGTGACCCCCGCACCCCCCCCTTGTGACCCCCGGACCCCCCCTTGTGACCCCCGGACCCCCCCTTGTGACCCCTGGAACCCCCCCTTGTGACCCCCGGAATCCCCCTTTGTCACCCCCGGAACCCCCCTTGTGACCCCCGGAGCCCCCTTGTGACCCCCGCACCCCCCCCCCGTGACCCCCGGACCCCCCCCTTGTGACCCCCGGAACCCCCCTTGTGACCCCCGGAACCCCCCTTGTGACCCCCGGACCCCCCTTGTGACCCCTGGAACCCCCCTTGTGACCCCCAGAATCCCCCTTTGTCACCCCGGAACCCCCCTTGTGACCCCCGGAACCCCCCTTGTGACCCCCGGAACTCCCCTTTGTGACCCCCGGAACTCCCCTTTGTGACCCCCGGAACCCCCCTTTGTGACCCCCGGACCCCCCCTTGTGACCCCCGGACCCCCCCTTGTGGCCCCCGCACCCCCCCCTTGTGACCCCCGCACCCCCCCCTTGTGACCCCCGGAGCCCCCTTGTGACCCCTGGAACCCCCTTGTGACCCCCGCACCCCCCCCTTGTGACCCCTGGAACCCCCCTTGTGACCCCCGGACCCCCCCTTGTGACCCCCGCACCCCCCCCTTGTGACCCCTGGACCCCCCCCTTGTAACGTCCCCTTGTACCCCCAGCACCCCCCATTGTAACCCCTCCTTGTACCCCCTTATCCCCCCCTGTACCTCCCCTTGTATCCCTGGTACCCCCCCTTGTACCTTCCTGCACACTCCTTGTACCCCCCACATCTCCCCCCTTGAAACTCCCCCTTGTACCCTCTTATACCTCTTGTGTCTCCCCTTTATCCCCCCTGTACCCCCTCATAACCCCCCTTGTACCCCCCCGCACCCCCTTATACCCCTCTGTACTCCTTTATACCCCATTGTACCCCCTTGCACACCCCTAATGCACCCCTGTTCTGTACTCACTAATGCACCCCTTAGCACAGCCCCCCTTGTACCCCTGCCTTGCAGCCCCCCACTGAAACCCCAATACACTCTCCAATGCACCCCCCCATTGCACCCCTAATATCCCATATGACACCCCCTTAGCACCCCCAGTGCACCCCACCATTGCATCCCACCATTGTACCCCCATCCTATCCCCCATTGCACCCTCTTATAGCTCTCCCCTAGAGCATCCCATGATGTACCTCCCCCTGCACCCCCACTGCACCCCGTTAACACCTTCCAACACCCCCCTAATGCACCCCCTCTTTTACCTGCCTTCATCATGTGCCCCCAGCCCCTCTCCCAAGTTGCACCCCCAAAGTTGCACCCCTTCTTTTGCACCCAGTGCTCCCCCTTATTGACCCACTTCATTGCCCCCCCCGAGCCGGGGTTGCAGAGGAATGGGGTGCCCTGGCTTTGGGGATGGTACTGCAGAATGTTCCCCCCCCATGTCCCTACATCCCCCATGTCCACAGCATCCCCTGCATCTGCCTTGTCCCCAGAGTCCCACATTTCCCCCCATGTTCCCTACATCCTCCACATCCCAGATGTCTCCTGGTGTCCGCCGCATCCTGATGTCCCCCACGTCCCTCAGATCCCCGGTGTCTCCCATGTCCTTGATGTGCCTCGTGTCCCCTCTGTCCCCCACATCCTGATGTCCCCCATGTCCCTCAGATCCCCAGTATCTCCCTTGTCCTTGATGTGCCTCGTGTCCCCTCTGTCCCAGATGTCCCCTGCATCCTCTTTGTCCCCCACATCCCTGATATCCCCCATGTTCCCCCACATCCCCAATGTCCCACATGTCCCTGATTGTTCCTCATGCCCCCCCATCCCTTTTGTTCCCATGTCCCTACCTGCACATCCCTGTGGTCCCCCATGTTCCCTTCATCCTTGATATCTCCCATATTTCAAATAATCCCCATGTCTCCCATGTCCCCTACATCCTTGATGGTCCCTCATGTCCCCTGTGTCCTCCCAGTCCCCCATATCCCTGATGTCCCCCACATCCCTGATGTCCCCATGTCCCACATGTCCCCCTCATCCCCAATGTCCCCCATGTCCCCTGTGTCCTCCCAGTCCCCCATGTCCCTGATGTTTCCCCATGTTCCAGATGTCCCCCCCATCCCCAGTGTCCCCCATGTCCCTTGTGTCCTCCCGGTCCCCCATGTCCCTGATGCTTCCCCATGGCCCCCCCATCCCCAGTGTCCCCCATGTCCCTCCCGATGTCCCCCATATCCCTGATGTCCCCCATGTCCCTGATGTCCCCCCATCCCCAGTGTCCACCATGTCCCTGATGTCCCCCCGATGTCCCCCATGTCCCTGATGTCCCCCCATCCCCAGTGTCCCCCATGTCCCTGATGTCCCCCCTGATGTCCCCCATGTCCCCGATGTCCCCATGTCCCTGATGTCCCCCCATCCCCAGTGTCCCCCATGTCCCTGATGTCCCCCCTGATGTCCCCCATGTCCCCGATGTCCCCCCATCCCCAATGTCCCCCATGTCCCTAATGTCCCCCCCATCCCAGATGTCCCCGATGTCCCCCATGTCCCCGATGTCCCCCATGTCCCTGATGTCCCCCCATCCCCAATGTCCCCCATGTCCCCCATGTCCCCCCCCGATGTCCCCCATGTCCCCGATGTCCCCCATGTCCCCGATGTCCCCCATGTCCCTGATGTCCCCCATGTCCCCTCTCCCTGGGGCACTGATGGTTTCCTGGTTCCTTGCAGAAGCTCGAGGGCTCCAAGAGCCGGGGGCAGCTCCTCATCTTCGGGGCCACCAACTGGGACTTGATCGGCCGCAAGGAAGTGCCTAAGCAGCAAGGTGAGGGCTGTGCCTGGGTCCCGTTTCCCAGCTCGCTGTTGTTAATTGATGGTTAATTGTGAC
Source organism: Pezoporus wallicus (assembly GCF_028554395.1). Taxonomy (NCBI): domain Eukaryota; kingdom Metazoa; phylum Chordata; class Aves; order Psittaciformes; family Psittacidae; genus Pezoporus; species Pezoporus wallicus. Next base: position 56,057 of record NW_026639781.1, on the reverse strand, counting down.
TGAATTGATACCTGGGGGTTGTTCCTGCTGCAGTCAGGGCCAGCACTTGGGGCTCCTGCAGAGCAAAACGGGGGCGTTGCTGCTTCTTGATGCCTTCATAGGGAATTCTTTGTCCTGTTCATTTCCAATGTGCTTCTATTTAATTGCTTTTATTAATTAGCATCTTGGAGGGGCTGTTTTACAGCTGCAGCCTAAGGCCAGAAGCTGAGGTGCGCCACATCCCCTGCAGCGTGAACTAAAGGCGCTGCTCGTTTGGGGGGCATTTCTAGTTCATTACTTTTCCTGCTGCATTTTAGTGCAGTTCGGTTGCATGTCTTTGTTTCTGCTTATTTTTAGTGCATTTAGACCTGATTAATTCCTTGATTAACTAATTGGGAGGGGAAGTTGCAGTTGCATGTCATAAGCTGGGCCACAACTTGGGGTGCACCCATCTTCTCCAAAGCCGGATGAAGGCGCTGCTGGTTTTTGATGCTTTTCGATTGAACTGTACATTCCCTGCTCCTTTTTGATGCGCTTAATTGGAATTATTGTTTCGTTAATTAATGGCTTTGGGGTTGTTTTGGGTTCCCTTTGCAGTTGCCTATCGGAATCTGGGCCAGAACCTGTGGGGGCCGCACAGGTACGGGTGCCTCTCAGGTATTCAGGTGCGGAGCGTGGTGTCAGGACCCTGCGCTGCTCACAGCCTGCTCATCACCACCGAGGGCAAGCTCTGGAGCTGGGGTGAGCACCGGTACCCCAAAACCACCCCCAGCCTCCCCTTTGGGCACACCAGGAGGCTTCGTCTTCCCGTTTTGCTGCAAAAAACACTGATTTTGGGTTAGGTCGCAATGAAAAGGGGCAGCTGGGACATGGGGACACGAAGCGGGTGGAAGCGCCAAAGCTCATCGAGGTGCTGGGGGGTGAAGCCATCGTGCTGGCAGCCTGTGGTCGAAATCACACCCTGGCACTCACAGGTAAGGAAAACCCTCTCGTGTTTAGGATCAGTTGGCTGAAATCAGCTCATTTTGCCCCAAACGCCTCTGCTTTTTGGGTGTTCAGTTGGGTTTTTTGCCTTGCAGAGAGCGGCTCCGTGTTTGCCTTCGGGGAGAATAAAATGGGGCAGCTGGGGCTGGGGAACCAGACAGACGCCGTGCCCAGCCCCACACAGGTATCACTGCCCCTTCCTGTGCTTTCCCTCACCTTTTTGGGTGAAAAGACAGCAGATTTGGGTTTTTTTTCCGCTGAAAAATAGCCTTAGCAGAGGCCAACCCCCTTTTGGGGCATCCCACTGCGGGAGAGGTCCATTTGCAGCTGCAGTTGGAGAATAAACTTCAGTAATTTAAAATAACTCCCCAAGGTTTGAGGAATTTGGGGGTTTCTGTGTGGAAAATCAGCTTTTTGCCTTTCTCTGCTTGTTTTTCCTACCCTCTTTTCTTGGCTTCTCCCGCAGATCATGTACAACGGGCAGCCCATCACCAAACTGGCCTGTGGTGCCGAATTCAGCATGATCATGGATTGCAAAGGAAACCTTTACTCCTTTGGGTGCCCTGAGTATGGGCAGCTGGGTACGGTGCTCTTTTGGGGTGGGGTTTGCTAATTCCTTGGGCTATTACAGGGTTGGAAGAGGGGGGAAAAGCTCCCCATCTGGGCAAGCAAAGCATCGCTCCTCCCATTCACCCCCAGCAAAAGCAGTGGGGTGGGAGCTGCGAATAAAAAGGGGTTTGCAAGAGAAGAGGATTAATGCAGCTGGTTTGGGAGTAGTGGGATGCGGGGTGGGGGATACCCCGTGTTCATCCCAGTACTCATCCCCCCTTCCAGGGCATAATTCCGATGGGAAGTTCATTGCCCGGGCGCAGCGGATCGAGTACGACTGCGAGCTGGTGCCGCGCCGCGTGGCCATCTTCATCGAGAAGACCAAAGATGGGCAGATCCTGCCCGTCCCCAACGTGGTGGTGCGGGACGTGGCGTGCGGGGCCAACCACACGGTAGGCATTGGCTGCTGCAGCACTAAGGGATGGCGTGGATAAAGGTTTGAGGCCTGGAAAACGCTTGTGGGAGCTTTTAAGGCTAAACGTTAGCAGAGGGCATGTGAGGATAAAGATCCGCAGGGTGCATGGGAGGATAAAGATCTGCAGCACATACTTGAGGCTGGAGATCTGCAGCGTGAGTTAAGGAGGAAGTTCTGCAGCGAGCATGTTAAGGATGAAGATCTGCAGTTAAGGGTAAAGTTTTGTGCTGTGGATTTATGGATAGGTATTGGTAGGGTGCTTTTAAGGCTTAAGATTTGCAGGGTGCATTCAAGGGTCGAGGTTTGCAGCCTGCATTTAAGGATGAAGATTTGCACTGTGCGTTTATAGAGATCTGTGTTGAGCGTATAAGTGTAAATACTTGCAGTGTGCATTTCAGGCTGAAGATTTGAGGCCTGCATTTAAAGATTGAGATTTGCAGCTTGCATTTCAGGACAGAGATTTGTAGCATGAATTTAAGGCTACATTCTTGCGGCTTGCATTCAAGGACAGAGATTTGTAGCATGAATTTAAGGCTACATTCTTGCGGCTTGCATTCAAGGACAGAGATTTGCAGCATGAATTTAAGGCTGAAGATTTGCAGCACAAATTTAAGGACAGAGATTTGCAGCATGAATTTAAGGCTGAAGATTTGCAGCATAAATTTAAGGGCTGAGATTTGCACCCTGCATTTAAGGATAAAGTTTTGCTGTGTACATTTATGGATAGAGATTCGTGTTGTCCATATAAGTATAAATACTTGCAGCCTGCATTTAAGGACTGGGATTTGCAGCCTGCGTTTAGGGACTGGGATTTGCAGCCTGCATTTAAGGACTGAGGTTTGCAGCCTGCGTTTAAGGACTGGGATTTGCAGCCTGCGTTTAAGGACTGGGATTTGCAGCCTGCATTTAAGGACTGGGATTTGCAGCCTGCATTTAAGGACTGAGGTTTGCAGCCTGCGTTTAAGGACTGGGATTTGAAGCGTGCGTTTAGGGACTGAGATTTGCAGCCTGCATTTAAGGACTGGGATTTGCAGCCTGCATTTAAGGACTGGGATTTGCAGCCTGCGTTTAAGGACTGGGATTTGCAGCCTGCATTTAAGGACTGGGATTTGCAGCCTGCATTTAAGGACTGAGGTTTGCAGCCTGCGTTTAAGGACTGGGATTTGAAGCGTGCGTTTAAGGACTGAGATTTGCAGCCTGTGTTTAAGGACTGGGATTTGCAGCCTGCATCCAGCCCTTGCCATACTCTGCCGTCGATGCCGTTTGCTGTGGCTGCCGCAGCTTTCCCTGCACCGAGCCGGTTGGGTCTCAGCTGCTCACGCTCAGAGGTGATGTTTCTCCATCCCCAGCTCGTCCTGGACTCTCAGAAGCGCGTTTTCTCCTGGGGCTTTGGGGGCTACGGGCGCCTGGGCCACGCCGAGCAGAAGGACGAGATGGTGCCTCGCCTGGTCAAGCTCTTCGACTTCCCAGGGCGCGGAGCAGCGCAGATCTACGCTGGGTACACGTGCTCCTTCGCCGTCAGCGAGACAGGTCAGGCCTTGGAGGGGTTTAAAGCATCAATCTGGGGTGGTTTTGGGGTGCGCTGACCGCTGATGTTGGGGTTTGCAGGCGGCTTGTTCTTTTGGGGTGCCACCAACACCTCCCGGGAGTCCACCATGTACCCTAAGGCTGTGCAGGACCTCTGTGGCTGGAAGATCCGCAGCCTGGCCTGTGGGTAAGTCCAGCCCCCTCCCAAACCACCCCAGCTGCGTGGGGTTTGGGGGTGTGGGGTGGAATGGGGGGGACACGGGGTCACCTTGCCTCGGCTCCACTGCAGGAAGAGCAGCATCATCGTGGCAGCGGATGAGAGCACCATCAGCTGGGGGCCCTCACCCACCTTCGGGGAACTGGTGAGAAGGGTTTAGTGGGGACCCCCCCACCCCCTTGATCCCCAATCCCCCCTCAGCCACTAGTGGGAGGGGCTGGGTGCTTCCCACAACTCCTGCATTGATTTTCCCCCCTCTCTATGGGATGCACTTGACAGGGCTATGGGGACCACAAGCCCAAATCCTCGACGGCTGCCCAGGAGGTAAAGACCTTGGATGGGATCTACACAGAGCAGGTGAGCAGGGGGAGCCCCCAGTAAATAACTGCAGTGGCTGAGGCTGTACATAACTCATCACACCCATGGGGTGCTGGAGAGAGGCTGTGTGAGTCCTCCCCTTAAATAAACACAGCAGCTGAGGCCATACACAGCTCCTCACACCCATGGAATGCTGGAAGGAGGGTACATGAGAGCCTCCCCTTAAATAAATACGGTGGCTGAGGCTGTACACAGCTCATCACGGCAATGGGGCGCTGAAGGGAGGGTGTGTGGAGGCCTCTCCTTAAATAAAGAGGAGGGCTGAGGCCGTACACAGCTCATGACACCCATGGGATGCATTAAAGGGTGTGTGGGGCCCCCTTTAAATAGCTACAGTGGCTGAGGCTGTACACAGCTCATCGCACTCATGGGGTGCTGCAGGGAGGGTGTGGGGGGGCCTCCCCTTAAATAAATGTCATCTGAGCCTGGAGACAACTCCTCACACCCATGGGGTGCTAAAGGGATGGCATGTGGGAGGGCTCACCTTAAATAAAGGTGGTGGGTGAGGCCGTACACAGCTCATCACACCCATGGGGTGCTGGAGGGGAGGGCATGTGAGAGCCTCCCCTTAAATCAATACAGCAGCTGAGGCCATACACTGCTCATCACACCCATGGGGTGCTAAAGGGAGGTGGGGGGGTTCCCATTAAATGAATGCAGCAGTTGAGGCAGCACACTGCTCATCACACCCATGGGGTGCTAAAGGGAGGTGGGGGGGTTCCCATTAAATGAATGCAGCAGTTGAGGCAGCACACTGCTCATCACACCCATGGGGTGCTGAAAGGAGGTGGGGGGGTTCCCATTAAATGAATGCAGCAGTTGAGGCAGTACACTGCTCATCACACCCATGGGGTGCTGAAGGGAGGGCACATGGGAGCCTCCCCTCTAAGTAAATGTGTCCGCTGAGGCCATACACAACTCACCACAGTGATGGGGTGCTAAAGGCAGGGTGTGTGGAGTCCTCCCCTTAAATAAAGAGGGCTGAGGCCATACACAGCTCATGACACCCATGGGATGCATTAAAGGGGGGGGGGGCTTTGAAATCCATACAGCAGCCAATGCTGTATGTAGCTCATCGCACCCATGGGGTGCCGGAGGCAGAGTGTGTGGGAGCCTCCCTGTACGTAAACGTGTCAGCTGAGGCCATGCACAGCTCATCACAGCGATGGGGTGCTCAGACATGGCCCTGGATGGAAAGGGGGGGGCAGGAGGCCGTGGCCCCGTGCCTCAGTTTCCCCGTTGCCCTCCCGCAGGTGGCCATGGGCTATGCCCACTCCCTGGTGATCGCCCGCGACGAGACCGATGCCGAGAAGGAGAAGCTCCGCAAGCTGCCCGAGTACAACCCCCGCACCATCTGAGGGACCCCAGACCTGCCGGGACCCCCCCAAACCCAGCCAGGACCCCAGACCTCACCGGGACCCCCCCCAAACCCCGCTTTTCCAAGCCAGCCACGGATTTAACTACCTGTTATCCCATTCCCAAAGCCTTGGGGGGTTTATTTCCCCCTTCCCATGGCTTTCTGCGTTCCCGACCGTAGCAGGATCTTTTGGCACATCCAGGCTTAGTTTCGGGGGGGTTATTTTTTTTGTTTTTTTGTAATTATTTTGATTTTTATTTGTATTTTTCCCCACCTTTTTTTATTTTCCCTTTTCCCCGCTCCACATTCCCTGGCTGCGCCACATTCCCTGGCTGCGGGCTCAGGATACCGTTGGGGACCTGAAGAGCAGCAGCAAAACGCTTCTTTTCCCCCCTCTAATATCCCAATCTTTTAGCATTTTTCCCATATTCCCCCTGCTTTGGGTGCTTTCATTTTGGGGGATTCCCCCCCATGCTCTTCCAGCATCCCTGTTCCCGGAGGGATTCAGGATACGGATCTAACCCCCCGCAATGGGTCAAACCCATCCCCAGCATCCTTTTGGGGCTCCCCTCCAGCTATCGCAGCCCTCGCCCACCCCAGGGAGATCTCAGGTATGAAGAGGGGAGCCCCTAAAAGCTCGTTCTTGGCATTATTGATTCATTAGGGTTTAATTCCTGTTAACTCTGCCTGGTCTCAAGCCCAAAGCCCCTCCTACGACGCTGTGCACTGTGCTGGAGAAACGAGGTGCCTTTAGCAGAGCCTGGCTCTGCCTCCGCGCAACCCAAGGGTGATTTTAACTTTGAGTTCTGTCTTTTTAGGGGTTCTTTTGAGTTATTGGGGGGGGGGGGTGTCAGGGGCAGCATTTGCCCTGTTTGGGGAGTTTTACAGTAAAGCAAAGTGTTTTTTTTTTCATTTTCTTTGGGATTGGGGGTTGTTTTGGGGGGGTTAGAGAGCAAAGATCCGGGATTGGGATTGCAGTTGGGTGGAAAAGTGAAATATTCCACTTTTTTAGCAATAGTCATTTTTGGGGGCTTGTGGCACAAGTGGAGCCACAGCCCCAGTAAAATGGGGTGAAGAAATCACCCCAAACCCCAATTTTACCCCTCCAAAAAGCATCGTTTTGGCTCCATCCTGCCCGACGGCGACATGGTTTTAGCCTGGTTAAACTCCCCTTTCCGGCCACGGGTCGGAGGAGGCTCTGGGAAGGAGCCATGATCCCAAGGCAGGAGGATGTGGGAATGCCGCGTCCTTTAGCAGCAGGGCCTGGGTTAGTGCTGGAATTGTCTTCTTCATGGTTTGGTTTTTTATATTTCTTGGAGGAAATGTTTAAATAAAGGCTGTCATTGTGTACACCCCCCGCTCCCCCCTGCTTGTGATAGCAGAGCTCAATGGAGTGCATTGAACCCAAAGGACAGGGGCAGGGGGATGCCTTTTCTTCCCCAAAACCATTAGAGGGCATCATCCTGCTGCGGACAGCACCCTCCATCCCAAAATACTCCCTCCCCATCCAATATTCTGTATTGCCCTGTAATATTACATGGGCAGGATGCAGACACATCCTGCGCACACAGCTGAGCATTGACATGCATGCACGCGTGGTTTCGTGCATGCATGTGGCTTTACACACATGTACATGTGCGTGTTTCTGTGCATGCCTTTGGCTTTAGGGCACACAGGCATGATTGCATGCATGCATGCATGGTGGGTTTGCATGCACAAGTGATTTCTGCATGCCTGTAGCTCTGTGCAGAGGTGATTGTATTGCATGTATGTGGGCTTGTGCATACATGCATGTGTGTTTCAGCTCATGAACATGGATCTGTGCACGCATGCATGTGCATTTTGTTGCATTCACATGGTTTTGTGTGCACAGGCGTGTGTATTTCTGTGCATGCGCATATTTCTGTACACATGCACGTGCATTTGAGGACATCAGACATGGGTTTGTGCACATTTCTGCATGAACATGGTTTTGTGCACCCATGCACATGCTTTTTGGTGCATGGACGTGGTTTTGTGCACCATGAACATGCTTTTTGGTGCATTAACATGGTTTCGTGCACCATGATCATGCTTTTTGGCGCATGAACATGGTTTTGTGCACCCATGCATGTGCATTTGTGCATGAATATGGTTTTGTGCACCCATGCGCATGCTTTTTGGTGCATGAGCATGGGTTTGTGCACCCACGTGCATGCTTTTTGATGCATGAACATGGTTTTGTGCACACGTGCATTTCTGCATTAACATGGTTTTGTGCAGCATGAACATGCTTTTTGGTGCATTAACATGGTTTTGTGCAGCATGAACATGCTTTTTGGTGCATTAACATGGTTTTGTGCACCATGAACATGCTTTTTAGTGCATGAACATGGTTTTGTGCACCCATGCATGTGCATTCTGTACATACACGTTCCTGGCATGCACACAGCCTTGCACACGTGTTGGGACATACCCATGTGCACTCTGCACCTGCAGCACCGCAGCAGCACCCAGGGCACCCTAACCCCACTCTCCACGTTTCATCTCCCCCTTTAACCATCCTCACTTCCTGGCTGTACCGGGAGCGCGATGCCCACGCGCTGCACCACCACCAAGAGTCACCCCAGGAGCACACCTTCCCCTTGAGGCCCCAGCTGCAAACCCTGCACCAGCAAGAGGAGAAACCTGCAGCCCTGCTTTATTTTGGACAGGCCAACGGCCACCACCGCTGAAGGCACTTGTGGGATGGGGACGGGGATGCGGGGGCTGAAGCCACCTCAAGGCACCATGTGCCACCATTTGAAGGCAAAGGGCTTACGGCGGGCATTGGTGCCGCAATGGACCTCCCCAGAGAGGACATGGTAGGAGAAGTAGTCATCGATGAAGGTGCAGGTGAGGCCCAGGGGCTCCAGCAGCGCCCGCACCCGCTCCTCCAGGCAGCACTGCCCACCCACCTGCGGTCCAAAGGGCTTGGGGATGCCCAAGTGCCTGCCCAGCACCAGCATGTTCACCTGCAGCCAGACCAAAAGCCAGTGTTTTCCACCCAAAAGGGGTGTTTGCAGCAGAGAGAAGGGTGCTGAGGGTCTCACCATGTCTGGGAAGAAAGCTTCAGCGCCATGGGCAGTGTCACCTCGGAAGAGCTGGGGAATGTCGAGGATGTCCGGCTCGGATAGACCCAGAGACCGCTTCAGGATGTCCCTGTTCCAGTTGATGCAGCTCTGATGGGAGGGAGGGATGGACACAGGGATGGAGAGATGGAGGGACAAAGGGATGGGCAGATGAAGGGAGGAATGGGTGGACAAAGGGCTAGAGGGAGAAACAGAGAAGTGAAGGGATGGATGGATGGATGGATGGATGGATGGATGGATGGATGGATGGATGGATGGATGGATGGATGGATGGATGGATGGATGGATGGACAATGGATGGATGGATGGATGGATGGATGGATGGATGGATGGATGGATGGATGGATGGATGGATGGATGGATGGATGGATGGATGGATGGATGGACAAAGTGGATGGATGGATGGATGGACAAAGTGGATGGATGGATGGATGGATGGATGGATGGATGGATGGATGGATGGATGGATGGATGGATGGACGGATGGATGGATACAGGGTTGGAAGGATGGACATAGCGACGGGTGGAAGAATGGAGAGGTGGAGAGAAGAATGGGTGGACAAACGGAGAGATGGGGTGGTGGAAGGACAGAGGGATGGACAATAACGAATGAGGGGATGGAGAGATGGACGGAAGGATGGGTAGAAGAGGGAGGGAAGAATGGAAGTATGGACAGAGGGATGGAAGGACACAGAGGGAGATAGGGATGGGTGGAAAGGAGCCCCCTGCTCCCATTGCTCACCTGCACATAACTATTGAATTTCCGGAGCCCTTCATCAGCCAGGATCTCGGTTATGGTTGTCCTGGGCACCCCTTCCAGCCCTGCAGCACAATAACTGGGCAGGAATTCCTCCCCCAACACTTTGGGATGAGACTCCCGGCTCTCATCCAGGAGCTTCCCCCATTTCAGGGTCACTGTAGTGAGTTCCATCCCAACCCAGGACATCAAATCTGCGCAGCTTTATACTCAGTTCTGTCCCCATCCTTGCTGCTGGCAGCACTTCCCACCCATCAGATGGGTTTAGGGGGGTTGTGCACCCATCTCACTGCACATTGCAGGGAAAAGGGAAAAACGAACCCACTGAGCCCTGTTTTCCATCTTCCCCTACCATGGAACATCGCTGCCTCGCCAAAGCCCTCCTCTTGCTTCTCCTTGAGGAGCTGGTAGCAGGTGCTGGGGCTGGCCAGGAGCAGCCGAAAACCCTGAGGAGGGAGAAGGGATGAGGTTGGGGGGGGATATAAAGGTTCCACCCCACTTCTTCCCCATCATGGGACTCGTTACCTTCCGATCGGGCGCAGGGACGAAGCTGAGGAACTCATCCACGTGGCCAACAGCGAGCCAGTCCGAGAACAGCTCCACCGGTGCCTGCACCTTCTGCGCAGTGAGGAAGTCCTTGACAGCCTTTGCCATCCTCCTGCCACCGAATCTGGGGGGGGCACAAGGAGGCAGGTGACATTCTGGGGTGCCCAAGGGGATGCTCTGCTTGTATCCAACCTCAAACGGTCCATAAAAGTCTTTTTGGAAGCTGTTTTTCCTTTGCTTTGACCCCCTCATCCTGCATCTCACCTGGGGAAGCTGCTGCCAATCAGGATGCGGCCCAAGGGGTACTCCTTGCCCTGCACTGTCACGGGTGGGCTCACCTCCAAATTCCCAAAGGAATCCAGGCTGGAAGAACCCTCCGGTGCTTGCCGAGCCACGTAACCAAAATCAGGGCCCTGGATAGGGGGGAAAAAAGGTGATAAAGGTTAAAAGGAAAAGTCTGTAAGCATCCAAAGTGCATCACTCCCAAATCATCCTCTGTGTTGGCTCTTCCCTTCCCAAAATTGCCAGAAGAATCGAGATTGGTCACATTTTTTTAACGGATTTGCAAAGCTTTATGCATTCTGGGAAGGAAGAAAGAAGGGATCAGGTACCAGGATGCTCTTGACAGGGAAATCCTTCAGCCCCCGGTCACGGGGTGAGTCAAAGACGACAGGGAAGGTCTTGTGGGGAGCTTGGACGTAGCCAAATTCAACTTCATCCTGGAGAAGGAAGGGATGGAGAAGATGGGCAGGAGCTGCTGCAGCAGGGCTGGGGCTGGGCATCATCCTGCACCCACCTGGATCCAGCGGTCCTGGCGGTTCTCCAGCGGCGGGCACACGGTGAGCGGGCACTTGGCTTTCTCGGCCACAGCACCCACAGCTGCCACGAAATCCTCATTGTTGTCCACACTGGGAAGGGAAACAGCATATAGGATTGATCCAGCATCAGGCAGGATGCTGCCACCCACCCAGCACCCACCTGCAGACAAAGACCTCCAGCGGTGCTGCGGTGTTGGGGGTCATGATCCACGGAGCCATGCGGAATACCACGGTGTCCGTGAAAATGGGAGTCTCCAGCAGCCCCTGCATGGCAGAGGGACAGTGTTTGGGCTCTGCTGCCTCCACCACGGCTCAACCCAACCCCACCACTGCTGGTACCTTCTCCGGGCTCTCCAGCAGTGTGACATGGAAAGCCACCAGCCCTGAAAAGCCAACATCAGGGAAGGCGAGTCCCTCCACGTAGAAGATGCTCTCCTCTTGATGCCGGCTGGGTTTGATGGTGTAGGCGAGCTTTGAGCCCCCCAGGACGTGCTTGTACTCCTCCAGTGCAACACTATCTGTGGGTACAACCCCTTTAAGCAGCTGAACCTCCTTTTCTGCATGATTTTAGCACTATTTTCCTTGCTAAAACCTTCCCAAAAGGCTGCATCTGATCCCAGGGAGCAATGCACAGTGGGGAGCATCACCCAGTGCATCAGATAAACCCAGCATGGGATGTAGGATGAATGCTGCAGAAGTGGTACCCACTCTGCTGCAAGGATTTTGCTTGAACCCCAATAATTAGGGGTGTTTCCCCTCCCCAAACCCCAGTGTTGGGCACTCACTGCCGCCGTAGAAAACACCGACTTTATCAGCATCACTGTAGTCCACGTGGAGGACGAGGCGGTGGCCGGTGAAGATGGTGCGGGGCCCTCGGGTGCGCAGCACCATCTGTGACATGTCCTTCAGGTCTGGGGTTGGAAAGGGGTGTAAGAAAGGGAAATCTGGGGGGCAAAAAGTAGGAAAAGGAGGTTTGTTTCATGGGATGTGCTGGTACCGTCGTAAGAGCGGATGGCGGTGTCACTGTTATCCAGCATCTTGGCTGTGGGATCATCTCGGTCGCAGTTCACCAGCAGGATGGCCCCATGTCCATCAGGACCCCATGTCCATGTTGCCTGGCAAAGGGATGGGCAAAGCAGGGCTTGGGGGGTCAGTCATCACATTCCCCATGCCACAGAAGTCCTTGGGGCCTCCCAGCCCGCTTTGTACCTTATCCAGCAACGTCCTGCTCACCGTACCACCACGGGTGGTGTCAGCATCCAGCGAGACCTCTGCAGGGAGAGGGGTGCTGAGGGGGCACATCCCCACCAGCACCACAGTTTGGGGTTCCCCACACTCACTTACCCACGCAGGTGAGGTACAGCATGGCTCTGCCCACGGGCACCCCGCCGGCCTCCCCAAAATAGGAAATCCTGACCTGCAACAAGGAGCGTGATGCTCAGCATGATGCAAAGTGGGACTGAATCCTGCGGGGGCACCAGCACCCACCTTTTCATCACCCACATCCTTGCTGAGAGCATCCATGGACAGCAGCACCTCGGCACCGGCAGCCAAGGGCCAGCGGCTCACGCTGGAGGGCATCTTGACGCTCTGTGTATCATGCACCACATAGACCTTCACTCCTGGTGTTCCCTGCACGTGGAAGGTGACGGCGTCTTTGGGTGCGGATCTGGGGAGGGAAAAGCGAAGTGAGAGCCCCACATGGGGCACTGAGGGAATGCTGCAGTGTGCGACCATCTGCAGGTGATGCAAATCCTGCCACAAGCAGGAAATACTGCACTAGGTAAGGAATCCCACAGAGTAACCATTGGAGAGGGGCTTTGGACAAGGGCCTGAAGGGACAGGCCAAGGGGAATGGCTTTAACCTGCCAGAGGGGAGACTGAGATGAGCTCTTAGGCAGAAGCTCTTCCCTGTGAGGGTGCTGAGGCGCTGGCACAGGGTGCCCAGAGAAGCTGTGGCTGCCCCATCCCTGGCAGTGTTCAAGGCCAGGTTGGACACGGGGGCTTGGAGCAAGCTGCTCTAGTGGAAGGGGTCCCTGCCCGTGGCAGGGGTTGGGGATGGAGGAGCTTTAAGGTCCCTTCAGCCCAAACCAGTCTGTATTCTACGACTCTATGAAACCCTTCAATAAGCAGCAGATCCTGCAATGTGCAATGGCAACAAGTCATGCAAAACACAACTGCAACAAGTTCTTCAACACACAACACATCCTGCAACAGGCAAGTGCTCCAAGTCCTTCAATATGCACCAAATCCTACAGAACGTGATTACAACAAATCCCGCAAAAGGCAACTGCAACAAATCCCAGCAAAGGGGATTACAGCAAATCCTGCTGGAGGCAACAAATCCTGGAGAGCAGCAAATCCCACAATGCACATTGCAACAACCCCTGCGACACACACAGGACCTTGCAATATTCAACTGCATCAAATGCAACAACAACTTCCAATGCAATTCCAACAAATCCTGCAGTTTCCCATCGCAGCACCTTGGAGCTGTTTGGGAGTTGTTTTTTATGGCATTGGCCTTCCCAAATAGTCACATTTCCATGCCCTGAGCAGTTGCATCCCCTTAAGAGCAAAGCAACGCTGCATGGCCGCGCAGGCTGCAGCTCGCATGGCTCCTCCCCGGTGCAAGAGACCACGGGCGATGGGCCAAGGAGCATAAATCCTGACCTGTGAGGAGGGAAGCATGGCAAAACCCACCCCAGGGGCAGCGGGAGAGGATGGGAAGCTGTCAGCAGTGGTGGCGCAGTGGGTTTGGATGTGTTAGAGGAAAACTCAGACCTCAAATTGGGGTTTGAGGAAGCTCGGGTAGGGCTTTAAGGAAACAAAAAGCAAAGCCAGCTGCTGAAAAGCACTTGAGCTTGGGCTGGAGCCAGTGAGGCAGCTGAAACACCCAGCGCCAGGAGGTGACACCCCGGCCAGCAGCTCCATGGTGGTTTCACCCCATGTTCCCCAGAAACAGGGAAATAATTCCTTATTGCAGGAGGCCCTGGGGCTGGGATGTGAAACTCAGCTCGAGGCATCACTTAAAGCTCCCAGGGAGGTTTGCAACACAAAATCCCCCTTGGAGGGGTCACTGCTTGGTGGATGCATCGCAATTCTGAGCATCCCTGTATTCCCAAAGCTCAGCATCCCCTGAGAAAAACACCCCACGCAGGAGCATCCCCCCCCCCTCCTTGCCCTGAGCTGATTTATCAGCTTGATTAATGGGATAAAAGCAAAAGGTTTTAATGTGTTTCCCCCCTCCCAGCTTACCCGCAGACATCCAGGGAGAGCTCGGTGCCCAGCACGCAGACGGTGCTGGTGGGACGCTGGGTGGAAAGCTGGACGCGGCGCTGCTGCGCCATGCTGGCAGGGCCCTGGGGCACCCTTGGGTGCTGTGACGGGTGGCACGAGGGGATTTATAAAGCCTGGCTGCTGGGAGGAGATCAACCAAAGCCTGGCTTAATCCCACCTCCAGGCTTTCAGCCTCCGGGCTGGGTGTGAGCAATGCCCGCCCGTGCTTCCCAGTGATGGAGCATGAATCAGTGCAGGGGGAAAAGCACCCCAAGACACCCACGAGGGGAGGGGGGGTTGCTTTTATAAGAACCTCGGGGGTGTGTTTTTTTTTTCCCCCTCAGCACAAAGAGACACTGATGTGACCAACCACCCATAAACCCACGCTGTAAAATATTCAGTGCGACACAGGAGCCGAGCTGGGGCCGTGCCAGCGCCGGGCTCGGTGGGGTTTTATTTCCCTTCCTGAAGGGCTGCATTTGCTTAGCTGGGAAATGTGGCTTTAATTCTTGTTTTAGGGAGGGTGGAAGGTGCAAGCTGGGTGCTTGCCCCATCCCCTGGGTGCTGCATGGGCCAGGGGGTGGGTAAGTCACCTGCAGTGGGGACAGCCACGGCTTTAATTGCCTTTGTTTTCATGAAAGTCTTGTCCTGGCGTGGGATGCCCTTTGTGGATGCAGCTGTCCCCCACCAACTCCCTGCAGGGTCATGCGCTGCTGGAATTCAATAGCGCTCCTTTGGGGCAGGGGAAACACAACAGAGCCATAACTGCAGGGGAAATGGGGTTAGAAATCATCTTTGGGGCAAAAAGAGGGGTGTAAAGCGGGATGTGTGACCTTTTTTTGGGAGCATTTCCCTCTCCATCTCCAGCATCCTTGTGGCGTCACAGCAGCTGGTGCAGCTGCGCTTTCACACCTCAAGAAAGTGCTGCTTAGAAAGAAATAGCCCCCCCCAAGCGTGGTTTTAGCCCTATAATAGCCCTCGGGGTTGCACAGGGCTAAGTGATGCCCCAGGCAGGGGCAGGTTTCAGTTCCTGGTGCTGGCTCCTGCTGGGTGAGGGCAGAGGGGCCAGGTTGGCACAGGGAAATGCTGTGCTTGGGTTGTGATGAAAAGGTGTCCTGGAGCAGTCGGGGCGGCTGCGAAGGGAGAAAGTGTAAAAGGATTTGCACAGGGAGGGGGCTCTGCATCCCTGTCATGCTGGAGAGCTGGTCTCCCCTGCCAGAGGTGGATTTTTGGTGGATATAGGGGAATTTGGGAGGGATTGGCTACAAACTTGGGACTATGAGACCCTTTAATATCAGCATGGGGTCTCAAAACCCCAAAGCCTGCTGACTCGCATGCACCATGCTCCCAAAGTGCTGTCCCTACCCCATAAAACCAGCACTCCTGTAAGAAAAGCCAGGTTTCAAATGATACTTTCAACCCAAGAGATAAAGGATGGGAGACAGGGAAGAGCTGCACCTTTGGTGTTAATGCAGCTTTATTGGTGAGACCCTCGATTTTTCTGCATCTCCTGATGCAGCAAATGCACCTTTATGCTCCAGTTGCAGGACCTGGGCCCGTTGCCGGGTGCTTCAAGGCACCATGTGCCACCATTTGAAGGCAAAGGGCTTACGGCGGACGTTGGTGCCACAGTGGACATCCCCAGAGAGGACATGGTAGGAGAAGTAGTCATCGATGAAGGTGCAGGTGAGGCCCAGGGGCTCCAGCAGCGCCCGCACCCGCTCCTCCAGACAGCACTGCCCACCCACCTGCGGTCCAAAGGGCTTGGGGATGCCCAAGTGCCTGCCCAGCACCAGCATGTTCACCTGCAGCCAGACCAAAAGCCAGTGTTTTCCACCCAAAATGGGTGTTTGTATCAGGTGTGGGTGGAAAAAGAGGGGAGGAGGTGCCAGGGTCTCACCATGTCCGGGAAGAAGGCATCTGCACGGGAGCCCCTCAGGATGAAGAGCTGGGGAATGTCGATGATGTCCTGCTCACTGAGCCCCAGCTCCTGCTTCAGGAGGTCACGGTTCCAGTCAATGCAGCGCTGTGGAGAGAGGGGACCTGGAATTGCCACCCCTGGCCACGCATGGATCCCTGCGTGCCCCACTGCATCCTGTTTGGATCCTCACTTGCTCCATCACATCCCACTCCTTGACCCATTCCCAACTCAAGGAACCTCTTTTTCCGTTGGTTTTGACATCTCTGCAGTCACCTGGGGCATCTCCCCTGATCTAGTTAAAGATCTCTCTCCTCCTTGCAGTAGGGTTGGACCAGATGACCTTTGTAAGTCCCTTCCAACCCAAACTATGCTATGATTCTATGATCTCCCACTGGGACAACGAGCTTGGGATGACCCAGCACCCAAGGGTGCCTGCTCCTTCATAGCTGCTCTTCTTGCCTGCCTGCTTTCAGACAGCATGGTCCAACTCATGCCCCAGTTTCTTGCTATTCCCCAGGATCTCCCCAAATGCTCCCTGGATCCAGAAATTATCCGGCAGAAACATGCAAACATGGAGAGAGCAAATGCACCCAAATCCACAGCTGCAGAGACCCACCTGCACGTGCCTGTTGTCATTCTTCAACGGCTCATCTGCCAGGATCTCATCGATGCTTTTCCTCTCAGCATTCTTCAGCCCTGCATGGGGATAGGAGAAGAGAGGTGAGGGACAACAGGAAGGGATGCTGGTGGTCCCCACTGCACCACAGGGATGCTCAAATCCTTACCAACAAATAGTGTAGCTTCACCGTGGCCCTGCCTCTGCTTCTCCTTGAAGAGCTTGTAGCAGGCATTGGGGCTGGCCAAAAGGAGCCGGAAACCCTGTGGGAGGGAGTCTGGGAGTCATCACTTTGCTGTTGGTGACATATTTTATCCCACCACCGTGCTGAGAGACACCACACAGATCCCAAAGCCAGCCTCAGGCATCACAGGCTGCATGGGGTGCTACCCAGGGAAGCCACCCCAAAAAGAAGGAGCATCAGCCAGCAGGAGGAGGGAAGACAAACAACTGCAAAAGAGCTTTTTTCTTTGCATTTGCAGGAGCAGGGATGGCTCCAGGGGTTGGTACCTTCCTATCATAGGCTGGGACGAAGGTGAGGAATTCATCCACGTGGCCCACACTCAGCCACTCCGAGTAAACCTCCACCGGTGCCTGCACTTTCTGGGCATACAGGAAATCCCTGACAGCCTTAGACATCCGCCGGCCAGAGGCCCTGGAGCAGAGAGAGGAGGAGAAAGCAGGGGGCCATCATACCCCACCCCAAGATTTACCCCCATCCTTCCCCCAAACATCACGCCACAGGGAGAAGGCGCATTCACACATCCCATTCCTATGGGAAACACCAGGAAGAATCACAGAATAACAGACTGGTTTGGGTTGGAAAGGACATAGAGATCATTCAGTTCCAATCCCCTGCCATGGGCAGGGACACCTTCCACTAGAGCAGGATGCTTCAAGGACCTGTGTCCAACCTGGCCTTGAACACTGCCAGGGATGGGGCAGCCACAGCTTCTCTGGGCACCCTGTGCCAGCGCCTCAGCACCCTCACAAGGAAAAGCTTCTGCCTTGTCTCCAACCTGAACTTCCCCTGTTTCAGTTTGAACCCATCACCCCTTGTCCTGTCGCTACAGTCCCTGATGAAGAGACCCTCTCCAGCATCCTTGCAGCCCCCTTCAGACACTGGAACCTGCTCTGAGGTCTCCACGCAGCTTCTCTTCATCTGAGAAATATATCTTTGTATTATATATAATATCTAATATATATATATATGTAATACCTAGATATATTAATAAGACAGATACCCATCTTAATACCTCTATTATGTATTATTATATTTATATTATGTATTAATATATCCCTATATTATGTATTCATATATATCTAGGTCAAACACATCTATAGGCAATTGTGCCCTGTTCTGCTCAGGCTCCTTTGGGTTTAATGTCCCCTGTCCTGGTGCATCTTAACTCACTCCTGCAAGCAGTGCTTTGCGTGGGGGCGAACTTTTCTTAGACAGACAGCAGCAGGCTGGGAAAGCATTAATTAAACCTCTGCTAATAAGGGATAATTACAGTCCCAGCAAGGCTGGGAAAAGACCATTTACCCTCCTCTGTAACCAAAGCAACCCCCCCGGCTTGCAGAGGGACCGGGATGGGAGCATCCCGTTTGTTATCTCCACTCAGACATCATTGATCTGGATTGGCCCCCGTTGTTATTTCTCTGGGAAAATAACCTCCTTTGTGGAGGATTTTGCAGGGTGCTCTTGTTGCTGCAGGGCTGCCTAGCACTGCCTGCCCAGAGCAAAACAATTTCCAGTTATTCAGGATTTTACCCTTTCCTGGATTTCCCTGCTTTTCCTTTTAATAGGAAATACAAAAATTAAGGACCCAGATGCTTATAGTGCTGTAAGATCCAAGCAGAAGCACCAGCAGTTTGGGAAGGGGTAAACATCAGGGCTGTGGCATGATTTTTTAAGGGATAACAATGTGGTCTGCATGGTAAAACTAGGATTTGATGGGAAGTGGCCTCAAATTCCCATTTGGATGGGAATTGGCCCCACATTCCCACTCTGAGTGGTCCAACCCTTTCTCCTACAAGGATTTTTGGTGCTTCTCCACCTCCTGGGAGAAAGGGCTCAAGCCCCCTCACATCTCACCAGGGCAGGGGGCTGCCAATCAGGATCCTGCCCAAGGGATACTCCTTCCCTCGCACTGTCACTGGAGGGCTGACATCCAGGTTGCCGAAGGAGTCGAGGCTGGTGATCTCTCTCCCGGGGGGCTCACGGGTCACGTAGCCAAAATCCGGGCCCTGGGGGAGAGGGGAGCAGTGACAGAGATGCCCGGGATGGGGGATTTTGTGGGGAGGAGGAGGGGTTGGCATCACAACACACACCAGGATCGTTTTAAAAGCAAAATCCTTCAAGCCTCTGTTCCTGGGTGAGTCGAAGACGACGGGGAAGACCTTGTGCGGTGCTTCCACATAGCCAAACTCCAGCTCGTCCTGTTGTGGGAAGAAGAAGAGGAAGAGGAAGGCTCCTGGCAGGGTGATAGCCATCTCCATGAGGCATGTGGTGAGGGTGGAGCAGGAAATGGGGCAAACCTGGCAAAGACTGGCTCTTGCCCTTAACCCAAGGGGGACAGCTGCCCTGCTGTCCTGGGGGGTGACACCACAGTGCCTGGCACAAGTCACCCCTGGGTCTATGTCCCATGGAGTCTGTCTTGTAATAGGGTCCCTCTTGCAATGCCCCCATTGGGTCTCTCCTGTAGTGTCTCACGGAGTCTCTCTTGCACTGGGATCCCTCTTGCAACATCCCTGTCTGTGCCAGTGGCCACCACCACCAGCATTCCCCATGCTTTAGTTCATGGCTGCCTGGCTCATCTCTTAGTAGCTAGGTGCTTCCCTCAGCAACTCAGCCAGTCCCTGCCAGGACTGTCACCCCCATTGATGGCACCTTACATGCCCCAGGAGCCTGTAAAGGATCAGAAGAGCTGCAATATTACAAGCATCAATTGATGACCTGGATCCAGCGGTCACTCCGGGTTTCCACCTCCGAGCAGATGGTCAGTTTGCAGTTGGCTTTCTTTAACAGGACCCTGAGTCCTTCCAAAAAGACTTCATTGGAATCTGAGCCTCGCTGGATGCTGGAGGAAGAGGAAAGAGTGAAGGCTGCAATAGGGGATCATGAGAAGCACCCCAATCTCCAACCATGCAGCCCATTCCTCATTCCTAACTATACTGGGCAATAGTCCTGCATGAGGTTAGACCTAGAGAGCATCCTCCAGCCTTTCTCCTTGGGGTTGCAATGAGTGCAGCAGTCCCTACCCAAATACTGCCTCCAGTATAACACGCATAAAGCCTGGCTTACCCTACAGCAGCTACATAGCAAGGAAGGGTTGAAAACTCCTCCTGGGAGAGTCCTCCAAAGCAGGAGAGCAGTGGGGTGACATCCCTCCTACCTGCAGACAAAAACCTCCGTAGGCTGCTGGGTGTTGGGCGTCATTATCCAGGGTGCTACGCGGAAAACCACCGTATCCGTGAAAATCGGGGTGCCTGGTGAATTCTGTGAGGGGCGAAACCAGTGAGGAGTCATGGTTAAAATCCCACCACGAGGGGACTTGGCAGGAGATGGGGCAGATCTCACATACCTTATGGGGGACCTCCAGCAAACTGGCGCTGAAAGAAACCAACCCAGAGAAGCCTCTGTCAGGGAAAGCCAAGCCTTCAACATAGAAGGTGTTCTCTCCACTGCCAAAGTGGTCCAGCACGTAGGAGAGCCTGTCCGGGCCCAACACGGGTATGTACTGGGGGTGCGAGTCAGTCCCTGGAGAAACACCGAAATACCCAACCCAAAATGGGGTGACCAACCTGTCCACCAGACTGGAAGGAGGCACCAGCAAGGAGGTGGCTGATGCCAGCATGGTTTGCAGAGGAGTGGGTGTGTCTCTTCTTCTCTGGGGAACACACTTGATCTTTCTTGTACAAAGAGGACTCTGTACCCTCAGGTCCAACCCTTTCAAGGTGCACGGCTCGAGTTAAGCATCTAATGATATACTTGGGTTCCCTGACCTGATTTTCGGCAGGGAGCTGCTGGGGATCCAGCTGCCAGGGTGTTCAAAGTCAAAAGGTGCTGCCTGACAAGATGGGCTGCTTTGGTGGCTGGGTCATTGCCCAAGCCAAAAAGATGCCGGGAGCCACGTGGGAGTTATCCACCCCGTGGGAATGTCAAAATCTCAGCAAGCTCCTTGAGAAAAGCTTTATTTAACCCTTCTTCCCATATAACCCCATCTTCTACAACTGCTTTGGAGGTACACGAGTGTTTCCAGCAGTTGGAGGTGCCCAGCCCTTAGCCACAATGAACTTTTATTTCAGGGTTCATCTGCTTCAGGGTCTGGAATATCTAGGATATCTACAGGGATATCTGGCAAGGAAGGAAGGAATACTTACGGATAGCATGGAAAACTCTCACTTTATCTGCATCCGACTCGGGGACGTGCAGAACCACCTGGTAGTCAGCAAAGATAGCGCTGGGACCTTGAGTCCGCAGCAGCATGACAGACATGTCCTGAAGGTCTACATTGAAAGGGAAGGATGAAGACAGAGACACCATGGAGGTCTTGCAAGGGGGAAACACCCCAGTGAGCCCTGCATATCACACCCTACCTGCAGTGGTCCGTATGGCTGCCTGACCACTGTCCATCCCCACCGCCCCGGGGCTGTCCCGGTCACAGTTGACCAGCAGCACAGCACCTTGCCCATTCGGACCCCACGTCCACTTGGCCTGGAGGAGAAACACCCAAAGGGAATGGAAGTTAGATTTCCCCCATCCCAACCACGGATGGGAAAACCCCACCACCGCAGCCAGGCTTGGAGGCCAACCCGCAACATGCAGCCGAGGCTGGTGGGGAGATAGTAGTGATGCTTTCGAGCCACTGAAGTTCCTAATCTCAGATTCTAGTAGGGCCAGCAAAGACTGTTTCAAACAGATCTTATCTTCTAACAAGCCAGAAAGTACCTTCCAGGACTCATACGGACACTGTGCTGTTTCTAGAAATGCATCTCATCTGATGCGCAATTCGGTGCTGATTGGGCTGCAGGTAATTACCCGGGTGCAAGTGCTGGGGCAGATGCAGATCTGTTGCCAAAGGGGGAAAGCTCTGCTAAAGTTGCAGCTGACTCATTTAGTGGCATGTTTCAAGTTCAAAAAGGAAGAAGAAGAAAAGGAAAAAAGCAGACTGTTCTCTCCTACATGATCCCTGGGGCTGGATTGGAAATGTAGGAGATTATGGAGTAAGAAAATAACCTTTTCCTCCTCAATGTTTAGGTTGAGCGTTTGTGAGGTTATTTGCCCTAATTCAGACGCCAGTGACACCAGCCAAGTCCATCTCCCTCCTGGAGGTTGTTAGGGAAGAGACTGCAAATGGGTACACCCAACACTGACCCTCTATACGTTGCTTACAGCAAAGCTTCTCATTACCTTGTCCTTCCCTTTGCTCTTCACTCTGCCACTACGGCTCAAGTCCACGTCCAGGGATACATCTGAAATATCAAGAGAGAAGGAAGCCATTGGCAGGGGAATGAGCTCTTGGTGGCATTTTGCTTCATCCTTGGCATTAGCAACAGCAATCCCAACTTCACACCCCAAATCTGCTGCAGACCTCCAAAATGCTGATAGGAAAGTCAAATTGCTGATAGAGAAGCCAACCTGACGGCTTTTTCATGGCTTTCCCCTTTGATTGCCAGCTGTCTTCATGCATCTTGTTTCACCAGCAGGGACATACCCACTTCATGGCATATTTTGTGTTTTCACCAATTTCATATTGACTGTAGTGTTTTTCATGAACCCAAAACATGGTGAAGACATGACAGTGTTTCCACCATGGGTGAGTGGGCACCAAAATTAGGCTTGATGCAATGTCTGAGAAGAACTTTTCTTTAGAGAGCTCTTCTTGCCCCAAATCTCTGCCTCTGCTGCAACAAAGTAGAGGTTTACCTGCAGCAACCTCATCCAAACCCTACCTAAATCTGTATTAAGCTTATCTTAATAGAGAAATTCCTCCAAATGGGCTCTATAGTATGTGGAAAACACAGGCATGGAAACCAAGATTGTCTTTATCCTTGATACAGAGAGGAGGACACAGAGAACCTGGAAATGCAGCTCAACATCTAAGCAAGCAAAGAGCATTTATCAGGCAGAAGCCCTGCAGACAGCGGTGGCTCTGGATGAGGCCATCAGTCATGGGACGTGGGAAACCATCTTCGGGTGCAATTTTGGGAGGCATATGCATGACTTCAGGACACAGGTCTGTCTGCCATGTGAAAATCCCAAGTTTAGGGTAATTAATCCATCCAGGTGTAAGGCTCTGTATCCAGACTGGTTGTCTAGACTCCCTTTGTAGTCAGCAGAGGAAAATAGGCATTTCAAGGGAATGATTCATCTCTATCCTAAACTTCTAAAATAGGTCAGACAACTACACTTTGGTGCCTATTCCTCTCCCCTAACTGCGATACAGGTCGATGAGGAGGACACCAGGCAAAGTTGGGGGAGATGGTCCCCTTTGTCTCCTCTTCCGCTAACGCAATGGTGTTGGCAAGCAGAGGAGGATGCTTGGTGTGTGCACTGGGTGGGGACACGGCCCAGCCTCTGTCTCTTTTGCACCATGTAAGGCAGTATAATAGCTTTTTAATTATTTCCCTCTTGCTTGTCAGCATCAGTCAACACCCAAACCCTTCATTGCACATCACAGATGGGCAGCCCGCGCCCCCCACTTAACTCCCATCCCAGGAACCCAACTAGATCTTGGCATCCAAAAGTGTGGCTGGGTTTGGACAAGCGTTGCTGTAATACCTACCTACGCAGGTGAGGTACAACCAAGCCACTGAAAGCTCATTGTCTTCCCATCCGTAGTATGAAATCTTAACCTGTGAAGACACCACCAGATCATGACCCAAGTCCCATGTCCCGTCATGCTGAGTAGGTCTTTCCACTCATTGGGTTGACCAACCAACGCTATACAACCAGCTCTTGGAGGGTTCATCCAAGCCATTCTCCATTAATCATAGTTCAGCTGAACCATTTCTGCCTGCTTCAGCACAAAAACAGGCACAGAAAAAGCCAAGGTTGGAGTATTTTTCGCTGCCTGGCACAAGGTTGCTGGCAGCAGCTTTTGCAATCATGAAACATGATCTCCTTCTCCTTCTTAGTTTCTTTCTTCGGACACGCTAATTACACAATTCTGTTTAAATTTGAGGGTTTTCCCTTGAAAATAAGCATGATGTTAGCACTACTCAGAAGTTCTTGAGTCTTCCCATAATCCTCTTTTCTTTCCTAGGAAGCCTGACTTTTCAGTTTTAGTACATGAAAAACAACTAACCTTATTGTCATTGACAGTCCTGCTGATGACATCAATGGTCACTATGACCTCTATATCGGGATCCAGGGGCCATCTGGAGTTAATCATAGGTTTTGTCATGGGGCTGTGGATGATGTGGACCGTAACCCCAGAGGTGGCATGGACTTCAAATGATGCGGCACCTCTGGGGGTAGATCTGAAACAGAGAGCAGTGTGGGGTTAGAGACCAAGTTGTCCCTCCTGTTCTCCTCTGTGGAGCCAGATCCTTGAACCTGGAATTAAAATCCAGCTTTAACTGGATGGAAAGGACTCAAACCATCTTTGGGTGATGAAATGCATCGCCTGGATTTTATATGTATTATCTCTGTGGTGGTGTTGAGCAAGCAGAGCTCCCACTGGAGCTTCAGCACGTCTGGCCGTGGTTAAGCCCTAGATTGTGAATTGCTGAAGTTTGGACATCCAACCTCCCTCCACAACAGCAAGAAAACCCCCAGAATTTCAACACCCCACAACAAAACCCCAACAAAGAGCCAGGATGGTTCTTTATGCCAGCTGTGCAGGGAGATGGGTATTGCAGGACCATACCCTGACCTGAGAGAGGCTCAAACTGGAGCGAAGCCTGAATCCGAGCATGGAGAACCTGCACCCCACCTGCATGACATCCCTCGCCTTTGAAGTGCTTTCTACCTGCTCATTACAGGCCCAGTACCTCCATCCCAGGAGCATGAGTGCTCCGACCTGTCTGCCATCAGGAGCCAGCCGTGCAAAAAGACAGAGGGTGGTAAATTTTTACAGTGAGAATCAAAAACCACCCACACAAGAGATTTATTCCTGGTGCTGCCCTTGGCATGGGAGTCCTGGTGCCTGCAGTGGCTTGTAAGGGGAGATTAAAATGTCATCTCGCTTGTTGCCCCGTGTATTGAACATCATGCAACATCATAAATCCACCTGCACACTGTGCACACCAAGACTTCTCCAGTTTGGGTCTATTTGCCCTGATTTTACAGCCTTCACACCTCAGCATCACCACCGCATTCCCACTGTACTCCATGATCTGCCCCAAACCAGCCCAAACTACAGTCAAAGCTTGACTCATCCAGCACCAAATTCCCCCTTGTCACTGCTCTCCAGGAACAAAATGATCCATTTCTTTTAGTTGAAAGAGCATCCTCTGTCTGCTTTTTTAGACCAAACCTCAAATTTGCTACCAAGGAGCAAAATCAGCCCATTTTGGGGCTCAGGTTCCATGTTTGAACGGGTCTGAGCTTGCTCCAAGTCCAAATCCAGGGGAAATAATTGCAAATAATAGGGTTTATATATTCCCACCCATTAGATGGGAAATATAACACTATTTTAGGGCAGTTAAAGCTCAACGCAAAGCTCTTTGGGGGGACAGCAGCACATCCTGGCCCAGCTCCAACACACAACCCCAGTAATTGCCCCGCATGCTATGCCAACTGGCTTGTCCTGCAGTCTCTATCATTATAAATATGATTTATTAAATAATAACAGTGTAAGAGCAGGGTAAGTACAGCCTCCTATCTGGCCAATAAAGCAACCCCCAGATTTCATGCTGGAAAAATCTCTTTTGCTGCTGCTGGATTGTTTCTGCCTGAGCCACACATTTTATTCCTTACCCCGTTTTAGCTCTGTCCAAGTTGCTCGTCTTGAATGGCTCTTGCCTAATGTTTTCAAAGCCAGAAATAGACCTCTCTTAGCCAGGGTGTGCATGGGCTTTTGCCTGCAAATCGTCACGGCTCGGCTACGCTTTGACACCTCCTGTGTGCCAGAGCCAACCTCCCTTCTTTGGGTGCAGCTTCCCATGGGACATCATCTCCTAAACCAGATCCAGTGGGATATATCCATCATGCAACAAATGAGCTTGAGTTCATCCTTGGATGAACTTGTGATGAGGAATCAAAATGAGCTCCAGTTTTCCTCCTAGCACCCATTTCTCCTCCAAACAAAGAGGAAGAACACCACTGGGATCTCCCAAACCCCATGGATGAACTCATGATGCAGGCTCAAAATGAGCACTGATTTTCCCCCCAGAACCCATTTCTCCTCCAAACAAAGAGGGAAAACACCACTGGGCTCTCCCCAAACCCACCAACCCTATGGAAAACCATAGGGATCCCCCCATCCCAAGCCTTACCGGCGCATGTCAAGGAAGACCTCGGTACCCAACACGCAGACGCCATAGGTGGCGTGGCTGGTGGACATCTGCATGACATGACGTTGGGGCATGATGTGCCGGGGACTGCGGCCGCATGTGAAGGAAGCTGCTGCCTGGCTTGGTAGGTAAACCAGCAGGACTGGATTAAAAGGCAGGGGAATTTAACTCCTCCTTCCCTCAATGACGGGGTTTAGGCAGGGGACCCTGATGTCTCCACCTCCACCACCCAGCAAGCTGCCGCCCCGCTCAAGGAGATGGAGGTGATAAGGCAGCCCCTGGAGGGGGGGACAGGCAGGTTTAGGGAGGGGACACAGAGCAGAGGGGCAGAACGGGGTGGGTGACGTGGGATGCTTAGCATGGGGGATTATTCTCACCTTTTTATTCCCTTACAGCTCCATATAAGGACTCCAAAGCTTAATGCATTAAACATTTCCACTCCTCCTGGAGTGCAATATGGTTGTTTAGGGTTATTACAATACATGCTATCATTAATATAAAGCATTTTCCTTAAAACAACCCAAATTTTCCATCTGGCCGCTCTGCAGGTGACTCATGGCCTCAGTTATCCCATTAGGGCAATACCTGAATAAAGCCTAACAAAAGGAAATGTTTGTTCAGGTCAGTCCTTCCCATCATAACAACTCCTGAGAGCACGACGGGCAGAAACGAGTGCAGGGAAAACTGGTTATTTGGCAGGCAGGGAAGGGGAAAGCAACAAACAACAAACAACAACACAACAAGAGCCTTTCAGTGGAAATTAAAAGTCCACAGTGTTTTGTTTGGACTTCGTGTTTCAGGGGTATTGGGGTTTTTGGGGCAGGCAGCAAAGCTCCCACGGGAAACATCCCTATGGCTGGAAGAGAAGATAGGCATCTCTCTCCAGGCCATCCCAGGAGGCTTTTCCTGCCTGTGAAGAAGGAAACCACGTGGAATTAATCTTGCTGAAGCCAGGAAAGAGGTCTTTGCTGAACTCAGAGATGGTGCAGCAGCAAAGATGGAGGGAAAAGGCAACACAGGGATGGAGAACACACCAACAACCCCATCACTGCAAGGTTCAGCCTCATAGCAAGGAGGATATGGAGTGACATGGTCACGTCAGTGATGCAAGGGGCCCAAGAGAGCTGGAGCCAGGAGAATCACACTTTTGTGAGCAGCAGGACCCCTTGAAGATGAAAAGGTCAAGGCAAGCTGAGTGGAGCAAGAAGGGCTGGTCCCCACCACTGCACCAAGCTGCACGTCCTCAGCCAGAGGAGCAGCCACCCCCTGTGAGATCAAACCACCTGCTTTAAACATCTCCTGTCTACATTAAAGGGCTCCTTCCACCTTTAATTGCAGCAGGAAAACAAACTCAGCACCGTGTCTCGAACACGAGAACGGCTTTAATAACACTGGGAGCCTGCCAGGATGCTCTAGTGGGGAACAAGAGTGGCATTTCCAGGCCCTCCAGAACCAATCCTTGCTTGAGATTAAGATAAAAACCTGCTTCGCGAAACCCAGCACGAGCCAAACTGCTGATGTTCCTAGAGTTGGGAATTCTGTTGGTTCTCAAGCCATTCTAGGGGTGCATGAGCCTTCACACATGCCTCTGCTTCATCCCTAAGACCCTTCTGGGGTGAAGCAGAGCCAGCACGGTGGGTGAGGAGCTACCTGCATCCCCTCAGGAAGAGGCCGGCCATGGCAGCATCTCTACCAAAGAGAGCTGCAAGTCGGATTTCCCACTCGTGGCTGCTGGTCACACTGGTTTGGACTGGGCATGGTGCTGAGCTTGCTGCCTGCTGTGATTTTAGCATTGTATCCTGCTCGGCTGGTTTGAGCCCTGTGCTGGACAGGGAACACACCTTAATCCTCACGGGGTCAGGCTGGTATGGTCTGTAATCTGGAGGGAGGTGGAGGATGGTGGTTTCGGACTCTCAGTGAGCATGAGGGCTTCAGCAGAGGGTTCAGGAGCATGTGCTTCTCCAAACCCAGACAGGATCACACCCATCCAGAACGGATGGAGACACAGTGCTGAAACCTCATCTTCATTTTGGGCTTGGGGTTTTATTTCGGCAAGTTTAGTCATGGCACATTTGGAGCCACCACGGTCACTGCGGATGCTCGCTCCAGCCCAAAGCACCTCATCTTCATTGGGTGGTACCTACACTCACCTCTTCTTCCTCCTCCACCTGCTATTAGCACCGACATGCCCGTGCACAGGCAGAATGATGATTTTAAGTCATCTGGCCCATTTAGAGCTGAGTGTTTCTTCCTAATAACACCTTGTCCTGAGAAAGTTGCTATTAGATCCCTGGTACATGACAGATGGGACCCTGCCTCTCCATCAAATTGAGTGAGCTTGGTCAGCCTTGAGTTTGGGAGCTCTTTTCAGCTTTTTGTCCCCAATTTCAGCCTGTTTCTAACCATAATGGAGCAAGACTTGATGCCCCAGTGCTCCCCAGGAGCCCCACTAATAGGCCAGACCCCATTTGGGTTGTTCCTTCCTCACCCATCCTGTACCACCACTCTGTCAAGGAAAGTTTGATAGTCTCCCTAAGCTGATAATTACACCTTATTTATTACCCTGCATGTGTAATTGCAGGCAGGAACTTTTAAGAGCCATGTCAGCCTAATTACTTGCAATAGGACAAGGCATCAAACCAGTTATCAAGTCCCGCTTGGGTTTACATGAGGGTTTATTTGCTTTAGGCATGTAGCTGTAACAGCAGAGCAGGAGTATCCAATGCAGTTCCTTCCCGAGGACCTGCATTCCCCATCCCACTCGGAAGAAGGGCAGGAGATTAGTTTGGACCAGCAAAAAATGTTTTAAAAGCTGCTAAATGCAACAAAAAAATCCCCTTTTATCCTTTCTTCTTCCCAAAATAAAGGTGTTTGCTTGCTGGAAGACTTCATAGCTAGCAATGCAAGAGCAATGCACCCCATAAAACTCCTCTTTCACTTGTGCTCCTCCCGCCCACATTCCCCCCAGCTTTTCATTAAATGTGCTGCCCTATAAATATCTGCCTCACTGAGGCGTGCTGGATGCCTCCTCCATAGAGAGCAATAAAGCCATGGATGGGATCTACTTCACCCAAGCTCCTTCATCCTCACCAGTGGGTTGGTTTCGCCTCCAAAACAAAGCCAACACAGGCAGGAATGGGCAGGAACGGGCAGTGCCTCGTGGCTCAATGAGGCCAGGCACCTGTTTGCACCTCCTAAACATGAAAGGTCAGCTTGAAAGGACTCCATAGGGGAAACATTTCCCTCCCACTCTTCGCAAGAAGGCACGTGCCTGCAAGAAAGGAGCCACAAAACAACCCCCAAAACCTCTCAGCAAGCACCCATGGAGCTTCAAACCTGCATGAAGCCAGCAGCTTGGTGCTGCTTGGGGAGGAGATGTTGGGTGATGCGCATGTGAAAACCCTCAGGAAGCAGCTCGCTGGGGTTGTTTGCAAGCACCAGAGCTGGGATGAAACGAGGGCAAGCAGGGATCCATGAGCACAGGGCAGTTTCTGCAGAGCAGCTCGTCAGCTGCCAGATCTGATGTTTAAAAAGAAAGGGGAGAACTCCCCTGACCAGATTGACTCCAGCCATGAAACCACGAGCCTCCAGACATCTACGTGTGTGTGTATAAATATAGCTCTCTCTATACATGTCCTGTGATGGTTTACCATGGCTGATCTCCTACCTGATAGCATGGGGCAGAACCTGCATTGCTATGAGGCACTTCTGCCTCCTGAAAAATCCCATTCTTGCAGCATAAACCAAGGTTTATTTAGCAACACACAGGGGAGTCACCCAGGCTGTCATTGCAATGGGGACAGGCAGGTCCTTGCACTTGTCCCCAACACCAGATGGAGAGGATACCTCATCTACCTCTCTCCTTCCTCCCCACAGATGACATTGCAATGAGTGGGTGCTTTGCCAAAGCTGCAGCAGCTCCATAGAGACCTCCAGAAGCTTGCAAAGACCCCAAGAAGCTTTGAAAGACCCCATATGGCTTGCAAAGAGCAAACCTGGTTTCCAAAAACCCCAGGAAGCTGGTAAAGACCTCATCTTACTTCCACACTAATGTCTCAAACACAGAGACCAGCGCAGTGGAGGGGAAATGGGCTCTGGCAGCCCCTTCCCCACACAGTCCAGCTCTCCTCCAATTTTCCCCCAAAACAGGGCATTCCCCTCTTCTTTGTTTCATTGTGTGCTCCCAAGGAGGTGCAGGTGAGCTCAAGCCTGGCTCCTCCCTTTGGGAATTCAGGGCCACCCAAAAATCCCCAGAGCATGTATGGTTTCAATCCCATTTTGCCAGCAGATAACACTTGCTCCACAGGTTTCCTCCTACTGGCAAGTTCCAAGGGGTTCTACCCATGCCAGCACCATCACACCAGCCAGGCCATGGGGATATAAATACGCTTACATAGGATATATAAAACAACCCCCCAGTCATGCTGCTTTAGAAGTCACAGTGACCTTGGCATCTCTCTGTAAGATAGGAGGCATTTGGGGTTGTTTTTGAAGGAAAGAAGGATTTCAATACCATGTGTTTTCCTCACTGACAACTGAAAGACTAAACCAGAGAAATCAGGAACTGAAAATGGTCAAAAGAGAAGCTGCTTTTTGCTCATCTTCTTCCCAACGGATAGGTTTATACCTTGATTTCCCAGCCCACAGGTCCCCACAGAGCAGAGGGAGGTGAGGCCTCCCCAGCCCATGCAATGCCAGCTGCTCTCTCTGCTTTGGGGTGAAAAGAGGGAAAATAAGGCCCATAGAGTGCTGGAAACAGAGCCTGCTTGTGCAAACATTATGTGGGTTTGGTTTCATTTGGTTCTTTCTAAGTTTCAATGATTTCTCTTCCTGGTTCCTCTTTCACCAGTGTTTTTTACTACTGGTGGTTTAAATAGGCAGTAAATAGATAAATCATGATGCTTCTCTAAAGAAGGAATATTTTCCAGCTAGATTATGGTGTCTAAACCAGATACACAGCAGTGATGCTGCCCTGACCATGATGTTCCATGGAAGGCACAGAGGTTTCTATCTTCTTCTATAGAAGAATAAAAGGTTAATAGAAGGTTTCTATTTTCTTCTATTCCTCAGGGAGAATGGAATGGCCTTGACTAACACACACCCCATGCACCCCCCACCATTGCCCAGACCTCCATTTTCACATGCAGAAACCCAGCGAAACTGCCTCTTTTTGTGCTTAGCAACACAAAGTCCTCATTCACATTTGTTCAGGTCATGGCAAACACCCTCCAAAACCAACCAAACCCAATAAAGTAGGATCTGCTTCAGATGGGAAACAGGGTTTGAGTTTCCTTCCTACACCCCAGCCACGGAGGGAAGAGAGAGCACTAAGAGGAAGAGGGAAGAGAAGCCCAAAAGGGATATAAATAGGGAACATCAACCTGAACATTTCTGCTCCTCACTAATTGCTTGTGGCTTTCCAAATCTGGGGCAGAAGTTTGGGGTTTAAAATAAGTATTTAGCTTGATGTTAATATATAATGCAAAGGCCTGCGTGGGCAGCAATTGCTCCTGACGTGTGGAAAACCACCTCTGATTTCCCCACCTCAGCAGGTGCTTCCCTGCTTCCCTTTGCAAATAAGCAGGGAAAAAATCAAAAGGAGCGTCCTGCTCTAGCCTAAGGGCTGGAAAATTGTATTTCTTTCTTCCCAAGAGCAGCCAGAGCTGCTTCTTAAAGTGTATATAAAGAATGGGTAACCCACAGGTGCAAACACCAGCCAAAGCACTGCAAAATCACCTCCGTGTTGGGCTGCTCGTCCCTGTTTGGGGTCAGGGAGATGCTGGAGGGGAGCCGGGGACAGCTGGGGGAGCTGCTTGCATAGCGCTGGGAGCTGGTTGGGCTTGGCTGCCCACCCCCTCCATCCCTTCCCTCCCCTTGGAGATCATTTTCATGGGGCTTTAGAGGGTCCAATCCAACTGCTTCTCTCCTTCGGAGCATGGTGGGGGCTGCAGAGTTGTCATTCCAAACTCTGAAGGGCTCCCAAAGCAGCTTGATTTGCTCCAGGGTCACTTGAGGAGGAGGAGGGAGGCGTTGCTAAGGGGGAAGGAGAAGCAGCTGGGTGCTGCTGGGGGGCTCAGTGCCACACAGAGCAGGTGGGAAAGGGTGTGTGTGCCCATCGTCGGGGTGTCTGGGCGGCTGCAAGGGGAGATGCCGGGGGACCGCACGCTCCGGCTGCAGCACGGGAACCGCATCGAGGCCCTGTGTGTGCTGGGCACCTGCATCTCAGCTGATGTCTATGGGTGAGTGGCACACCCCAACCCCCCGTGTCCTCTTCCATCTCTGCACCCCACCTTCCTGCCTGTCTTCACCCCCCATTTATCCCTCTGCAAATCCCCCCTCCTCGTTTTTCCTTCTGCTTCCCCAAACTCCACAGCCCCAACACTGTGATTTAATGCATTTTGTGGGCAAAATGCTCCCTGGGCTTTGCAAAGCTGGACAAGACCCAGGAAAGCTTCAAGCATCAGTGTTTGCATGATGTGGTGCTTACCTGATGGTGATGGGTTTGAGCCATTTGTGGTCAACTGATCCAGTGTCATCTTGGAAAGCTGCTGCAGCAGGAGCCAAGGGGATGGGCTGCAGAGCAGGAGATGCAGCTGGGAGAGGGGAGGGAAACAAGATGTAGTTAGTGACCAAGGAGCACCCCCACACCACCAACCCTGCTCCCCTAAGTCAAACCAAGCCCTCTACCTCCAGATATATTTCCCCCTCTCCAAAGGTTGTTTCTGGTCTTTGCTGCTTTTGCAAAGCTTACCCTCAATGTTCAAGCCAAGCAGCACAGTTACAACTCATCTGGCACCTCTCCAGGTGAAATCTCCTCCCAGTGGGATTCCCAAAACCCAGAAACAAGGAAACCAAACCAGTTTTTCCATGCATAATTAAATGTAATTTAATAACTTCAGAAACACCCAGGCAGCAGCAAAGGAGCACTCAGATTTCCTCTCCCCACTCCCAGTGCAGGCTGGGGGGAGGGGGGCTGTTGGCATCCAGAAACCCAATAAATGATGCTGTAACAGTGATACAGTGTTAGCCCTTGGGTGTTGGGATCAAAGGGAGCTGCAAATAACAACCCTGGAAAGATAGGGACATTAGGGAAAAGGAGCCAGGAGAGGGGAAAGAGATGTGCAGAGCAAGGGCTCATTGGACTGGGAGTGGTGCAACTCCTGCTTCAGGGTTGACCAAAATCACCCCCACAATTAGAGTTTCCCATGGTGAAGTCCAGCTGGGTTGTCCCACTGTCAGGATGAGCTGTTAAATGCTGGGTTTGTCTCAGCTGGAAAATAAACATGGATTTCTCCCCTGAAGTACAAACCCAAGGTCAGTTCCAACAGCTCTGAGTGCTTTGGACTGGGGTTATTACAGATTGTAATCTGCACCCGTGGCTATAAAATACCCTCATTTTGTTAAAATAGCATGTTCAGTCCTAAAAAGCAAAAGTATAAAGACACTTGAAGCATTCCCAGGCAGGGAGAAAGGGCAGGAAGGTGCCAGCGGGGAGCGTGGCGACGCCAGCGTGCCTGGTCTTGGTTGTGTTCTGGGCAGTGGAATTAATTGCAGTGAGAACCAGGTGATTTTGGTGCAAAGCACTTACACCAGCGTGGTTTTGGCAGGGCGGCCCCAGCCGGGGCAGTCTCCTTCAGTGTGAAGCACACGGAGGGGGTGAGTGTGGAGGTGAGATGCCAGAGCCCAGCGGAGGTCGGGCCAGCCCCTGGCAGTGGGACGCGGTGGCCGCTGGACAAGGGGACGGTGCTGAGGTTCAGCATGAGCCGGGCCAGCACTGAGGTCAATGATAACAAGGTGAGAAGTGGGGTGTTGGGGTGTGGGATCTCCAGAGGGAGAACTTCCTTCCCAAACCAGGGATTTGGGGGTTTGCAGGTAACAGTCAGCTTTTACGCAGAGGGAGGGCAGCCCATCAACCAAGCTGGGGTCTTCCTCACTGGCATTGGTGAGTACAAAGGCTTCTGTGGAGCAATCCATCTTCACCCCCTTGATCCCTTGGAGGAAGGTGCTGTGATGTGGGGGGCAGAGATGGACCCAAGTTTACTGGATCTGGGGAGCTCTTGCTTTACCCAGCCTTGCTGTACCCTGGGATGAGGGTGAGGTCTCTCCATCCAGGGATCTCTCTGGATGTCGACGCGGATCGCGATGGCGTGGTGGAGAAGAACAGCCCCAACAAGGTAACTCACCCTCTTGCACTGCATGGGAAGTCCATGGGCTTGCAGAGCCTGAGCTCACTAAAGCCCAGTGAGGTGTTTCAGGCAAGCTGGACCTGGGGTCCTGAGGGCCATGGGGCCATCCTACTCGTCAGCTGTGACAAGGAGAACCCCTTCACTGTGGCATCAGACTGCGATGATGAAAGGGTGTTCAGCAGAGAAGGTAACTACAACGTTCTATGTACATATATATATAAAGAAGGTATCATAGAAAGCAAAAAATGCTATGTTATTCCCCCTCTTGAACCCTTTTGGAGGTGAAATCTTGCTTGGAAACCAGCTGTCCGTGAGCTGCTCTCTACCAAGCTGCTGAGTAAGCTTCCTACATGGGAATTCTCCTTGTTTAATGCCATCCAAACTAATTGCGGTCAAGCAGGGCACGAAACCCAGCCAGAAGCACAGCAGAGGTGCCACTGACAGCAGAGCTTGGCCCAGGGATGCTTCACACGGGTGAAAGGAGCTTGGGGCAAGGCATGAGGCAGGAACACACCCAGGTTCCTGGAAAACTCCAACCACACGGAGCCAATGCCCATCACCTTTTTGAGGCCAAGGACTGGCTGTGCCAGGGCTGTGAGGGGAGGGAAAGGGGCACTTGTTTCAAAGCACAAGCCCCAGGCTTTGTTAGCAGCTTGTTGTTCCAGCTTGCAAAGGCTGGTAGCAAGGGAAGAGCTTGGTAGGGGAGATGCAAAGCCCAGGAGGGAGGGTGCAGACCAGCCAGAGCTGCATGGTGCAACAATCCATCATCCAAGTTCCTCTTCTTTGCACCCAGATTTGCTGGACATGTCTCGGATGGTGTTGAGGACTGAAGGGCCCCAGCGCCTGCCCCGGGGGTATGAAATCATTCTCTATATTGCTGTCTCCGAAGCTGATAAAGTTGGGGTCTTTTATGTGCAGAGTAAGTCCTTCCTCACCTCCTCCTCTATCCCTTCCTCCTTGCTTGTGGTGCTTTTGAGATTCCTGCAAGCCCTTTGCTTTCCATCTCTGCCCTTGTCCTCTCCATGCTCTTCAAATGGCACTTCTGAAGGCCTCTGCATCCCTTTTCCAGTTTTTTTCCAGCGCTGAATATTCTCTTCTCTACCAAATGGAAAACTGGACATGAACAAGCAGAGGCCCAGAGCCATAAAGCCATTTATCAAGCTCATCCAGCACAGGAGTAGCAGAAAAAGCCATGTGTCCTGCCACCCAGATGTTTTATTACAATCACAACACACTCTACAACACATTTCCCCTGCTTGTTCCTTGTTGTGGCCACAGTGATTTATTTCCTGTGACCAAAGCCCTCATCCAGCCCAGAAACGTGGGTCTTCTCCCTCCATGCAGAGGTAGTCCTTCATCAGGAGGGGTGGTGGCATTGTCAGTGGGGGCTGAAACAGCAGAAACCCCATGAAAACACCTTCCCAGCGACCGCTCCATCCAAGGAAAGGCTGAGACACTTCTTCCTCACCCTTCTGGTGCATGATTGCCAAACTGAAAGCCCCTTAAGGTTTTAAGGTCCTTCTTCCAGGTGAAGTTGTATCCACCCATAGAGGCAGAGAAGATCCAGCACAGAGGGATCGCGGTACCTCCTTGCACACACTTGAAACCACCACAGAAACATTGGAGGTTGCCACCATCCCCTTTCTCCTCTTGCAGACCCCTTCTTCGGGCAGCGGTACGTGCAGGTGCTGGGCCGCAGGAAGCTCTACCACACGGTGCAGTACACTGGTGGGGCTGCTGAGCTCGACTTCTTTGTCGAGGGGCTCCGCTTTCCTGATGACACCTTTCCTGGGCTGATCTCCATCCATGTCAGCCTCCTGGAGACGCTGGCTGAGGTCTGGGGGCTCCAGGGAAGGGGTGAAAGTGGGAGGCTGCAACAGGGGCATGGAGAAGGGGATGGGGATCGAATGGAGAATGGTCCCCACTAATTTACCCCAAAAATGACCTCAGGGATTGGGTATTAGTATGAGGTGTCCCTGCCCATGGCAGGGGGGGTTGGAACTAGATGACTTTAAGGTCATTTCCAACCCTAACTATTCTATGATTCTATTCTATGATTCTATTTAGGGGGGATAGTGGTAAACAGGGTATGAAAGCTCCCCAGTTTCTGCTTGCCTCCCCCAGGGTATCCCTCATGCACCAATCTTCACTGACACAGTCGTGTTCAGGGTAGCACCGTGGATCATGACCCCCAACACTTTGGCACCGGTGAACGTCTTTGTCTGCAGGTAAAGGCCAAGGGAAAAGTGGGGAGGCAATGGGCAGGGGAAAAGGCATCTTCATCCCCATCCTTCCTGCCATCCACTTTCCCAGTATGAAGGATAACTACCTCTTCATCAAGGAGATAAAAAACCTGGTGAACAAGGCTGGCTGCGAGCTGAAGGTTTGCTTTGGCTACATCAACCGTGGGGACCGCTGGATGCAGGTAGGTGGGCACTGGAGTGGGGACAAAGCTTTCCCAACCTGCTGATGTGCCCCACACAGGTTTTCCTCCCTTTTTTAGGATGAGATTGAGTTTGGCTATACCCATGCTCCCCACAAAAGCTTCCCAGTGGTGCTGGACTCCCCTCAAGATGGAGGGCTGGAGCGATTCCCCATCAAGGATCTACTGGTAAGAGCAGGACAGTTGCTTGTATTCCCTGAGCAGCAGCTGAGCCTATTCCACCACTCCTAAAACCCTACTTGAACTTGGCTCCTTGGAGGGCCTACAGTGAATTTGTTTGAAACATGAGAGTTTAACACCTCTGCATGGAGATACCACCCCACCCATTTCCAGCTGGGAGGATGCCAACAGCCTCAACCCCTCAAACCAAGATCAGAGCCTAACCCACAGCCCATCTGGAAAGCCTTTTATCCAGAAGGTGCAGGATGAGAGGGAAAAGGAGGCTGTCATGCCTCTGGGAATGAAAGATTCCTGCCAAGCTCCAGGAGGAGAGTGGATTTCTTCACCCTAAGTATCCCAGCAATGGGCTGGTTTTTCTTTTTCTCCTCTATGCCTGTGAATATACAGCAGCTCCCAAGCAGGAGAGGAAGGGAAAACACAAGAGGAGTCAATTTACTTCCTTGAAAGAGAACAAGATGCAGGCAGCTGCCAAAAACATCCCTGTGGGGCTGCTTTGCCAAGGCAAAGGGCCAGCCATGGGCAGAGTGTGCAAAGCAAGCTGTCTGGGAAAGCAGTGAGCATTCAGGGAGAGACCAGGAAAGACAAGCAGGGGAAAATGATGGATTGAACGATCCCTTTGGAATACCACCATGCAGAAAGGGCAGAGCATCCCCAGATTGCTGCCACATAGACCCAGCCAGGCAGCAGCAGTAAGGGGAGAAGAGGGCAGCTCACTTTGTGCTGCACACCACTTTGGGGAAGGTGAAGAGCTTTCTAAAGCATTGAAATGCATCATTTCTCATCCCTGAAATGAGTACACCCAGTCCCAGAACCATCAGGCAGGATGGGAATAGCACACTGATCCACTCCTATCCATCCTCATTAGGAATTGTTTTGCTTCATATTTAGGAAGCAATTTCAGCCTCTGGAGCTGCTAACACTTTATACTCCAATTGCTGCTCTGAAGGCTTCTCTAATCCCCACTCTTCTCTTTCCCATCTCATTTTCCAGTTAGGAATATTTAGCCAGACATGACACATACTGGTCCTGTCCTCACCCCAGCCAAGCCCAAAGCCGGTGGGACCCTGTGCCAGGGAAAAGGAGATGAGAGGGAATTAGCCCCTCAAAATCAGTCTGGAACTGATAGGACTTGGATGTGACCCACAAACCTGGGATGAACCAGGACCTTGACAGTTGAAACCATACCAGCTCCGTTGTTTATTACACTGATACAAGCTCAGAGCTTGTGTTTCATAATCAGTCCCCCCTACAGCACCCAGGGAAAGGATTTAATCCTCAGACATGCACCCCAAAAATGCACAGGAGGTCTTGGGGAAAGGCAATCCTGGTGCACTTTCCCAATCCCAGCTTCTCAAACACCTTTGAATAACAAAAAGCAACTTCTAGATCACCTTCAGCTCTCTCTGCTCATTTTTAGGAACCTGCATATCTGTTTTACCCCACAGAAACCCAACACTGGCAAGTGATTGGGACTTAATGCAAACTCAGCAGACACCTGATCTCATCCCAAGGCTCCTGGGAGCTCCAAGCCCATACTGAGTTGATCCAGAGTTCAAGGACAGGTTCGAGGCAGGATTTTTGTCCCACCTCTGTCATTTTCACCCTGTTTTTAGCATTGCAATCTGCCCCTTGGGCATTCCAGCCACATCACCACAAGGGTTCATTACCCCTGCATGCACAACGCCTTAAACCCCAAATACATTAAGTCCTGAAAATCAGAGCTTAAGTAGGATTTAAGTGAAGTGCAGCCCTGATGCCTGGGGTGGATTTCCCCTACGGGGCTGAAGTTCCTCTAGCTCAACAAGAGCCACCCAGAAACTCAGCTTCAGGGCTACCCCAGCACCTAATTAGCTTAATGCAGACACAAAAACATTGGCTTTGGGACAGCAGAGACCTGTCCCACCTCTGCCCCTGGCATTTGCCACTTACCACTGAGCCCAGACAATCCAGAGACCGTTATCCTCTCACCTTTCCTCTATTCTTTGCCTCATCTCTGACACTTTCTTGCCTCTCCCCATCCATGGACAGGCTTCTCTCTTCATGGTTTGTTCCTACTGGAGTAGGTCTGACCCCAGCAGGAAGGAAAAAACTAAAGACATGGAAGCAGGGGAGACCCAGGGCAAAGCTCACAGTGATTTCTCTTCCTGCAGGGCCCTGACTTTGGCTACGTGAGCAGAGAGCCCCTCTTTGAAGCCATCACCAGCCTCGACTCCTTTGGCAACCTGGAGGTCAGCCCACCCATTACCGTGGCAGGGAAGGAGTATCCCCTGGGAAGGATCCTCATTGGCAGCTGCTTCCCCACGTAAGAGCTGGGAAACCATTTGGGAGCAAAGGAACCACAGGTACCTCCTAAACATCCTCAAAATCATGTTAATGGGCTGAATTAGCTATTCCCTGGTGAGCTGCACATGTGGTTCTCTATGGGATGGGTGCACTCAACAACCAGTGCTCAATCTCTGCCATCATATTGCACATTCCTTTCTCTTCTCCACCTCAGCAGTGATTTATGTGTACATACATATTAATGCATTCATATTTATCCCCCTTATCCCTTTCTCTTGGGGATATTTCCCCCCCTCCAGCTCTGCAGGGAGGAGAATGACCAGAATAGTGCGGGATTTCCTCTGTGCCCAGCAAGTGCAGGCTCCCGTGGAGCTCTACTCAGACTGGTTGGCTGTGGGCCACGTTGATGAGTTCGTCACTTTTGTGCCCACCTCTGACAAAAAGGTACCCCAAAACCCCCACACCCCTCTCTGCTGTCTCTTCTGAGATACTAATCCCATTGGGACACCTTTAAGGAAAACCCCAAAGCACATTTCTTTGATAGACCCAGCCAGTATTTGCTTGGGGGTTCACTCCTGTCTCCAAAACTGAGGATTCTGAAAGTAAAAAGGGACTTGCTGAGGTAATAATCAATACAAAGAGGAGAAAAAGGCACCTGCAAAGGCAGTCCGAGAAGTTTAAAGCTCAGGATCCACATGGGCTGGCCAGGGCTCTCAGCTGCTCAGCACCTCCCAGGTGTTCTGAGAAGCATTTTTCTTTGTCACTGGTTTTAGTGTTTCTGATACAAGAATTTTCCACCTGAGGAAAAAAACCCACCTTCACCTGGATGGTTCAGAAAGGGAGTATTTATACACACATCCACCCCCAAACCTTCCATGCAAGCTTTTAGCCCTCCCCGGGACTGTACTAAGCCCCCATAAGAGATGCCATCAAGACTGCAGTAAGCAGCTTCTAGTGCTCCACTAAGGAGACCATTTACAACTAGTAGGAAACAAGTCAGGTCACACATGGCACTCAGACCCTACAAATCCATCATTCCTATGGGATTAGCTTAATAATGATTGTTGGCTTCTCCTGAGGAAGTCAGAGCCTGATTAGTCATTTGTTCCATCCTTCCCCCTGAACTGCAATGCCAGAAACAAGACACAAAACCCAGCTTAACAACAGCAGTGCTCCTCACCCTCAATCTCAGCTCACCCAAACCTCCATCAAACTCACTCAGGGGGTTTACAAACCCCACTTGAGGTGGGCAGGATTGGACCCAGCTGCAGCCAGGCTGCAGTTTTCCTCCCTGCCCCAGTAGCAGTTTAACCCCTCAGGGTGTGATCTGGTCCATATTTGCCAACAGCATAAATCACTGAACCTCATTCCGATATAACCTGTCACCATGCATTAAAAAAAGACACTGAATAACATCAGAGACACCTGATTTTAAGAGTTTGAGCTCAGGTTCCTTGCAGAAATAAGCCCCTGAGGTCCCTGGTGACTGCTCTCCCTCCCTCTCTCATCCTCCACCCCAGCGGTTCCGGATGCTGATGGCCAGCCCTGCGGCGTGCTACAAGCTCTTTCGGGAGAAGCAGAAGGAAGGCCAGGGTGAAGCCACCATGTTCAAAGGCAAGGGGACAACGGGTGGCTTTGGCTGAGCTTTGATGTCAACTGAGACAACTGGAGTTGTCCCCATAGAGCAGCCGGGCTGAGGGCGGCAGCGCCTGTCTGACTGCGGGGACTGGGGGACATGGGGACCTTTTCCCACCCCATTGTCCTTCAGTGCTGGCAGGCGGGATGCCTGCCCACCATTCCCAGCCTCCTCAAGCCCTATTTTGGGAAAGCAAGTGGGATGGGAGGGATAAAGCCCTCTGCATGGAGGGGATGCTTGCTTGGTGGGATGGAGCATCTGTAAATGCCAGCACGGAGCAGGACGAGCACTCCCACGTCACTTGTCCTTCCCTCCCTGCAGCAATGACATTTTGGTCACCAGTTTGAGCACCCTTTAATTGTGGTTTTGAACATCATGCACCTGCATGGTGTGGGGAAAAGGTCTGCATACCTCCATGGGTCTCTCTGGGTCACTGCCATCCCCAAACAAGGAGCACCTCTGTGGAGGTGGCAGCTCCGAATGGAGCTGAATGGAGAACTTTAGCAGATTATGAGTCCTGTGGGATGACAGAACTTTCCAATGCACTTTCCAACAGCCAAAGGTTTTCTTCCCACCCAGTTTCCCAATAAACTAAGAATTGGGACCCCAAGCTCAGGAAATAGGGATTCTGGGGACTTTTCCCATCTCTATTCCCCATTTTAAGCTGGAATTTCACTACCACCGCTTCATTTGAAGGGAGTTTGCCTTTGTAGGGTACTCAGGGACAGACACAAAACGAGTCACCATTAACAAGGTCCTTTCCAACAACATTCTGATGCAGCAAAACCAGTACGTTCAGGTAAGAAGTGATATTTCTGGTAAGAATTGCTATTTCTTGCAATAACTGCCCCAGGGGGGTGCAAACCCTTAAGGGAGGTGTTGAATTCTGGCTCTCCTCCTGTGGTAAGATGCTTTGGGGACCATATCTACCTGTGTCCCCCCTCTCCATCCCCTCCAGCGCTGCATCGACTGGAACAGGGATGTCCTCAAGAAGGAGCTGGGGCTGCTGGAGGAGGACATCATCGACCTGCCGGCCCTCTTCAAGCTTGACAAGCAGGGCAAAGCCGTGCCGTACTTCCCCAACATGGTGAGGGGG
This sequence comes from Pezoporus wallicus, assembly GCF_028554395.1. Classification (NCBI taxonomy): domain Eukaryota; kingdom Metazoa; phylum Chordata; class Aves; order Psittaciformes; family Psittacidae; genus Pezoporus; species Pezoporus wallicus. The sequence goes on along the minus strand of NW_026639781.1, from coordinate 14,255 downwards.
AGCCCCGCTCCTTGGGTCCTCTCCAAAACCCAGCTTTTCAGTCAGGATGAATCCCAATTTGTCCCCATAAAGCACAATAATGACACCTGCCTGGAAAGAGAAAATATCCTCAGCCAGGCCCAGATGAGTTCAAATCTGCTCGTGGCGGGGTTAAACTGTGTCATTTTGGGGCAAAAAGAGGGAAAATCACACAGCATGGAGTGAGTTTAATGATAAAAAATGGGGAAAACAACGTTGGGTTTGGAATCCTGGGGGAAAGCAGCTGCAAAGAGCGCTGTGGATGCCCCATTTTGGGGTGAGGCTGCCGGAGGAGGGTGATGAGCACCTTCCCTTCAGCTCCATCAGCCCCAGCGCCACCGGGGCCCCTCTCATGTCACCCCTGCAGGTCACCATGATCGTCCTGGCCAAGGACCTGGGCATCCCCAAACCCTTCGGCCCCATAACGGGGGGTGAGTGCTGCCTGGAGCGACAAACCCGCTGCCTCCTGGAGCCGCTGGGGCTGCGCTGCCGCTTCCTCGAGGACGTGTGCTCCTACCACGGCAGGCTCGGGGAGGTGCGCTGCGGCACCAACGTCCAGCGCCGGCCCTTCGCCTTCAAATGGTGGCACGTAACGCCATAGCCGCTCCGCCGCCTCCTCCTGCTCCTTCTCCCACCCCGAACGGCTTCTTCCGTGTGTGTTGCTTAATAAATGAATTTGCTGTGAGGAAAGAGGAGGGAAGTTAAAGAATAATGGGGGATAACTGTAAGGGGAAGGGAGGGAAGCCCTCGGGGATGGTGAGGCAGGGGAATGCCGTTTCGCCCTTGGCATGGGGTTGGGGTAGGTGGGGGGGTCTGAGCGCCTCCCCTGCAAACAGAACGAGACTGGGAATGCACAGAAGGACGCACTGTTTTCCCACTTCCCAAAAAAAGGTGGGATCTGGGAATCCCGGCCCCGCCATCCCGCCTCGTACCACAGGGCGCGCCGCGCTCAACATGGCGCCTCCCCTCAGGCCGCCGCCACTCCCAAGATGGCGGCGGGCAGCGCCCGGCCCCTCCTTCCCCGCCTGAGGGAGCACGGGAGCTTCCTTCCGCCTCGGAACTGCGCAGCGCCAAGATGGCGGCGGCCGTGGTGGGAGTCTCCTTGAGGCGCGGCGTCCCCGCGCGGCTGCTGCGGGCCGGGCCGCGGCCGGTGAGGGGGGGGAGCTGCCGTGAGCGGGGCAGCGGGTGGAGGGACCTCGGTGGGGGGCGACGGGAGAAGGGGCTGAGGGCTTGGGGCGACAGAGAAGGGCCTGGGGGGCAGGAGGGGTGCAGAGGGCGCGCTGGGGGGCAGGAGGGGTGCAGAGGTGTCTGGGGAGGAGCTGGGGGTCAGGAGGGGTGCAGAGGGGCCTGGGGAGGAGCTGGGGGGCAGGAGGGAGTGCAGTGGGGACTGGGGAGGAGCTGGGGGGCAGGAGGGGGTGCAGAGGGGTCTGGGGAGGAGCTGGGGGGGCGCGGGGGGGAGCAGGGGGGCCTGGGGAGGAGCTGGGGGGCAGGAGGGGGTGCAGAGGGGTCTGGGGAGGAGCTGGGGGGCAGGAGGGGGTGCAGGGGGGTCTGGGGAGGAGCTGGGGGGCAGGAGGGGCTCAGAGGGGCCTGGGGAGGAGGTGTGGGGCAGGAGGGGTGCAGAGGGGCCTAGGGAGGAGCTGGGGGGCAGGAGGGGCTCAGAGGGGCCTGGGGAGGAGCTGGGGGGCAGGAGGGGGTGCAGGGGGGTCTGGGGAGGAGCTGGGGGGCAGGAGGGGCTCAGAGGGGCCTGGGGAGGAGGTGGGGGTGCAGAGGGGTCTGGGGAGGAGCTGGGGGGGCAGGAGGGGGTCCAGAGGGGTCTGAGGAGGAGCTAGGGGGCAGGAGAGGGTCCAGAGGGGTCTGGGGAGCAGCTGGGATGGCAGGAGGGGTGCAGAGGGGCCTGAGCAGGAGCTGGGGGTCAGGAGGGGGTGCAGAGGGGTCTGGGGAGGAGCTGGGGGGCAGGAGGGGGTGCAGAGGGGCCTGGGGAGGAGCTGGGGGGAGAGGGGAGTGCAGGGGGCTCAGGGGAGCTGGGGGTTGTGGGGGGTCACAGAGGGGCCTGTGGAGCAGGAGCAGGTCCAGCACGCAATACAGGGTGCGAAGATGGTTCCGAGTGGGTAGGAGAAGGGGGACTTGGGGAAAGAGGATGTAGTGGGAATATTGGGGAAGATCTGGGGACAAAATAGAGTGGGAGCGGGGTTGGGAAAGGGTTTATGGGGAGATAGAGGTTGTCAGGAAATGGGGGGTCTGTGGGAGGCCCAGACGGGGGTTGGGAAGAGATGTGGGAACAGGAGGAATAGGGATGGGGGGTAATCTGGGGAGAGGTGGGTAGGGGCAGGTGGCTTGGAGTGGGAGTGCTGTGAGGAGGTGGTTTGTGAGCCTGGAGCTGGGTAGGGAAGTGCCTGGGAGCTTCTGAGGGCAGTTTTGGGGCAGGAAGGAATGCCTGCAGGCACCTTGTTTTAGCACTGTCTCCTCTCCCGCATGGAGGCAGCTGCATGCGCTAGGATCCAGTGCTGCAGCAAAGCCTTGCGAGGCTATCCCATAAACTGCCCAAATCCAACGCAGCCATGGCTCCTGCGGCTCTCACCCCAACCGTGTGGCCTCGGGTCCTTTTGGTGCCTGGCTAAAAGCCACCCGAAGGGACCTCAGGGCTGCTTTGCTTGTTGAATGCAGGTGTGCCGGGGAGCGCAGACGGCAGCCGCGGCATCGCCCCGTCTCAAGAAGTTTGCCATCTACAGATGGGATCCCGATAAGCCTGGGGACAAGCCCCGCATGCAGACCTATGAAGTGGATTTGAATAAGTGAGTGTGGCCCGGGAGGGAGAAGCTTTGCTGCCAGGCAGACGTGCTGGGGCTGCCTGGGCACGCAGGTACCTGACAAGTGGTAACGGAGCAGCGCTTGAGCTGGCAGCTGAAGGTGTCAGCAGTCTCATTAAGCTTAAACTGTGGTGGAGTAGGCAGGAAGGTAGCGCCTCAGCTTGTGTTACAGGGCACCTTGTCCTCAGCACAGTTGAGATCATCACTGTTTCCTCATAAATCTTACTAGCATCATGTGAGATGATTTCCCCTGCCTCATCTGTCAGTGCTGGGTGTGATGAATTCAGGTGTGCCCTGAAGGCCAGTGTCTCTAGCTGTCAGCAGTAACATGGTCACTTTGTTTTGTCACTTCCATGAGGTTTTTGCTGTGTTCCTGAGTTGTTTTGAAGGCTTGAAGGTGTTTGTGGCTTTGTTAAGCTTTATTTACATGGAAACTCTTGGGGTATGTTTCATAGGGAAACTGGTTTATGTATAGCTGGCAGTCCCAAACCTGCAGATAAGATGGAAGCTTCATCCAACTCTTCACATAGTTTTCTTCCCACTTAGTTACTTCTGATACGTAGATCACATTGAACTTGCAGTAATGACCTGCACACCTTGGTGTGGCTGTCACCCAGAAAGCTCTTCTCTGTGGCCCTGTGAAGGGGTGCAATCTCATCTGTGGTGCAGACACCTTCACATGGGCACGTGTGCCTTGATTTCCCTGCGCTCCAGTTGCTGCTGTGCCCCTGCCAGAGGGATTCCCCTTGTGTCCTTTCTGAAAGCTCCACATACAGAGCCACCCAGCTCCCTGCTTAAGAAGCACATGGTGGAGAGCTCAAATTTTGGGGTGACTTGCACCAGTTAATCATTTGTGGGGGGTGCCTTCTCTGCTGTATCACGTAAGTTGTCTGGGAGTGTGTTTCTGTGCACAGCACTGCCTCTCGTGACCAACAAGGACAGGCAGGCTTGTTAAAACCTCACCCAAAAGGACAGGACAGGTAGAGAGGTGCTCGCTTTCCAGTTGTGCCCTGTGAACCCTCTGCAGCTGAGCCAGGTCTTCTGTGCATTGGCAAGAGAAAGGGCTTCTCTTCCACCAGAGGCACATGGGCATGTGCTGATCAAGAGATTTCTATCTTGATGCCTGGAATTGGAAGAACAAGTGTGGTTTTAATTGTAGTTGAGAAAAGTGTTGCTTAGTTGGTGCCAGAGATCTAGCACTGAGGCGGGGAGGGGGAATTACACAGCTTCACTGACTCTGTTTTTTGTTGCAGGTGTGGACCTATGGTGCTTGATGCTCTCATCAAGATCAAAAATGAGATAGACTCCACTCTGACCTTCCGCAGGTCGTGTAGGGAGGGTAAGAAGGATTTTCCCCCTGCTACACTGGAGCTTGTCCTTGATTTGTTGTGATAGCACCCATGTAACCACTAGAAAAGTCCAGGGCAGATGGCAGTGTGCTGCTGTCCTCTTCAGTTGCTGCATATGAAGCTCCCAATGAATCAAGTAGTAAAGTCAAAGCTCATCTTTGTAGGGTGTAATCACACCACACTGAGCCATGAGCAGTGTGTTTAGACAGCCCCAGTCCTTCCAGTTTGTCCTAATCTTGTTCATCTTGCTGCCCTCCCGTGACAGACTGCATCGGGAATTCCAGCCAGGGAGATGACAGCAGCAGAATTGGAGGGGCAGACATGAGTGGGATTGAATCCTAGGGGCTGCTGTGGCAATAAGGAAGGGTGTAACTGGAAGAGTACTTAGGACTTCTAGGAATAGCTTCAGGAATCTTTTTTTGGCCCTTTGACTAAGTGAAAGGACTGATTGAGGAAGAGGCCATCTGGTGGTTTTCCGTGGCAGAGCTGGTCCTCAGACAGGTACAGTTCAACATGTCTGCTTAAACTGCATTAAAACTTAGCTGTAAAAACTATCCCGATTCATGGGTAATGTTGGGAAGCTCAGCTTAAAATGCTAGCTGAGGAAGTGTGAGAAGGGAGGATTCCTTTATAGCTTGACTTCTGATTTAATTAGGTGGGGTTGGGAGTATGAGAAATTGAGGTGCAGTTGATGCCTTCAGATGTTTTGACTTGGATCTCAATGAAAAGCTGCTTTAAAGCAGCAGTTTCCTCTAGGATCTGCATAGCAGGTGGAGGAATTCCATGCAGTGTGGTTGTTCTCAGAGTCTGATGTTGAGATAGTCAGCAGCTGACTTGCCCTGAATACTTTACTTTGAGAACCTGAAGACAGATTTTCAAGCTGGGCTGGTTCAATCTTGCCCCTTTTCTGCCACGTGGGGTTAAGAAAACCACCTGATCCCACATTCCTGTTGCATACTTGTGGGCCTGTGTCTGCAATCCCAATTCCCTCTCCAGTTGACTGGAAAATACTTGTAACCATCTCTCGAGTGGGAGGAATAACCTTGTTCAAGTGCCAGCCTTTAGCTGGCAGCGAGGGAAGGCCAGTGTGTCTGAGGCTCATCAGTGTGAGGAGCAGTGGCATTTCTCTGACTCATATCAGTTGATATGTGGCAAATCCCCTGAAATTAGAATTTTGCCCTTTCGACATTTGTCTTTCTTCTAATATGATGATTTAGGCACTGATTGGAATTGGACACCCGAGCTCCTGACCTGAGCAGTATCTGTGACAGTTCTGGGGTGCTGCTTTTTTCTTGTAAACCTTGGCCTTTCCTGGGCTTCATCTGATCCTTCTGTTACTGGGAGATCATTATTGGTGTCATTTAATCCATTTGTTAAGCTATTTATATGCTGTTTGTTCTGGTGAGTGTCTGTCCTCTCACCTCTGAGAGTTAATAAATACAGTTTGTGACACTTCTCTACCCTGCTACAGAAGGCACAGAGAGAAGCTTCTGGCTTAGAGACTTTATCGTATCATAGAATAGTTTGTGTGGAAGGGACCTTAAAGCTTGTCCAGTCTCAAACCACTGCCACAGGCAGGGACCCCTTCCACTAGAGAAGTTTGCTCCAAGCCCCTGTGTCCAGCCTGGCCTTGAATACTGCCAGGGATGGGGCAGCCACAGCTTCTCTGGGCACCCTGTGCCAGCGCCTCAGCACCCTCACAGGGAAGAGCTTCTGCCTAAGAGCTCAGCTCAGTCTCCCCTCTGGCAGGTTAAAGCCATTCCCCTTGGCCTGTCCCTACATCCCTTGTCCCAAGCCCCTCTCCAGCTTTCCTGCAGCCCCTTTAGGTACTGGAGCTGCTCTCAGGTCTCCCCTTCAGGAGTCTTCTCCAGGCTGCCCCAGCCCAGCTCTCTCAGCCTGGCTCCAGAGCAGAGCTGCTCCAGCCCTCGCAGCATCTCCATGGCCTCCTCTGGCCTCGCTCCAGCAGCTCCACGTCCCTCTTGTGCTGCTGCCCCAGAGCTGGATCAGGGCTGCAGGGGGGGTCTCCCCAGAGCACAGCGGAGGGGCAGGATCCCCTCCCTGAGCTGCTGCTCAAGCTCTGGGGGTGCAGCCCAGCACACAGGGGGGTTCTGGGCTCAAGCACTCACTGAAGCTGGGTCATGGGGAGCTTCTCACTGACCAGCACCCCAAGTCCTTCTCCTCAGGGCTGCTCCATCCCGTCTCCCCCAGCCTGTAGCAGTGACTGGGATTGCCCTGACCCACATGCAGGACCTTGTGCTTGGCCTTGTTGAATTTCATGAGGTGTGCACCGTCCCTTCTCTCCAGCCTGTCATGATCCCTCTGCCTGGCATCCCTTCCCTCCCTCCAGCGTGTCAACTGCACCCCACAGCTCAGTGTCATTGGCCTTGTTTTATGTTCCTCACCTTCAGGGATGCTTTAGACCATCACTGTAGGGCAGATGGGGGCTGCACCTGGTTCCCATGTTATAATCTTGGTGTTTGCTGCTTCGCATCGATACAAGCTTGTGCTTCAAACCTGTGAATGAAGCCGAATGGTTTCTCCACCCTAAGTAGCATGTACAGCTAATGAGTGATGCGAAAGGGATGAGGTGTCCAAGCTACTTGTTTTCTGCTGTGGAAGAAAGCTCAACACTGAGAATGAGTTTTGTCTTTAATGAAAGTGACTCCTGTGTTTGTTCTTTATTTAAGTAGCAACATGTTTGGGCCAATGGCAACTTCTGGCGTTTTCCTTGTCACGTACAGTTTCCTGAAGACAGCCTGGGGGCGTGCTTGGGGCCAAGGAGATCTTTCTTGAGTAGGATAAGAGGGTAAATATCTGATGCTTTACTCTTTTTCTCCCACACAGGCATCTGTGGCTCCTGTGCCATGAACATTGCTGGTGGAAACACGCTGGCCTGTATCAAAAAAATTGACCCTGATCTCAACAAGATCACTAAAATCTACCCTCTCCCCCACATGTATGTGGTGAAGGACCTTGTCCCAGTGAGTATCTGCCTCCTTCAGCTTGCCACCCAGGATGGTGCTGTTCCAGGCAGCATGGGGTTTGGATTGGGTTGGAAAGGGAGGTGCCAACAAGATCAGGTCTCACAGTTCACATGTTACTCCTGTTTTCTGGCTTGGGTGGGTCGGAGCCTCACAGCAGTGACTAAGTCTGGCCTCACTTGGAGGAATGTGGCAGGTTGAGGTTGAAAATGCCACCTTCCATTGGAGGGGTAGCAGATGTTCAATGTCATGCATCAATTTAGCTTAATAAATGTGACCTCTTTTGACTTCTAGGACTTGAGTAACTTCTATGCACAGTACAAATCCATCGAGCCTTACCTGAAGAAGAAGGATGAGTCAAAAGAGGGCAAGGAGCAGTACCTGCAGTCCATAGAAGACCGTCAGAAACTGGTCACTGCTTCTTTTCTACCCTTGAAATCCTTTCCAGATGAGACCTGGGTTAAACACTTAACATGCAGTAGCTTCTAGTTCCTTTAATGACCAAGCTGTCTGGTGCAAAACGCCACGTGGGTGGAATCTGCTCCTGAAATGCAGCATCCTGGCACACTGGTGTTGCTGAGGATAACATCTGCTAATGAAATGCAGTCATGGTTGTGATGGGGACTCTGATCTCATTTCCACTGTCTGTAAAAACACTATAAAAGCTACAAGCTTGTAATATCCTAGTGGAGATAAGGCACTGCAGTTCATGCTGGTATGCAGGCTGTCAGGCTTGGCGCTCTCTTGTCTAGCTGCAGCATGCTAAGCAGTGCTTTCATGTTACTGCTTGCTGGGTTTTACCCTAAAAGCAGTTTTACCCTAAAAACTAATGGCAAACAGCTAAACCCTTTTGGATGTGGGGCACAAGCATGATGTGTTTGTGCATGAGTTAAATGTCTGGCCTTTGAGGGGATTTTTCTGGAAATAGAGTGGTGTTGATCCAAAGCTTCTGCAGAAAGCTGAAGGGTGTCTGAGGAACAGCTGAGACATAGCAGCCTTTTTAAAAGGCTGATAGTGTGGGTAAGTTCTTGTCTGGATTTCCTTGGCTGCCCCAGGAGGTAGCAATAAATCAGCAGTTTCTCTTTTGCCTCTGACCCGTCTTGATCCATCGCCTCACAGATCAAAGCTCAGCCTGTCGCTGCGTAGGCACAAAGCGGGCAGGCAGCCTCCGTTTTGGCAAGTGGTTAAAGGTGAATATGAACAGCAGAGAGGAAGGCTGATGAAAGGAGATGCAATAAAACCCATGAGCTGCAGTCATCTTGAAGGTTTTCTATGAGGGGTGTGCTTGCTGCAAAGCTACAGGGCAGTGAATAGACCCATCATGTGCCCCAGATGTCGGCAGTGTCATGAGACTGGTGCTGTGACATTCTCAACAGCCACAGGGTTTTACAGTCTGAAAGAATCTTTATCTGAGGGCAACAGATAGTTCTCCTGCACCACTTCATGATGTTATCTGATCTCTTTTATCTTGTTGCTGAAGTTCCTCTTGCTGTGAGAACAGTGCAGGAGAAGTGCGGATACAGTTGGAAAACCTTCACCTTTTCCTTTGCATCATCAGTGATTTGAAATGTTACAGTGAGAAATAAGACAAATTTGAGGTGAGAAGGTAACTCTGGCTTGCAGAGTTCTGGCAAAGCTTTCTGAAAGACTAATGCAGGTGACTTGTTAAAGCTCTGGGAGTTCTGGCATCAGGTACTTTTCAAAGCTAAATGTAATGATACTTTTGTCTGAAGAACAACATTCAGGTACATAAATTAAGCTGGACTGGACTCTGGCTCTTACCCTGGGGGGTTGATTGAGCTACTAGGAGGCTTGGGAGAGTTTGTGTTCTGCCCAGTGCCACTTCCATGTAGGTCTTCAGTGCCTTCATCTCTGTATAAATGATGACATGGCTCAAGGCTCGCACCATTCCCATTCTCTAAGTGCTTGGGGATGCCCTTGAAGCACATGCTAACCTAGAGCTCTTCTCCCTGAGGCTGTGGGGCAGACGGTGCTCTTTTCTCTTCTGCAACACAGCCTTGAATCATTACTTGGTAGCACATTTATTCCTTTCCTCAGCCACTCTCTGGGACAGGCTGGAAGGATGGAATGTGAATGCCAGAGGATGAAGGATTCTGTGAATGCCAGAGGATGAAGCAATTTCCTCAGTTTTCTTCACTTTATGCTTTTTCCCCCCTGTTGTCACAAACCCCTGGTTTATTATATGGGTTCAGTTGGGAGGATGGAACGTGGGGAGGACCTGCACGTAGGAATTGCTTTCTTCCAGCAGCGCTGCTTCAGTGTAAGGTTTTCAGAGCCACTCTGTTGCACCAAGTCACTAGGGGGGAAAAGTGGCGAGGGAAGCACATGCTCCTGTAAATCCCCTCTTTAAAAGGGCTTTGTCATGGGTTTCTGGAGTGACTTGGCTGCGGTCTCCTACCCCATGCAGGACGGGCTCTACGAGTGCATCCTGTGTGCCTGTTGCAGCACCAGCTGCCCCAGTTACTGGTGGAACGGGGACAAGTACTTGGGTCCTGCTGTGCTGATGCAGGTAAGGATGGATCCTGTTTGTCACATGGGGCTGCCTAAAAGCAGGACAGATAGGTGGGACAGTATTGCACAGTCCACATTTTGGGCTGGAATTCCTGAGGGAGGTGTTGCTTTTAATGCTTCCCACTGGTTACAACACCTTGAAGAAGCATTTGGTGTGTCAATGGCTCTGACTTCCAGGCCTATCGCTGGATGATTGACTCCAGGGATGACTACACAGAGGAGCGTCTGGCTCAGCTTCAAGACCCGTTCTCTCTCTACCGTTGTCACACTATCATGAATTGCACAAGGACTTGCCCTAAGGTATGTGTGTGTCCTGTCTGTGTCCCTTGTAGGGTTCCTGGATTGTTTCCAAGCACCCTGCTTGAAAACCAACAGGGAAACACTCACTTAAGCTGGCTCTTTTTCCTCAAGCTTGCCTTGGCTTGTTCAGCCTCTTGGAACACAGCAAGTTACCAGCAGCTGTGCTTACAATAGTGGCTGTACAAGAGGACATGGCAAAGTTTGTATTACACACTGCAAGAACATCTCTTCCTTGTGAGCAAGGCTGTGACTTTAAGAACCTGTTTCCAGGCTTTAGAGTGTGACAATAGGGCGCTGGTCATGAGAGGGACACTGACAGAAATGGTGCAGGGAGGTTTGTGCTGTGTGGTCCAGTCAGTGGTCTGAGCACCACAATACTCTTAACCCTCCACAGTGCAGCCTTAAACTCCAATAGCAGCAACTATCCCTGGTGTATTGTGCAACTTGCGTAATGGAGAAGGCTGCAACAAGCTTTCAACACCTCAGAGGGACGTGTTTTATGCTGACATCCTGCTGTTAGGACATTTCCCAGATGGTCTGGTTCTCTGGTATTTCTTTTGAGAACTGAGTAAGCTTTCCCAAACCAGAGTGTGCCTCTTCCTCATCTTGCAATGACCTTGTGCCTGTTGTTGGGCAGATTATTGAGTTTTGCTTTCCTGCCAGTTGTGCTTTGCACAGCCTTTGCACCTGGTGGTGGAGTAATTCCTGAGCTGTGAACTAATACGAAGGTAAATATTTGAGCAGATGACAGATGGGAAGGGGAGGTGATTGAGATCTGGGCTGACACCGTGCATGCTCATTTCTCTGTGTGTTTCTCAAGTGATGCCCTGACTACAGACAATTCCCCCTTTGTAAAGGGAGCTAGCTCCTGATCAGTGTCAGCTGTTCAGCTGAAGGTGAAGGTTCAACTTGAAGATCTGGCTGTATGTAGGAATGTACACAGTGTGAGGAAACAGCTCTTGGCCTTCAGTTTGAGACACCTTTGTGGTTAATAACACACTGCCCCTCACATGCTCTAATCCTGTCAGTTGTCTTCATCAGCCCTGACAGACTGCACGGTGAGCTCTGCACCAGGGGCAGTTCCTGTTCCATTCTCAGCCATATTCTTATCTTGAGATTAGCCATGATCAGTGTGGTAGCAGTGCTGCAGGATGAAGGGCCTTTGTGACCTGACGTGTCTATACTGTAGGAAAACCTCCTTAGGAAAGCTTGGCTGACTTGTGTGGGGAGCATTTACAGCTGGCAATTTTGTTCTTGGTTACTTCCCCAGTGTTCTCCAAAACAGTTTTATTTCTGGTAAGGAGAAAAGCCGCATCAGCTTTTCCCCATCTCAGCCTGGAGAAGAGAAGCTGCATGGAGACCTCAGAGCAACTTCCAGTGTCTGAAGGGGGCCTGCAAGGATGCAAGAGAGGGACTCTCCATCAGGGACTGTAGCAATAGGACAAGGAAACAGGAGAAGTTTAGGTTGGAGATAAGGCACAAGCTCTTCCCTGTGAGGGTGCTGAGGCGCTGGCACAGGGTGCCCAGAGAAGCTGTGGCTGCCCCATCCCTGGCAGTGTTCAGGGCCAGGTCGGACACAGGGGCTTGGAGCAAGCTGCTCTAGTGGAAGGTGCCCCTGCCTGTGCAGGGTTTGGAACTGGATTAGCTTTAGGCTCCCTTCCAACCCAAACCATTCTTTATTCTCTGGTCTCTTGTACCATCACTGTCAGGTTTTACAAGGTGGTTTCCTGTCTCCAGAACTCATTATAACCCCTATAAAACTGTTGAATTCCACCCTGCTTAAGCTTTGTTAGAAGTTCCTGTCCCTCAGCTGCTCACTTCTCTTTGATCCTCGCGTTGCTGATTCAAAACCAGTCCTCCAAAGTCAAATGAGCAGTGGGCAGTGCTGCTGGCTCAGCCTGCAGGTAGAGGAGGTGAGCTCCCAGCACTGCTGCTCTACTCCACACTGCCTTTTACCCTTGTAAATTGAGCTGGAGTGCAGCAAACCTGCAGCAGCGTGCTGAAACCCATGGCTCTACGTGCCATGGTGCCTGGCCTGCCTGGAGCCAGCTCTTCAGAGCTGCCTCTCATTATGCTTTAACCTTCCAGCGTTGAAAAGGAAGCGCAAGATTAGGCTGGACTCCAGCTTTTAGGGGGGGAAAAAGGATGCTGAGCACCTCCTCTGCCAGTTATTTGTGTGAGTAGCAGCACATTTGTGACCTTACCATGACTTAGATTGGGGTGAAGCAGGAGGTGGGGGCTTTAACGTGCTGATTTTCCTATTTTTTAGGGTTTGAACCCTGGTAAAGCAATTGCTGAGATCAAGAAGATGATGGCAACTTACAAACAGAAGGCAACTGCTGCGTAATGCTGCTCCCTAACTGGAAGTGGAACACACAAACATGCTTTACCTGAAAGGAATTTATACCTGATTGAGCAAGAGAAGGTTCCAGCAGGCAGTTTGGTTTTTTCCCTATAGGTTTGCACGTACAATAAATACTGTAAAGAACCAAAAAGAGCTGTTACTTTATTAACAATATTGAACTGATGCTTCTGCCTCTGGTGTAGCATCCTTAGGATCTCTGGGATGGGGTTTTGAGTGTGTGAGGAGTTGGGGTCACCTCTGGGGCTCTGCTGTGGATGAGGATATGAACATGGCCCCATGGCAGAGATGAATGGAGACAGGATATCTGTGGTGACCTTGATCCCATGTCTTGAAAGCGAGTGCATGTGTGGGAAGAGACCTGCAAGTCATAAGCCCTGTGGCAATGAGCAGGAAAATGATGGAAGTGGCTGGGAAAGGGGGATGTTGGAAGAATCTCATCCTGTTCTGGAATCTCCTGGGAATCCCTTGGGCACCTTAGTGAGGATCTGGAGCTCCCAGGGTCAAAGGCCAGTGGTAGTGCTGTTAGAACAGAGGTGTCTTGCCACTGCACTGCTTGTTGGGCTTATTTTCTATTCCAGCTCCTGAAGTAGATTTATTAGAACAGGGTTGAATCTTCCTCTGTGCTCCAGCACAAGTGGTTTTGTAGCTCCTGATTGCCCCAGCTTGTGATGCTCAGGGTGGGTTGTTGCTTGAAGCAGCAGTTTTTGGTCTTAGGGGGATGGAGAGAGGGGAAGTGCTTTGTTTTGCCCTCTAATAGATAAATTTGTATCTAGATGGAGTTAAACGCTTCTGGAAGTGTCGTGATGCTGCTTCTGAGATGTGCTGTGCTCCCCAGGATTCTGCCAGCGGGCAGCAGCTGAAGACACAAGTGGCAGAAGAAGCTGTCTACAAGGTTTACTCCCCAAATGACCATGGTTGTTCCCTATAGCTAGCTATCCCACAGCAATGGAACCTCCTGGCTGCCTCAGGAAGCTCAGCTGATGTTGCTGCCTTCATAGTTGTAGGAATACTTGGGGGGGCTGCAATTCTGTGTCACTGAATTGCCCATCTTTTCTGTGTCTTGAATGTTGGAGCACCCTGCTCTAGTGGAAGTGTCCCTACCCATGGCAGGGTTTGGAACGGGAGGAGCCAGGGAAAACATTGGCTTTATCTCCCTTCCTGGCACAGAAACCAAAGCTCCCTTGTGTAGGGATGGGGGCACGGCCGCATTTGGGGTGAGGGGGTCAGAGCAGCCCTGCTTATAGCATTGGTTTGCAGTGGTTGGAGCCCCACAAGCAGAGCTTTGGCTGGGGGGAGGTTGTGCTCTGCTCTAGGGAAGCAGTTTGGGGCTGCACCCAGGTCATGGCTTCAGAATCCCCCTTGGAGCAGCTTTCCAGGAGGAAACCCTGCACCAGTGTGCAAATGAGTGGAGAGAAAAGGGGGGGGGGCTGCAAACCCCCTTTTGGGGGCATCCTTATATGGGGGTGCAAAGCCCTGTCTTTCCTCACAGGATATGGGGGTGCAAAGCCTCATTTGGGGGGCAGAGCCAGTACATTTCCTTGCAAGATGTGGGTTACAAAGCACCCTTTGTGTGGCAGCCTTTTGCCTTTCTTTGCAAGATAAGGGGATGAAAACCCCCTTTTGGGGGGCAGAGCCAGTGCATTTCTTTGCAGGATATGGGGGTAAAAAAAACCTTTTGGGGGGCAGAGCCAGTGCATTTCCTTGCAGGATATGGGGGTGAAAACCCCTTTTTGGTGTGCAGAGCCTGGTGCATTTCCTTGCAGGATGTGGGGTTTAAAAGCACTTTTGGGGTGCAGCCCTTTGCCTTTCCTTGAAAGGAGTACAAAGCCCTTCTGGGGGCAGAGCCAGTGCATTTCCTGGCAGTATCTGGGGTCAAAACCCTAATAGGAGTTAATCCCAGGTT